>NW_020897858.1:218205-248138 GCF_003984885.1 Neopelma chrysocephalum
AGATGGAGATGAGATGGGAGATGGAGATGAGATGGGAGATGGAGATGGGAGAAGGAAGCCCCCTGAGCTCGTTTCTTACCACAGGGCCCCTTGTGCTTCACCCTGATGTCCCTCTTGAGGACGCAGGCCATGGAGTCCAGCTCGCAGGGGTTGCCATAGGTGCGGTTGTCGGTGCCACACACGGGGTCGTAGCGGCCCTGGCAAACCTGCTGGCACTCACACACGGGCTCCTGGTTCTTCACCACACACGTGGCCCCAAAGGTGCACTCCACGCTCAGGCAGGGGCTGGGTGTGCCCAGGTCTGCAGAGGGGACACAGAAAGGGCAGAGGGCTCAGCCAGCTGAGCTCCCCCTCCAGCTCCCCCCCCGGGCACTGAGCACAGCCAGGCATGCCAGCAGCCCCAGCCACAGCACCCCCACACCTGCCTCTCCCCCAAAAGCCACAGAGCTCCTGGCCCTGGCCCCAGCCCAGCCCCTGCCCCCTCCATGCCACCCCGACATGCCCGGCTCAGCGTGGTCCCCATGCTTGGCAGAGGTTAGGGAGGGGAAGCAGGCACAAGGTCTTCTCCCTGCACGCCACAAGTGGGATTCCTGCCTCGTCTCCTCTGTCCCATCACCGTCCCAGGGACGTTCTGCCCCTAAGAAGTGGGATCAGCAGCACTTGCAGAACCTTCAGTAGCCAAACAGCTCACACAGGGACAGCTCCCTCCACTGAGATCCACGTCCTGGGGGTGCCTGTCCCCTGAACTGCTCAACCTAAGCCCAGGAAGATCTGGCTGGAGAGGACACCTGCATTTGGCTCCACCACACCACCCATGTCTCTCCTGTCCCATCCCCTCCTCATCCCTCCTCAGCCCAGGGAGCTGCCGTGGGGCAGGATGAGGAATGTCCTCGTTTCAGCCCCATCCTCGGGCACGTGGCTCCAGCAGAGCCCTGGGGCTCCCTGGGGATGGGCAAAGCCCCCTGGCACAGGCTGCAGGCTGGGAAGCAGCATTTCCTCTGCTCAGCCACGGCCAAGCAGGTGGCACCTTCCCTGTGGGGATGCTCGGGGTGACAAGGTGAGCAGCCAGCACTGAGAGCAAAGAGCAAAGGCCGTGTCCAGATCCCTGGTACAGCTCTGGAAATGCTGGCAGGGGAAGCCCTGGGGTCCCTCCCAGGCAGGAATACCCCTCCAGGAATTCCCCCCACCATCCAGGAGCCGAGCCAGGCAGCTAAAAGGCAGGGGGACAGACCCAGCCCTGCCCAGTGACCCTTCTCGTGCCTCCAGACAAAAGCCCCGAGGACCCGGGGCAAGGAAAGGACACAGATTTGATCCGTGCTCAACACTGACGAGGACACAGGACAAAACACAGGTGGGGAACACACAATGCAGCCAAGAGGAGATGGAGGCAACAGGCAGACACAGCACAGCCCCACCAACACCCGGCAGAGAGGCAGGCACAGAGGGGAGCATGGTGGGAAAGGTCCCTCCGGAGCCTCTGGAGTGGCACTGGGCACCTCCCCTGCCAGGACCACAGAGCAAGAGCAAGGCTTGAGCCCTCAGGAGCCTGGCTGCATGCTGGCAGCCAGGGAGGAATGGCCCAGCATAGGCACAGGCACGTCCAGATCAGGGATCCTGCTCTTTGGGAACAGTCAACAATTAGAGCTGAGGGTCTGCAAAGGAACAGGGGAGAGGGGAGAACAGTTCAGGCACAAAGCAGCTGCTCCAAGCCAGCCTTTTCAGCTGTGTGCCCAACTTCCCTGCAGCTGAGGAGCTTGTGAGCAGTCCCCAGGGATGGGGAGCAGCAGAGCTCAGCCCTGTGGTGCAGCTCACATCAGCCTCTGCTTCCCTTTTGGAAACATCTGTCCCGTGATCGTGTCCCCCAAGCACAGAGACAAAAGTTTGCACGGAGAAAGTGCCTCTGATGGACACGATTAGGTGAGAGGCACAAAGCAAATACATTCCCTCACCTGAAACCCAGAGTCACTTTGCTCCTGCCTTGGGAAGCAAAGGAGCAGCGAGTGGGAGCACGGGGAGGTGCCAGCCCTGATGGAGAAGGGTGCCCTGACACTCCCTGCCCTTCTTAAGCAGGGAAACGGGCAGAGATGCAGCACATGAAGCTCCTTCACAGCCCAAATCCCAGGCTGTGAAATCTCACACGCAGCCCTGGGCACCTCCAGACGTCACTGGGAGTTTTGGCACCACTGTGGGTGGATGCAGCGAGGACCTACTGAGCTGTGCTGTAATCAAGACCTGCTTTGATTCCTGGCCCTTCTCCATCTTGCAGACAGAGAAACCCAGGCACAGAGAAAGCAAAACGCTCTCTCTGCACCCTGAGAGACTCCAGGGCACAGTCCCTCACCTGCTACCCAGCTTGGAAGTGTTCGAGGCCAGGCTGGATGGGGCTTGGAGCAACCTGGGCTAGTGGAAGGTGTCCCTTCCCACAGCAGGGAGTGGGACTGGAGGATATTTAAGATCCATTTCAACCCAAACTATTCCATGCTTCTGTGCAGACACCTAACCAAGCCCCTGGGCACACTGAGCTCTCCTGCCAGCCCCAGCTGAGGATGCCTGTGGAGAAGAGGCTCTGAAGCTGCCTTGGAACCAATCACACCCCATCAACCCATGCCTGTGACACCCACCGGGCTCCGGCACCAGCTCCACAGGGAAATATTCCTAGGGAAGGACCACTTCTGAGCACAGAGGGCTCCTCAGTGCTTCCAAAAGGCACGTGGTACTTTGCTGGACACCAGAGAGGGAAGCTGTGATCCCTGCAGAGCCCCTGCCCAGGGGGTTGGCACAGACAAGCAGGACACACACTATGGAGAGCAAAGGGATGAGCACGGCAGTCCCAGGCAGGCAGAAACTCCAGGAAGGAGGAGGTGGGGAAGAAAGGGGGGTTAGTTGGGGGCAAAAGGAGAGGTAAGATCAACCAGGAGCAGTCCAGAGTGATGCACCAGCCCAAGAGGGGCTTGCTAAGGAGTGGGGGGCTCACAGCACCCACCTCTGCTCCCACTCTCATTTGCCTCGAAGGGTCAAGCACCGGACAAGACCCCAGTGCACTGCCAGGCATTCCCATTCCAGCAGCGAGAGTTTGGGGCCAGGGATGGGAGCAAAAGCAGGGCAACCTCTCCATCCCGGGGGCTCTCAAGCAAAACTAGAGAGGTGGGGAGCAGTGAGAAGAGGCCAGGACTGTCACTGGCCACGGAGAAGGGGGGAGAGCCGACCTCCCAGCGGAGATGTCCGGGTAGGGAGCAGAGGGTGATGCGAGGACACAACTCCTTCCTCCACACAGGCAACACTGTAAAACACAAGACACAGACGAGAAAGGAAAGAGAGAGAAAGAAGGAGGGAGAAAGAGGGGAGGGGGAGAGCAGAGAGAAGGAGGGAGGGGAAAAAAAAAGATGCAACTACAGACACCTTCCTTCCCTCCACCTCCTGTCCACGTCGGCCTCATCCCATCCCTCCTTTCTCACCTGCACCATCACAGTGCCAGAATAGAAAAGGATTGAAAACAAGGCTTTTTTGGACTGTTTTGTTTGGCTTTGCCTCCTTTGCTTGGCTGCTGGAAAAGACAGCAGAGAGCCCAGAGTCTATTAGACAGGTATGTGTGGGAGATCAAAACACTGCCCATTCTAACAGGCTCCTTCATTCCCTCCCTTTCCCAGCTCCTCCTGCATTCTCCCGGCACCAAGGCATGGATGAACTCAGCAGCACTGAGCTCACACAGGATGCTTTCCTAAGCTGATGGGGAGTGAAAAAGCTGCCCACACCTCATGGGGGCTGGTTACAGGACTGCCTGGAGCTGTCACACAGACTTTGGAATCCCAGGCTTTGGCAGACAGAGCCCCAGTTTTGATTGATTCCCCCAGATTATGACCTTTTTTTTTGCTGCCATCCCACAAGGACGTGGTTCCTGAAAGCAGATGGGCACATCTGCTGTCCTCACCTGGAGGAAGAGAAGTTGGTGGGAAGCTAAAATAAAGTGGGATGGGGAGAGGAATGGCAGGTGCATCAGGACCACGTCCTGCTGTCTGCTGGCCTCCCTCCATGGAACACGGGGGGAATGATGCATGGCTGACAGCAGGGTCACGAGCAGCACCAGTTCCCTGCTCATCCTAGAAATTTGGGAAGCCTCAGCCTCTAAAGGAGGCACAGGGAAGGGTTTGTGGAGAGCCCAGGGCACCAGGGCTGCAAACAACCACCCCTTGGCCCTGCTGCTGCAGGATCCCAGCCCTCCCTGTAGGGAAAACTTGGGGAACTGACTCCTAAATATTCACCCACCAGAAACACAGGCAAACAGACAATCCAAAACAACAGCTGTGATTGTATTGAGTGTGATTTTCGGAGCCTGACAAACGGTTCTCAAGCAGCTGGGTCTGGCAGCATTAAAAACCTACAGCGGGAGCACAAAGCCAACAAAACAGATCCGCAACATGGGGCCTAATTCCCAAGTACTTCAGGAGGTTTAATGCAGCTGATACCTTATAAAAACATCAGCTTAAAATATCAGGACACGGTTCCAGAGCTAGTAAAAACCAACTGGAGCTGAAATGAACAGTCCTTCCAACTCGTACAAATCAATCCAGTGACTGCGTTTCAACATCTTTCATTTTCCGTGTGACAAATTTAAAACTGGACATTCCCAACATCCTGGGGACCCAAAGCCCCATCCTATCACATCCTCCTGAAAAAGATCCATTGGAAAGGTCAAAAGCTTCTCCTAGAGACAAGACAAAGACATGGTGAGATCTCCAGAGAGCAGGCACGCTGGGAAGAGTTCCTTACGGAGAGCACCTGGAGCTGAGAGAAGCAGGCAGGCATGGAGGGGGGAGAGCATGGAAGGAGCTTGGAGACTGGCACTACCCTGGGAAGAGGAATGAATGGCATGGGCTGCAGGGAGCTGCGTGGTGGTGGATGAGAGAAACCAGCTGGACGTCACGGACAACAAAAAGATTCTCCCCCGCGTTACTGAGCACATCAGACAGAGACGAGACCACGGGGGGAACACATGCACATGACACAAGGACTGCTGGAAGGAGAAAGAATGGGGATACTGAGGGCTCGCTGGGACACAAGACCGAGGAGACCCTGTGGCTTGCTCGGTGGGCACCACCCACACTTACCTGCGGCTCTTCCCTGCACGGAAGGACGGGCATGGGGACGATGCCGGGAGGGCACCGGCGCCCGGCGGGCGGGGGGTACCAGTATTCCCGAGGGCAGCCAGTGCTGTGCTTACCACAGGGTCCGCTGTGCTTGACGGGGATGGCGGCCTTCTGGTGGCACTCTGCCTTCTGGCGCTCGCAGTCGTTGCCGTAGGTGCGGCTGTCGCGGGCGCAGACGGGCCGGAAGGCGCCGTCGCAGGCGATGCGGTCGCAGGAGCAGCGCGCGGAGCCGCGGCGGTTCAGGCACACCCCGTTGAACTTGCACTCGTCCCTGCACTTGTCTGGGGGCGGGGGAGAGCACAGCACAGCTCACACTCATGCCCCAGGGACATGGGTGGGGACAGGGGATGGCAGGGGAAGTGGGATGCAGCGGTCGCGCGGAGCGGCGAGGAAGGTCGGGGATGCGAACGCTCCGCAGGGAGGGGCAGAGAGAGGTACTTACCCTGCTGCTGGCACTGCCCTGAACGCACCTTCTGGATCTCCAGGCCCCGGATGGCCCCCGAGCGCCCCATCACGCACTCGTTCTCGTAGGTGACGCCGTCGTCCCCGCACACGGGCTCCCTCCGGGGCGGGCAGCCCTCGGGGCGCGGCAGCAGCTCCGCCCGCCGGGTGCGGGGGTTCACCCGGCACACGCGGTTCATGTCGTTGAGGACGCCTTTGCAGGGGTCTGTGTGTGGAGCAGGGAGTCAGACCCCGCCATTCCCTGCCCGGGGAGGCGCTTCCCGGGCTGGGCTCCTTCCCCGGGCAGCCCCTTCCCGGGCTGGGCTCCTTCCCCGGGCAGCCCCTTCCCGGGCTGGGCTCCTTCCCCGGGCAGCCCCAATCGCTCCATGCCTTCCCCCGTGGCACTCGGCGTGTGCTCGGCTGGTCCCTCACACTGGGCTCTGCATGCGCAGGACTTGGTTTTTACTGGGCTGCTCACACGCCACGGGCACGTGCCTTTTCCAAAGGGACCACTGATGGCATGAGCCCTGCCTTTTTGCCCAGCCTGAGCTGCCTTCACTCCCCTCTGTTTCTCTCCTGAGCCAGGTGAATCTCCAGATCCCAAAGGTGGGCACTGCGGGGTGCTTGGTACTCCCATCCCACTCCTTCCACACTCCCTCCCTGTCTTCCCAAAGTGCTGGAAGAGCCCTGAAAGCAGCCAGGGCCACAGGCTGCCAAGCCCCACAACTCTAATCTAAGTTTAGGCTCTAATCTAGGCTTATCTGGATCCCCCTGTCTGATGAGCTGAGCTCACTTCAGCCACACCAAAGACACGGGCAAAACAGGTGCCTCCTGCCCGCTATAATCCCTGCTGGAGCCCTGGGATTTATCCCCTCCTTGCCAAGCAGGCACTTGGAGAGTGCTGATTCATTGTCTGCAACTGCAGAAGCACCAGGGGATGTTCCCACCCTTTAATCCCACTAGTCCGAAATCCAGGCTGACAAGGGGAGGCAACAGTAAAACAAAGAGGGACGTCCCTTTTGGCCATCCCCACATCCCCGTGGAGAAGGCTGGCCCAGGACAGGGTCACAGCTGAATTCTTTTGCTTTGCCCATTTTAGCATGGAAATTAAGCGGTTTGCCCGTCCCCACTCTGCCCTACCTCCAGCACATCCTCAAGCCTTAAAGCAACACCCAACAGAGTCCAAATAACCCCTTTTTCCCCCAGATTTTCAGGTTCTACAGCCCAGCTGCTCAACCCAGACTGCCTGAGCTTCTCCTGGTGCCCAGCTGAGATCACAAGGTGCTCAAAAGAGGCCCAAAGCTCATTCTCTGCCCTAGAAACCTGGAGCACCCAGCGTGGCATCACCTCCTTCACACCTCCCGCTTGCACCCATGTTTGCCCCACTTGGAGCGGTGAAAGCACAATTCCAGCTCTTCCAGGTTTCCAGCCTGGCCCAACACACTCCCACACTCCTCTCCCCGGGGTCAAACGCTGCTCTGGCACGTGGCTTGGCTGATCTCATGGTTTTCCTAATGAATACAGCTGCTTTTAATTACCAGTGCCCACAGCCACCACGAGCCGGAGAGGAATCCACCCTCGGAGCTCGGGACTGTTTGTGCTCCGGGATCTGTGCCTGGCAGGATGCTTTAATTAGCAGGAGCTGCCTGGGATGCTGGTGAGCAGCAGGCTCCCTGCCAAAAGCACAGCCGGGGGACTGCGGTCAGGGGAACAGCAGGAGGGAAAGGAGGTGGCACAGATGTTGGAATTGCTCTCTAGGTCAGTGGGTCCCAAGCAGAAACAATTGCTGCAGGGGAAGCACTGGCTTGCTCCGAGTTTCAGAAGCTGTCACGCACAGACTGATCCTTTTCTCCCTAAACCGACCCGTTTCTGCCCAAACCAACGTTTTTTGCTGTCCAAACTGACCTTTTTCTGCCCAGACTGACCTTTCTGAGCTGACGGCAGCAGGAGCTCAGCCACGTTTTCCTCCCCAACCCCTCCCCTTTCCCACCGGTTCATCCTCAATATCCCTAACCCAGGTGGACGCGTTTTTAAAACCCTTCTCCCCCCAGCTATTTAAAGAC
Organism: Neopelma chrysocephalum; assembly: GCF_003984885.1. Lineage (NCBI taxonomy): Eukaryota > Metazoa > Chordata > Aves > Passeriformes > Pipridae > Neopelma > Neopelma chrysocephalum. The sequence continues at coordinate 225,854 of NW_020897858.1, forward strand.
CCCAGGGAGGGGGCAGAGGACTCACCACAGAGGCCATCAAACTTCTTGAAAACGTTCTCCTGCTTGTCACAGGCGTGCTTGTTGAGGTCGCACTCGCTGCGATAGTCGCGGCCGTCGCTGCCGCACACGGGATTCTCGGGAACGCCGCTGCAGGAGGACGGACACACGCACTTGGCCGACTGGCCATCGGTGGAACGGACACAGGTGCTGCCAAAACTGCAGGTCACCTCTGCACAGGGGTCCTTGGAGCCTGGGGGAGAGAGTAGGAGGCACGGGACAGGCGTGAGCACGGCGGGGCTGCTCCCGCGCTGCGCTCCTTCCTCCCATGGGACAAATAATCCCGATGTATCCCGGTATCAGCCAGGCAGCCCTACCCCTCCAAGTGCCCAAAAACATGCACAGCACCAATAGATGTCCTCCCATCAGCTTCAGTCCAGCTGCTCCTGAGCAGAGCTCGTCCCCCCGATGAGTGGTGACGCTTGGCCACGTTGACAGGCGGGATGGTGAGGCTGTAGGATCAGCCCCAGCCCCACAAAAGGGAGCTCCCTCCTCACCTGGCCTTCCTCCTCTCCTCTCTAAACCTCTGAGCCTCACTACTGCACGCTCCCTTCCCTGCACAGGCTCTCTGAGAGCCTCTTGCTCCAGCCTTGAGGGTCCTCAAGGCACCTCCTGCAAACCTTAATTAGAGGAAGAGCTCAAGGAGCAATTTCCTCACAGAGAAGGAAGGGCCAAAATTTGCCAGCTTCTCTTTTATTTTTTTGCCTTTTTTTTTTCCCCTTTATTTGTCACTTTATGATTATGATTTGAAATAAATCTCTCGGTGCTCTCTCCCCTGTGCCAAGAGCCCCAGCAGGAGGGCCGGGTGTGGATTTATTGCAGAGCCAGCACGCCGAGCGAGGGAAAGGTCAAGTTAATTTACTCAAGAGATGAGGAGACCGGGGGGTCTCATTTACACAGCTCCTTGCTCACAGCTGGTGAAGGCCAGGCTGGGGAAGGGCTTTTATCAGCCCACCCAGCCCGTGCATGAGCCAGCTTCCACTTCCAGCTGTGGCAGATGTGACCCACCCTGGGGAGGTGGGGTGGGGCAGCAGGTAGAGATGTCACCCCCCCCTTCCCTGAACAGCCTCTGGCCATCATTTCACCTTCTTACTCCACTCTGCTGATCACCAGGGCAGAGCTGGTAATTCCCTCAGTGTCCCCTCCCATCCTGCAGGACATCTTTCCAGAGAGGGTGATCAGCCATTGGAATGGGCTGCCCAGGGAAGGGGTGGATTCTCTGTCCCTGGAGGTTTTTAAGCTGAGACTGGATGTGGCATCAGTGCCATGGGCTGGGAACCACAGCGGGGTTGGATCAAGGGTTGGACTTGATGATCTTGGAGGTCCCTTCCAACCCAGCTGATTCTAGGATTCTGTGATCAGGGATGCCTGACCAGGGCTGTTCCTATGGGGTTGCCACGCACCCCCTGAACAGCCTTTGGCCATCACTTTACCTTCTTATTACACTCTGCTGATCAGCTGGTGATTCCCTCGTGTCCCTTCCCATCAGACACGTCCCCATCACCCAGGACATGGCCAGTGAGACATCACTGAGCTCAGGACAAGTCTCCCTGGACCCTCCACGAGGAGATCCTGTCCTCACTCACCACACGGCCCCTTGCTGATGACCTTGATCCTCCTCTGCTGGTTGCACTGAGCCTTCTCCAGCTCACACTCGTTGCTGTAGGTGGAGTAATCCGAGCCACAGACGGGGGCCACCACGACAGGACAGGCTGTTTTCTTGCAGACACAGGAGGCCTGGGAGGGGTCGGTGGAGCTCCTCTCACACACAGCCCCGAACCCGCACAGCATCCCCCGGCACACTGCGGGCACAGACACGGAGAGAAGGGTGAGCCACGGCCCCTCTGCCCACAGGAGGGTTCCAGAGGGATGCACCCACCCGTGCCAGCACCCTCCCTTCCCTGGCAGAGCAGCCCACACCACCCAGGCTCAGGACAGGGAGTGCTGCAGCCTTCAAGGATACCCAGACTTCCAGGAGGATGCTCCAGGCACAGCAAGGTCCTTTCCTGGCTTAGGACAAGGATTTCACCACCTTGGCACGTTGCCTCTTGCTGCCTGCCAGGGAGTTAAGCTGGGTTTTTCTCCAGGGACACCAAGGGTGACATGTTTGGGGTGTAGGGGCACCCAGCCACAGTTCCAGAGCCACCCACCCCAAAGCCACGAGAACAAGGGTCTGCCCTGCCAGGGCTGCTGTACCCCGGGCTCCCAACTCCTGCCTGTGCCCAGCAAAGACACAGGCAAGCTCAGCACCTGATCCACAGAGCACAGGGACCACGGGGAAGGGCAGCATGGCCTGGTGACTGAGCCCTGCTGCCCTTTGAGAGTGGCCAGGTGAGGCAGAGGATGTGCCAGGCACCTTCATCCCACACGAGGGTAGGGAGGGAAAAGGCTGGGGTGCAGCACAGTCTAAAAGGAACCAACACACCCGTGGTCTTGTCCCCTCTGTGCCCCTTCTGCTTATTGTCAGCACGAACTGGAGAAAGAAAGGTCTGTCCCCAGCCCTGCAGTCCAGCAGGGAGGTCAAGGGCAGCAGGGAGATGCCTCTGATCCCACTGCACAGAGGAGCATCCCCAGCACTCCAGGAAGCTCTGCCCAGGATCCCTCTGATCAAGCTGAGTCCTCCACAGCACAACTGAGAGCGTTTTCTGCTCACCAGCAAGGGAAAGAGAAGGCAAGGAACAGAGAAGGAAACGTCCTCACCTGTCTCAGTGTGGGACAGATCATCCCACACACACACACACACACAGCCTGATTTACAGCCCTGTATGCAAAGCAGCCACACCACAACTCCCAGGGAGATGCAGGAATCTCTTTATCACATCCACTAATCAGAGCAGCCAGCACAGGCCAGTTCAGCATCTGAATTGCTAATGTGGCAGGAGATGTCATTCTTCAGTGGGAGAGAGGGAGGGAGAGGACAGGTGTCTCCAGACCCAGGGGGCACAGGTGAGAGACAGAGAGAGTGAGAGATGCCAGAGCTTTGTGCCCCTTGGGTGTGCCACAGGCACAGCCTGACACTCACAACATGCCCTGCTGGGCAGGTAAATGCCATAGAATCATGGAATATCCTGAGCTGGGAGGGACCCACAAGGATCAGAGTCCAACTCCCAGCCCTGCCCAGGACACCCCAACAATCCTACCCTGTCCCTCAGAGCATTGTCCAAACCCTCCTGGAGCTCTGGCAGCCTTGGGGCTGTGCCCAGTGCCCTGGGGAGCGTGTTCAGTGCCCAACCACCCTCTGAGGGAAGAACCTTTCCCTGATACCCAACCTAAACCTGCACTGGCATCACCACCACAGCACCCACCACCCCCGGGCACCCCTCACCTCCCCGTGCCCTCCCCCTCACGCAGCCCCAACGTTAGAAATGGAGATTGACCTACATAATGAGAGAAAGAGAAATCATAAAAGGCAAAATAAAACGCTCAGCGGCGGCTCATTTACACTTCAATTCCCGGGCGTTTGGCTCCGGCTGCCTCGAGATTCCCGAGCTCACACACGCGCGGCAACAATGCGCCACTACAGGCTAATATCATGAAATAAAAAAGGAACTCTCTTCCTCTCCTGCCCAATATCTAAAGGCAATTCATCATTTTTATGAAGCTCTCTGGATAGTCTCTCCTGCACTTCCCACTGCTGCTCTTTCTCCCTTTTGATTTTTTTTTTTTAATGCAGATGAGATTAGAGGGTGCAGAGGAGTGGGAAAAGCAGGATTTATCCCGTTCCCTCCACTCCCAGGCACAGCTCTGTGGAGCAGGGATGTACCTGTGATGCACCATCAGTCGCAGGGGAGGCTGAGATGGAGCTGCCCTGGAGCTCAGAGAGATGGAAGGGAAGGGAGCTGGGGTGTGCAGATGTGGGATGCAGAGCCAGATGTGGGATGCAGAGACATGAGCAGGATGCAGAGCCAGAGTTCAACCAGGTGCCTGCTCAAAGATGATGGGGAGAGGTGCCCATTTGAAGCCACCTGCCCAGCTGCAGATGGGAAACCAAGGTGGGAAGCACATCCAGGGTTTTAAAGCAGGTGGCACAGACAACTCACTCCTTCCCTGAGCTCTTCTGTTCTTGCCTCAGAGTGTGGGAAAGGAGCCTCACACATCCAAGGCAGGGGCTGCCAGGTCTGGTCCCACCCAAACTGGAGAAGTTTTTGGTAGGAGCCAGTTCAGGGCGGAATAAACTACCCCAAAAACCCCAATCCCAAGACCCTTGCTGCTGTTTTTGGCTGTGTTTCCCTCCCACCTGACTCACACTGCCCAGGGAAGTGGAGCAATCACCATCCCTGGAAGTGTTCAAAAAATGTCTGGATGTGGCACTTGGGGACATGGCTGAGTGGTGAACACTGTGCTGGACTCAAAAGACCTTGGAGAGCTTTTCCAACCTCAACATTTCCATGTTTCTATGATTCTCTGCAACAACAGCACTTCTGCCTTTGGTCCCTGTGCTCCACAATTTCCAGCCTGTGAACTGGGCAGGAAAAAAAAAGCTTTCAGCCCTGGACAGGACTTCAGAAGAAATGAAAACACTGCTCATGGCTTTGCCATGTCTTCTTCAAAGACACTTTTAAAGTTGTTCTTTTAGATTTTGGAGCCAAACTGGGTCCTGTCACCTTTTAAGTGATCTTCCCTCTAATTATTTCACCTGCATATTTTAAAGAATCTCTTCATCTGAAGTGATAAAAGCAATGGTAAACGACAGAAAGGCCACAATGCATTATCAAGTTAATTGGGTCAAGCCACATAAAGAAAACTGCTATTTTATAAGTCTCAATCTATCCTTACCCCCAGAACTGTATTTCACAAACACTTTTATTTGATAAACACTTGAGGAACATAATATGCCAACAAGTGAGCAAAAGAGACGATATAAAAGGTATTTATTTACCTCCTGTTCCACATCAGCTGAATGTTGTACCAGTGAGCTGTTACAGCCCCGGTGTTTGACAGACACCTTCCCACTCCCTGCCAACCAGCTCCAGCCCTGGGAGAGCAGGAATCACAGAGTCATGGGATGCTTTGAGTTATAAGGGACCCTAAAGACCATCTCATTCCACCTCCTGCCATGGGCAGGGACACCTTCCATAGCCCAGGTTGCTCCAAGCCCCGTCCAACCCGGCCTTGGACACTTCCAGGGATGGGGAGTCCACAACTTCCCTGGTCAACCTGTGCCAGTGACTCACCACCTGCACAGAGAAGAATTCCTTCCTGATATCCAATCTAAATCTCTCCTCTTTCACTTTAAAACCTTTTGTCCTATCACTTGCTCAAGGCTGAGCTTCAAAACTGGAAAGGGCAGCGGGGCTGTGAAGGGAGGTGAGAGCACAGCTCTGGTTAAATCATCCCAGCGCTGCAGAGACAGGCCACAGCGAGGCATTTGGCAAACAATGACAGCAGCACTTGTCTGGAGCCAAAAAAAGCTTGGAGCTGACCTTTCCCAAACCTCCTGAGCAGCCAGAGATGAGGGAGAGAGGCAGCTCAGTGAGGTATCCATCCAGCACTCCAGCAAGCTGCAGGGAACAAAAGGAAAGGGCTCAGGCTCATTGTCACCACGCTGAATTCCAGCCAAGCCTCTCCCTGGCTCTTAGCAGCACTGGAGCAGAAAGGGGATAATAAATAACAACAACAACAATAATAATAGAAATGAGTTTTCTAGAGAGGAAGGGGAAAGCAAAAAAGGTGTCATCGCAAATAATTCACGTCCCCACGCTTCCCACCCCAGCTGAGCCAGCGGGATTCCATGGGCAGCTCCTCAGCCCCAGGCTGGGCCTGCACCAGGGAAAAGGCTTTGGGAAGAGATCAAGGCTCGGGGAAAGACCTGCCTGGGTTCAGAGCCTCGGCTCCAGGTCAGGTGTGCTGTGCCCTGAGGCTCTGTCTTCCAACCTCCAGTGACCTCCCAGTTCAGGGAAAGAGCATAAAGGGATGCTAACGAGGGCTCCCTGTCCTCTGGCTAATTTGGGAAGGTGAGGGGCACACCAGCCTCTCCTCTGAACAGTCCAGACAAGAGGAAGGACACTGCCACAGCCTGGAGAACAGGCCATCCAGTCCAGCTCCTGGCCCTGAACAGACACCCCAACAATTCCATGTTGTCCAAACGCTCCTGGAGCTCTGGCAGCCCTGAGGCCATGCCCGCTGCCCTGGGGAGCCTATTCAGTGCCTAACCATCCTCTGGATATTCCCTAATATCCAACCTAACTCTCCTCTGGCACAGCTTTGTGCCACAAGCAAAGAAAAGGGGAAAGGAGAGAGGTGATAAGGAACCTCTGGGAGCTGTTGGCACCATCAGAGCAAAGCTGCTCCTGCACAAAGAAGAACAACTGCCCACAGCACCAGGTGTAATGACACCAGTCCCAAAGTGCCACCCCAGCCATGACACTTCCTCAGGCAGCCCCTAATTAGCAGCAGGGAGGGACTGGAATGCTTCATTACCAGGGAAGGCCCTGCCAAGGTGCAGCTCAGCATCTCCCTGAGCAGGTGGCTGGTGCTCCACGAGTGGCTGCCAGGGCAGATGGCACCAGCTCCACCTCCTTGTCTCCAACAGGGCCTGCAGATGCCCCAAACGGCTGGAAGGACAGCTGGGAACAGGATGGATCCACTGTGGCCAAGAGGAAGGGCAGAGCCACCCTGAGAGTGGCCATGAGCCACCCACGGCTCTGCTCTGCAGAGGGAGGGGGGAGTTGGTGTGGGGATGCAGGAGCTGGGTTGGGGATGCAGGAGTGGAACAGTGTGGGGATGCAGGAGCTGGGTTGGTGTATGATGCAGGAGATGAGGCAGTTTAGGGATGCAGGAGCTGGGTTGGTGTGGGATGCAGGAGCTGGGGCACTGTGGGGATGCAGGAGATGAAGCAGTTTAGGGATGCAGGAGCTGGATTGGTGTGGGATGCAGGAGCTGGGTTGGTGTGGGATGCAGGAGCTGGGTTGGTGTGGGGATGTGGGAGTTGGTATGGGATGCAGGAGCTGGTATGGGATGCAGGAGCTGGGTTGGTGTGGGATGCAGGAGTGGAACACTGTGGGGATGCAGGAGCTGGGTTGCTGTGGGATGCAGGAGTAGAACAGTGTGGGGATGCAGGACCTGCGTTGGGGATGTAGGACTGGAACAGTGTGGGGATGCAGGAGGTGGGTTGCTGTGGGGATGCAGGCAGGGAGGAGGAGGATTGCATTGTGCTCTCCCCTTCAGTCCCTGCATCCAAAACCACAGCAGCCAAGGATTCAAGGTGCACGTTGCCTCCCCAGCCTGCACCCAGCACCCTCCACTCCTCTCCCACCTGCCAGCTCTGGCCACGCTGCCATGTACACCAGGTGCTCCTAAAGAGCTCTTGGACCAGCTTCTCAATCCATCCCCATCCCAGCCTCTTTCCAAGCCTCCTTGGGCAGGGAGGACAAGCAGGCAGAGAGGATGGAGAGCAGCCTCTGCTTGCAGCTTCAGAGCTTCCAGCCTCAGCTCCCCATCCCTTGATTCCCCCGCTTCCAAAACCTGCAGACGATAATCCCCAGCCCCCCAAAGTCAGCAGGTAAGTAGCTCAGTTTAAGCAGGGATTAATAACAAGCTGGCTTCAAGTGCTCTGAGATCTTGAGGTGAGGAGCTGTAGCTAATAAGCCCCAAGCATTCACATTAAAATGTTTCTCCAGCTTAATAACAATAATCATAAATGTAATGTTAGAAGTGCTCTTTTGCAGTGTAGAGAAAAGAAGCTCCTGGACAGCTTGCTGATTGCTTACAGCACCCTGCCAGCTCCTCTGCAGCGCCTGTGCCACATCCCTGGCAGTGCCCAGACACCCAGAGCAGCACTGGAGAGAGGCTCTGGTGGGCACATGGTTGGTGGGCACATGGTTGGTGGGCACACTGTTCCTCCCCCTGGACCAAAGCTTTCTCCTGAGCAGGGATCTCGCCGAGGGATGAGGAAGATGAGGAGGGCCCTGACCAGCCAGGGAGGAGGGGGATGTTGGGAAAACAGGCAGGCAATCCCTGCCTGCTGAAGACAGAACATTTGCCAGCCTGGACCCGCTCCAGATCCCGGGGGAGCCCGTCCCTTCTCCGAACGGGCCGAGAAAAACAATCAGAAAAGCACAGTTGGAAACTTAATTACAGCTCGTGGGTAGGAGACAGGAGGGTGGGATGTGCCTGCTTGCATGGCTTAAAGTGTCACCAGTGAGAGGAAAGAGGTAGGAGAAGGGGAAGGCTCCCAAGGCATGACAACCACACCGCTGTGATCCAGACACAGCCAAAAATCCCTGCAGCCAGGGGTGCAGGAAGGACATGGAGAGGGACACTTCCCTGGAGCACACCAGGAAGGTCAGGGCAACCTGCACCTCTGGGACCTGCTGAGGGCTGAACTGCTGGCACTGGGAATTCGCAGGAAGAGCCGGAATTGGAGAATTCACTGCCTGTGACAAATGTGCCTTTTAATCTCATGCCATTACATGGATTAAAAACTCTCCCTGTTTGGAAAACGGTGGGTGCTCCCCTGCTGAAGCCATTGAAAGCGTTCTGGGCCGGGAATACAAAGCAGGGAGCAGCCCCTGACGGCAGAGGGGAAGAGCTGGGATGCTCAGGCTCGGCTTCCCCTCGATGCCGGGCGCTGCCCCTCTGCCCCCACCTCCCACCCCTCCCCAACGCCCCCCAGGGATGGGGAGGGCACTGAAGGGCTTCCCTGTGCCAAAAGGGCAGCGGGGAACGCCAGACCCCCGGGATGGAGTGTCAGGATGGCGAGGGCCGGCATTAATTCTGCATGAGCGCGAGGTGCCCGTTGCCATGGAGAGGGTTCGGCTGCCGCTGCAGCCCCTGTGCACGGCGGCTCCTCCGCCCGAGCCCACCCTCCCTGCCATCAATATTAATTGCATCAGCCAGGGCCTTGCTCGGTGAGGGAGAAGGAGCTGCCTGCCCTGCCCCGAGGGCTGGGAGGGCGGGAAGGGTGGCAGAGCGTCCACCCCGCCGTCCAAAATCAGCCCCAGCCCTGGCAGGGCAGAAAGGCAGAGCGCTAAGACCGTGTGGAAGCAACACCACACTGCTCCACCCAGGCACCTCTGCTCACAGCCCTGCCCCTGGCACGGCCAGGGCAGCGTCAGGGATGTGCTGGCCCCGACTCCTCAAGCCCTGGTTTTGCCCATCTTCACCCACTTCGTGCCCTGTCCCTGCTACAACACGGGACAGGGACTTCATGTGGATCTGCAGAGTTCACCCCAATAACAGGTGAGGGGGAAATCAGGCCAGAGGGCACCCAAGGGATGGGGAGGCAGCACTGCTCCCTCCCTCGGCAGGACCGGGCACATCACAGAGTCACAGAATGGTGTTTAAGGTCCTTTCCAACCCAAACTATCTCATTCCACCCCCCCACTAGCCCAGGTTGCTCCAAGCCCCATCCAACCTGGCCTTGGACACTCCCAGGGATGGGGCAGCCACAGCTTCTCTGTGCAACCTGTGCCAGGGCCTCCCCACCCTCACAGGGAAGAATTTCTTCTTAATATCAGATCTAAACCTCCTCTCTGTCAGTCTGAGGCCATTCCCCCTTGTCCTCTCACTCCAGGCCCTTTAAACAGTCTCTCCCCATCTTTCTTGTAGCTCCTTCAGGTCCTGGAAGGCCACAATCAGGTCTCCCCAAAACCTTCTCTTCTCCAGGCTGAACAATCCCAGTTCTCCCAGCCTTCCCTCAAAGCAGAGGTGCTCCATCCCTCTAATCAACTTGGTGGCCTCCTCTGGACTCACTCCAACAGCTCCATGTCCTTCCTTATTTCCAGTTCAGCCATGGCACTGAGCCACACTGTAGTGGGTCCCCAAAGCTTCAAGAACCTCTCTGGACTAAGTCCCCAAAACCACCTAGAGTTTTCCAGGTTCTAAGGATGGAAGGTCCTTAAGGAACTGAGAGGATGGTGGGCATCCACCCTCCAGTTTGGGAGCCTCTGGAGCTCTTCCAAGGATCCTGCTTGCACAGCTCTACACGTGACAGAGACCCCAAGGAAACCAAGGACTGGCACCAAACACACCCTGTGCTCCTGTATGACGTGGGAGAGACAGCAAGGGGAAGCCCAGAAACATGGTGGGCAGAAACTACAACCTTTTACAGCCCAGCTGCTCAAAAAAACCCCAAAATAAAATCTTTGTTGCCAAAAGCCCCCAGATCTGGAACACAACCTGTGAACAGGAGAACTGCATCTCATCCCCACGCAGTCCAAGGCAGACAAAGGAGGAGCAGGAGGCAAAGTGACCACACAGTCTATAATTGGGAGCCAGGAGGGGTGGGCAGCAAGGAAAAAAGCTGATCAGTGGAAAGATCTGAAAGACAATTCATGTGCAGCAGGCAGGGAGATGGGAGAGAGCACGGGGAAGGAGAAGGGAGGAGTTGGAAGCATCCCCGTGTTCTGGGGTCTAAAACCATCAAATTCACTCTTGCAAACCAAACATCATCTAAAAAGGCTCTCATTAATCTGTCAGGAGCCCCTGTGAGAGCAGCTCTGGGCAGACTGTCACGGCTCCCAGTCACTGCAGGATTCATCAGCCCCCACTGGGCACGGGGACAGTTTGGATACACGCTCCACACGGGATGTGAGCCAGCAGCCAGCCCTGTCAGCAGGGTCCTGCTGCCCTCCCTGCACACCCCAGCACACACAGACCCCCAAAACCCACCAGGGAGCACGAGCCAAGAGCAGGGACCTGCCCACGCAGGGAGGGAGGCGAGGGAAAAAAATACCTGGGAGGTTTTAACCTGCTCCCACCTGCCTGCTGTGCAAAGCAGTGTTTACAATCTGGGGAGATTAGAGATCCTGGAGAGGGAAGGGGGGCTGCAGCAGCCCCTGGATGCCTGGGGGGAACCACAGCTCCTCCCCAGCTGCAGCAGGTCCAACACCAGCACTCGGCAGAGCCACCACACCGTCCTTGGCCAACCTTTTCCAGGCCCTGCCAGTGCCCTGCAAGGTCCACTGGGGCTCTGTGCAAGGAGATTTTTTGTCCCCTGGGTGTCTCAGCCAGCTTTGTGCCTCCTCATGTCCTTTCTCTCCCTCTGTGCTTCACACAAAGCATTAAACAGAGCAGCTGCATCCCAGAGGGATAGTCCTGGGAGATGTGAGGCAGAGAGCGAGGCAAGCTTCAGGATCTAACCTTAGCAAGGGCCCAATCCAGGGAAAAGCAGGCCCACCTTAGCAGTTCTCCCATCTACTCCTCCTCTCCCACTTAAACCACCACATAACATGAAAGTGCACAAATTGATCCCCAGGAGAAAGCTCAAACCTTGCTGTGAATGGAGAAGAAAATGCTCTCAGGAGATCAAAAGTGGTGTCTTAAATAACTGCTGCACCCCCTCTCCCCCCCCCTGCTTTTGGAGAGCTATGTTTAGCACCTCTCCTCTCCCCAGAGCAACCCCAAAGCTGGTTTGGCTGGAGCCCCACTGTGCTGTGGGGCTCAGGGGGGGGCAAATCCAGGCAGGGAAAGCCAGGCTGGGATAAGGGATAAGTGCACAGGGATGAGGCTCCACGAGCAGCCCCCACTCCTGGCTCCTGAGATGTCACCTCACTGCCGTAGGGTGTGAGCAGGAAACACGGAAGGGGAAGCCAAAAATGTGATGGAATCACGGTGACTTCACTGCTGGGCCCTTCCATGGGGTGGGTGGCTTCACCATGGAGGCATGGATCACCCGGGATGCTGGAAGGGGAGCACCCTGCATCACCCCCCTGAGCAGGAGGTCGTCGTTCAGCGGGGCCTTAGAGGAGGGGGAGTAGGCACCGTGTAATTAAAAGTGAGCAGCTGCTCACAAAATGAGCAGCCAGGTACGAAAAAAATTTCACCTTGTGCGGAGAGAGGGAGTGATTTTTTTTTTTCCCCATGCTGTGATGTGTGACAGACTCCCCGCCACGCTCCGACGCTCCCAATCTCTCCTCGCTCAGCACCGCCCCAGCCACCCACCAGCTGGCACAGCCAGAGGGGCAGGAATGCCACCAGAACTCAGGAATGGTCGGGATCTGCCTGTCTCCCCTCGGGATGTGCCTGTCTCCCCTCGGGATGGGCGTCCCCAGTGCCGTGAGAGGTGCTGGGCAGGGCGTGCAAACCCTTCCCTGCTCCTGCACGTCTGGGGGAGAGCAAGGGGTGGGAAAAGCATGGATACAAAAGGAAGAGAGCACAGGGAGGGTCAGCAAACACGAGGGGGCTGCAAAATGCACCTGTGGGCAGCTAAAAAAGAGCTGGATCTGCTGCACCTTCCCATTGCACTCCCTGGGATCGGCCCCACCACAAAGCCGGCGCTGGGAATTCATTCCGTGGCATCCAAGTTTTTTTCTGTTGGCTTGTGGCACCAGAGAAACAGGCTGGGAGCAGCAGCCAAAGCCAGCAGGATATTCCAGCACCACGGCACACAAAGGGAACGAGATTGAAGAGCCTGGGCTTTATTTTAAGTTCTATTTTCATGCCTCTTCTCCCAGGGCAGCCAAGTCCCCCCTTCACTGAGCAGGCACTGAGCTGCCCAGAGCCACCTGGGCAAAAGTGAGACACCAAAGGCCCAAAGCTGTCTCCCTGTATTTTCTCCCTGTTATTTTCAGCAGCAGGAGGAGGTCATGGACAGCACAAATGTGTCCTGAGGTGGGACCCAGCCCCAGCCCTCAGCACACATGGAATCACATGGAATGGTCTGGGTGGGAAGGGATCTTAACACCCATCTCATTCCACCCCCTGCCACGGGCAGGGACACCTTCCACCAGACCAGGCTGCTCCAACCTGGCCTTGGACAGTTCCAGGGGTGGGGAGGGCACAGCAGGGAAGGGGAGGGAAGCACCTTACACAACTTGTAAGCTCAGGGCAATTCTTCCCCCGGCAGCAGGAAAAGGGTGGCAGGAAGAGAAGGATAACAAGGATCTGACCCCAAGAGCCTGGCACCTCATCCTATGGACACCCCCCCAAGCAGCCAGCCCAGCTCTCAGCAGGTCTCAGAGAGGCTTTCCTGTTCTCCCTGCCCTCCCCAGAGCAAACCTGCCCAGCAATCCTGCCTCCCAACCACCGAGGGACGCTGCGAACAAACAGAAAGCCAAGAACAAGGAGAGGGGAGGGAGGAACCCTCCAAATCCTCCCCCACCGTTTCCTTTCCCCCCTCAGGGGACGCTGGGAAGGCAGAGCCCACCCTGCCTGCCCCCTGCCCGCACCTGCCAGCCCCCTCCTGCTGCCCTGGGGGGTGGCAGCTGAGCCAACATCCGCCCCCTCTCCTGCTCCCAGATGCTCCAGCAGGGAGGGAGGAGAGGAATTATCCAGCTTGGGTGCCCCAGGCCAGTCCCTGAGCTGGGGACAAGGCAGCAGCTTTCATGGAGCACTGCAGTTCAGTCAGCCAGGCCTCAAGACTCTATCCAGCCTAATAATCCCCGGGAATGCCAGAGGCACTGGAGATTTGGGAGAAAGCAGCGAGTTAACAGCATTAATGGCCTTGTTTCCAAACGAAGCAGAGACCACTCCATAAATCAATGTGTGGCTGACGGGTTTTCTACTGTAGAGAGGAAGAGGTAAATAGCACACAAATCAGAGAAGCACACATGGAATAACCCGAGTTGGAAGGGACCCACAAGGATCATGGACACTCCAACAACCCCACCACGTGTCTGAGGGTGTTGTCCAAACACCCTTGGGGCCGTGATCACTGCCCTGAGGAGCCTGTTCCAGTGCCTGGGGTGAAGAACCTAATCCTAACATCCAACCTAAACTTCCCCTGGCACAGCTAATGCTAATTAGAGACACTTCCCTGCTGGCTGGCAAAGTTTGTCACCTCCAGCACCACTGGAGCACTGGGGCAGCAACAGGGACTTGACACAAGAGATGCCCAAGGCGTAGAAAGCCACTTCCTTCACCCAAAAACTGAGCTCTGACTTTGCCAGGACAGACAACGGTTCTGTCCAGCTTTGCAGCACCGTTAGGGAGGGGAAAGGACCACAGCAAACCTCCCCAGCAGCAGGGTTGGCAGGCACAAATCCCAAGCTGTGGACCCTCAGCTGGCACAGACCAGCCAGTCCCTCCAGCACAGCAGAACCAGCCCCTTCACCCCAAGAGGGACCCTCTCCCCATGCCCCCTGTGCCCCCAAAAACACCTCCCAAAGGCCACACGAGGCATTTACCCCACACAGAGACTTGCAAGTGAGGTGCCTCACTTGGCAGCCTCCCAAGGGTGGTAGTTTTCCATCTCCTGTGGGGGACCAGGGATCTTCTGGAGTGTGGCATCTGGATGGGCTGGGCTGTTAATATTTTGGAGCCCTGAGCTAGGAGTTCCACCTACGTGAGTTTTTATTTTGGCTTTAGATGTCTCCTCTGGTCCAATTATAGATTAATCACATTTTATCTCGCATCCGTTTCTCCCCCCCCCCGCCTCCTTCCCCCGCCCCCAACCAGAGAAGGCAAGAAAAAAAGCAACAAACAGGTTATTAATTGGCTGCTGTTTTCTGCTGGGTTCTTATCTCTGCAAGTGAAGCTGGGGAGGCTGGGGAAGGTGGCTCAAGAGCCTGCCAGGAAAGGCAGGGCATTTTAAGCCTGATTTTTCTGAGGAAACAAAGCTCCTGTGATGACATTATCTTAGCCTGGGCTTGCCTGCCTGCATCCAACAGCCTTTAAAGCCACTGGCTGATAACAGCCTGGCCTCAAAAAAAACACAAAGTTCCTCCAGGTCTGTGAAATCAGAAGGTTTTAGTAAGCCCTGAGCAATGATGTGAGGTGCTGGTGAGAACACAGCTCAGGAATCCATAGGGGAGAGGCAATCCACAGGCAAGGATCACAGATCCAGGGAAAATTCGTGTCTCAGGTGCTGTCCCACCTCCTCTGCCTGGGAAGGACCCTTTCCAGCCCTTCCCCTCTTCCACCACAGCCACCCAGGAAACCCTCATTAGGAAAAGGGTTGCTGTGCTTTCATGGAGCAATGAGGGACACCTCTCCTCATCCTGGAGGGATGATCCTGGATCCCTTCTCTGCTCTTCCTGGGAAGGACCCTTTCCAGCCCTTCTCCACTTCTACCACAGCCAGCCAGGAAACCCTCTGTAGGAAAAGGGTTGCTGTGCTTCCATGGAGCAACGAGGGACATCACTCTGTCCTCTCCTCATCCCGGAGGGATGATCCCGCATCCCTCAGCAGGGGCAAGGCTGCGATGCAGGACTGCTCTGGGCACAGAGAGCAGCCAGGCAGCTGCAAAAATAGATCAGTGGGTCAGGAGACACTGCTCCCCCAGCAGCTGCAGGAGGCAGGAGAGGCTCAACCTGCTCTCCAGTGCATCCCAAGGCCAGGGCTGGGCTCCAGCAGGGAGCTGTACTCACCATCCCGCGGCGTCGGCGGCGTCTGAGTGAAGTAACTGTTGGGCTTGTCTGCAAAGAAACAAAAAAACTGTCAGCAGGTCCCTTTGGATGCTCCCTCCTCCTCCTCCTCCTCTTCCTCCCAGATCTCTGTCCACAGCTTTTGGACCAGCAGTTCATCCCTTCCACGTGCCCTTCACACGCGAGTTCGACTCCCAGGGACAGCCGGGAGGTCTCGCAGCGAGAAGGGAGCGGCAGGAACGGGATCCAGGAGCCCCAGCTCTCCCACTGGTATCGATGGAGCATCTCTGGCGTGGGATCTGGGAGCAGCCCTCTGTGCCTGGCAGGGCTGGGGCTTGTCTCAGCCCGTCCCGTGCCATCCCACGGGGGCTGTGATGCCAATCCTGCCGTGTCTCCCCTCACACACACCCGGGCATGGACTCACCGGGTCATGTGGGTTGAGCAGGGCCTCCAAAAAGTGGGGGGAAAGGGGTAGCCTGGGGCAGCAGAAGGTGAACACTCCCATGGGTATGACTGTAGGTCCCAGAGGAAGGTGGCACAGCCTTGCCACCTGCCAGCCCTCTATGTCTGACTAAGCAAGGGGGTGAGAAAGATTCCACTCAGATCTCCACAGACTCTCCCATCCTGGGTGAGGAACACCCTAAACCCAGTGTCCAGCTGGGCTCTGCTCCTATTAGAGATGTGCCCAGGGCAGCAAAGCCAGGCTGTGACAGAGGTGGCACCGCTCTGTCACCTGGGCCTTGCTCCTGCCAGCCTTTGTAAATGCATCCGTGTGTTTGACAGTTTTCCACAGAGCTTTTTCCCCAAACAACGCTCCCCTCCAGGGGAGGCAGCGCATCCCAAAGCCAGGCTGGAGGATTTGCCTGCCCTCTAAAGGCTTTTCTCACAGCAGGTGTTTGGCACTTTCCAGCATCAAGGAGGTCAAAGACACCGCTGCATGATGGAACACTCCTCCACAGGCTGTGCCTAGGGAAAGATGAGCACCTGTGCAAGGATGAGGTAACAGAGCACAGCAGCAATACGTGGATGTATCCACGCCCAAATGTGGGATCTCCTCAGCCACAGCAGGGATCAGTTAAACAATCCAACCTCAGGGAAAAAACTCCCCCACCTTGCCCCAAACCCTCTGTTTATTCCTCAGAGCAAAAGAGCAGGGAGCCAGGGAGACACATTCCCACCTATATATAGTGACAGGGCTCCAAGGTCCAGCTTGGAACAGGGGAGCAGCAGTCCTTGGCCAGGGCAGCACTCCCAGGAGCCCTGCCGAGATCCCCAGCTCCCAAACGGGCTGGCTGCATCCCCCCAGAGCATCCCCCACACTCGGACCTCAGGCAGCACAGCAGGACACAGTATTTTGGGGCCGGGACAGGGCACACCCCGGGTGCTGGCACAGCTCAGAGCACCGTGCAGGGGGGGAGCTGGGCCGGCCCACGCACACCCGCCCTCCCAGCTCCGCTCCACCCTTCGGGGCCAACATCACGGCAGGGGAAAGTGGGGCAGAGCTGTGAAGCTGTCACCTCCCTGCATCCTCCCCAGGCAGCAGCAGGCAAGCGCTGAGCTCCCCGGTGAAGCCCAGCTGGCAGCGCTGGGAGCCCGGGCTGACCCCAGCCCTGCCTGTCCCTGCCTGTCCCTCCCCGGCCTCCCGCCCGCCCGGGGGACACCTACAGTTATTGAGGAAGAGCAGCACGGCAAATCCCAGCGTGGAGGTGGCCAGGAGGATGAGGCAGATGTTGCAGGGGATCATGAAGTACCGCACCACCAAGGAGACCTTGTGCTGGTACAGCCGGTCCCGCTCCAGGGCCCCCGGCGCCATGGGGTACTGGCAGGCTGTCATGCTGGGCCACCACGCTCAGCCCACCGTCCGTCCATCCATCCACGGCACGGCAGCCACGAGGCTCACATGGATCCCTCTTCCCTCCCCTCCCCGGGCGTCTTCAGGAAAACCTAAGTTTTCCCAGAGGTTCCCATCTCGGCTCGCAGGAGGGCAGGGCGGGCTGGGGGGGCACCTTCAGGGGCAGGAGTTTGTCCCCACGGCTGCCATATCCCAGAGGCACAGCCTGGGGTGAGGTCCGAGCCCGCTCCAGAGGGACGTGCGCCGCTCCCGTGCTCAGCAATCCCTCTGCCAGCCCGGAAGGTGTCAATCCACACCTGCCTGCAGAAAAAAACAACAACCCCAGCGCTGAGAGAGCTCAAGTTCCACGGCCAAGCCCACCGGGACGGGGACGAGCCGGTGCTGGTGTGGGAACGGCACCAACAGGCGCCGGCTCCCGGGAGCGGGGCTGGGACAGGGACAGGGGGTCAGCACGGGACCCCTCTCCTCAGGCTCGCAGCATCTGGAAAATCCATATCCTCTCGGCAGGGATGGCAGGGGGTCTGACCACCCCGGGCAGCCGCCTCTCAGCTCTCAGATCCTTGCTCCAGAAACACGGAGCTTCCCCCGCCGTCCGCGCTCTCCTCCGGGACAGGTGCTCCCGCGTCCAGCAGCCTCCGACCCTCCGCAGGTCCTCGGAGCCAAAAATTCCGGGGGCAGCAGCCCAAGATCCCGGGAGCAGAAGCCCAGAAGGTGCCGGCTCAGTTGTCCCACGCTCCGGCCGAAGGCAGACACTCCCTTTCCCACGGCAAGGCTCCTCTCACGGCCGCGGCACATCCATCCCCGCTCCGCTCCGCGCTCCCTCGCCGACCCTCCTCCGCCAGCTCCCCGGCACCTTCCCAATCCTCCGGCGAGCAGCGAGGGGCCACCACAGCCCTCCTCGGCCCCCTCGGCACGGGCACCCTCCCCGGAGGGGGCCGGCTCGCCGCCTCACGCCGCTGGGACATGCCAGCCCTTCCCGGAGAGATCCCGGCTCCGCGTGGAGCCCGGCATGGAGCGGCGCTGCGGGGAGCGATGGGAGCTGCCTGGGCGGGCGGGCGGGTAAATGGGTGGGTGGGTGAACGCGTGGATGAGGGGATGGATCCCCTAATCCCGGCGGTCTCCGCCCGCCCCACGCGCGGGGAAGGGGCCGCGCAGCATCAAGACAACGGAGCGGACCCGGAGCGCCCGCCCCGCGCCCCGGAGCTTCCCCGCCCGTGTTCCCCCCTTCCCTCCTCCTCCTCCTCTCCTCCCTCCGCCCCTCGGCTCGACCCCGGCAAGGAGAGGGGGGGACACACCGAGCCCCTCCGAGCGCTCGGCGGCCAACAAAGGGGAGCGGGGGCGCAGGGGCGCGGCGCAGACAAAGAGCGGGAGGCGGCGGGGGTCGCGCTGCCCCCGCTCCCCCGGGACACACGCGTGGGCAGGGCAGGGGCGCGGCACTCCGCCCCGACGGGTCCCTCCCCTCCTGGTTGCCTCCATCCCCCCCCGGGGTGAATCCCGGCGGGTAGGGGGTGGAAGGGTGGAAGGGTGGGAGGGGGTGAGCCCATCTCCCCGCCCCAGCCCGCCCGCCCACTCGAGATGCTGAGAGGCGGAGAAACTGCCTCCCCACCGCCCCACCCCAGCATCGCCCACCCCGGAGAGACCCCCAGGGACAGCAGAGCTACGCAAAGAGCAGGAGAAACCCTGGTTGCTGTTTTTTAGGACATCGGTTGTGGAGGGAGGGGGACGGACCGGCACGGACAGGAGGCAAACGATCAGCCGGGGAGCAGGAGCAGGACCCAGCTGTAGGGACCTCTCTGGGTCCCTGCTGGCACTGCCAGAGAGCACGGAGGGGAGGGAAGAGGTGCCAGGACACAGATACACTCCGTGCTGCTCCCTACCTGCGTGCTCCTGTGCCCTCCTCCTGCTTCCCTTGGGCAGGATGCTGCCAGCAAGGATGGGAAAGGTGCCACGAGGACAGCTGGGCTGGGAGCCAGAGGGAGGTGAGGGCCAAGAGCCTGCTGGAGTGAAGGTCCAACCACGGAAGGAGAGCCCTGCTGCAGCCTGAGCAGTCCCTGGTGCCCACATGACAAGTCCAGGCTCCCAGGCCCTCCACTCCATCCCTGCTCTCTGCTCAGGTGGAAACAGCATTCCTGGCAAAACACACAGCCCCCAGCAAGCCATTTCCCTGGCCTTGGTACCCCACATTTAGGGCACCATGACCTGCCACCTCATTTCTAAGCCACCCCAGTCCCTAGTAAACAGGGCTGAGCTCTTCCCCACCACGGAGGAAGTCGGCAGCTCTGGAGAGTCCAAAAAAAACCCAGCAAGAGGAAGGTCCTGCGGTCACAGAGCCACCTGAACACAGCCTGAGCTGACTCTACGCAGCCCTGCCATTCCAGAAGCTGGTTTATCATCCAGGAGGGCTCTTGTGGTCTCCCCTGTCCCTCAGGTGCTGTGGAGGGGCTCTCTGTATCCAGCTGTGTCATGTGCAAGGCAAGGCAAGGTCATCAAACCCCCGTCCTGTGCTCACAGGGCAAGAGGAACACTGGGGGGACGTGGCACTGGGTAACCCCACCGTGGTCAAACTGGGAAGTTCATTGCAGAGAAGCTGCTTCAAGTTCCTCCTGTCTCCACACGCTCAGCAAGGGAAGCACAGCTTCCTCCTGGCCACGGCAGCAGCCACCACACAGACCCACGGCCTTCTCCTCTCCCACTGGGATATCTGGGTGCTGTGGCTCCCTCCAGGCAGCTACAGGCCTGCAGGGGCTGCCCAGCAGCATTCCTGCTGCCCACTCCTCCAAAAAGCAACAACCTGAGACGGGAGAACACCCCCTGCCAGCTGCAGGTTCCCCTCCCAGCCCGGCCTCCTCCCTCCTTCCCTCACCTTGGCAATCCGCCTGGAGCCCCAGGGACACAAACACTGAAGAATCCACCCACCCTCCCCTCCCACGGGGAGATATGGAGGAGACTGGGTGGTCCTTCAGTGGGGCACCTCAGGCACCACAAGCCAGCAGGTCCTGGGGTCTCTGTGTGGGGTTG
This sequence comes from Neopelma chrysocephalum, assembly GCF_003984885.1. Lineage (NCBI taxonomy): Eukaryota > Metazoa > Chordata > Aves > Passeriformes > Pipridae > Neopelma > Neopelma chrysocephalum. Next base: position 246,026 of record NW_020897858.1, read on the forward strand.
GCACGGGCGGCCCCACAGCCACACCACAGAGCCACACTGCTCCTCTCTCTCCTCTGTCTCCATGGGCTGGGAGCATCCCGGGTGTCCCAGCACTGTGAGTGCACCTTGCCAAGAGTAGAACAGGGAAGGAGAAAAGCAGAGAACAGAGGGGAGGAAAAAAAATCCAAATCACGTCCCAGAGATTGCTCCTCTTTAAACCTGCGTTGTTCCCTCCTCTCCCTGGGGGCTCCAGAACATGATCCCAGCTTGCTACCAGGCACAGGCTGCATCCCAAGCATCCCAAGCACCCAGCCAGGAGAGCCCACAGCAGCAGGGGGCTGATGGCCCTGTGTCCAAGGGGGAGGGCAGATTGTTGGGCACCCTGAGACATGTTCTCCTCAGGCACACACAGGCTGAGAAGAGCCCCTGAGAGCCCAAGTGCCACCAGAGGGCTCAGCAGGAAACACTCTGCCAGGCTGCCTCTGCCAAGCAGACCCCTGCTGGGAACCACCCCAGGAGCCCCCTCACGAGCAAAGCCCTCTGCCAGGGAGAGGATGGAGCCTCCAGCACAGTATTTTTCCCCTGAAGCATAAACTCGAGTCCCTGTCACTGCTGCCCCGTTTCTGGTTCCCTCCCCGGCTGCCGCAGCCCCGTGGGAATTTCTGGAGCATCACACAAGAAGCAAAGAGCTTCCCAAAAAAACCCAAAAAATGAGCAGTCTCCTGGTCTTCTCCTCCACTTGGCCACTATGTGGCCACTTGGCCTGGTCCTGCATCCTTCTGCTGTGTCCTGGGTGCCAAAGTCCTGCCTGATGCCTTCACCAGGGCGCTGCCCCAGCAGCGTCCCTTTTCCCTCCTGGCCTGCTCCACATCCTTCCCCGCCCCGGGTGGGGCTTCACAGCCACGCAATCCCAGCACATGCAGGCTAAGGCCAAAGGCTTGGCTTTGAAAAATCCCCCAAAGGGAAGCGAGGGCATTTGCATCCTCCCCGTGCATGTTTTCACATGCAAATCAGCCACCGCACAGTCCTCCCTTTCTTCCCGGGTCTGCCAGGGCTCTGTCCCCTCCAGCCATTTGGGGGCCACTTTTAGGGGTGGCCCTGCCTCGGATCTGAGGAGCCTTTGTGTCCTGGGGGAGGCAGGTTCAAACTCCAGCAGGGACAGACTGGCTCATCACCCTCTTGGGAAAGACAAATGCTTCTGCCTTTGCCCCTTGCGAGGTTTTGGGTGAGACTCCATGACCAGAAGAGCCACTTTCACTGGGGAGGCATCACCCTTGCCTGGTCCATCCACGTGGGATGTCATTTTTGCCTGTGACTGTCCCTTTCCCCAGAGCTGGCAGCACATGCTGCCACACCCTCACCACATCCTTTGGTGCCAGGGACAGCCCAACTCCCACCTGCTCTCTCTGCCCACTGTGCCCACTTCCCTTTACACTCCAGTCATGTCCTTCAGGCAGGAAGGACCAAGCAGGACAATCCAGCAAGACCTGGCAAGGCAAAAGAACACATAAAACCCCCCTTTGCTTCCCAACTGACCCAGGATAGCTTGGCCCCTTCCCAGCACCACTACATCTGTCCCTGTCCATACTGGGATGGAACAACCCAGGCAGAGGGGATTTATCCCTTACCCCTCAGCCACACCAGGGCTCCAGAGCAGTCCAGCTCCCATCATCAGTTATTGTACTGCACCTCTGCACCAACAGCCTTTCTCCCCTTCCTCCTCCTCCTCCTCCTCCTCAGGACTGGGAGCACCCTGGCTGAGGCTGTGGGTGTCCAGAGGACGCTCATCCCCAGCAGGGTGCAAGAGGCAGAGAGTCACCACATCTGCCAGGAGAGAGGAGGGAGGGACAAGGGACAGCCGGCCAATTTACCACTCACCCACAGCTGCTGCTCCCCTACTGCAGGCAGGAAAACATTCTGTTTGAGCTAATCCACGTTGCCCCCTGCCCGGTTTTCCAAATGAAAGTGTTCAGTGCATTAAGGGCTCCGCGTGGTCACCAGGCAGCTCAAAGCTGGTGCCGTTAATGGGTTTATTTCTGGGCTTTCACAGCCAGGATGTCACCGCCGGTGCCAAAAAAACGGGCAGGAGGGGCTGGGGGCAGCTGGCTGAGAGCAGTGGGGCAGGATGGTGGGG
>NW_020897858.1:248148-490959 GCF_003984885.1 Neopelma chrysocephalum
TTGCCAGGCTGATTCCCCACCTGGCTCCCTTCTCGCTAATCCTGTTTGGCAGGGAGCTAATTGGGATTTATCTGACAGCACCCAACGCCTGGAGAGCCATTTTGTGCTTCCTCGGGGAAGGGAGAAGAGGAGGAGGAGGAGGAGGAGGGAGGCTGCAGAAGGCGTTTGCACGTTCTCCCTTCCCCATCCCCTCCTGCAGTTTTACAGGCTAATTACCAGCATTACGGAGAAAGGAGAGGGAGGGGGGGGGAAATGGGGATTTTAATTATTTCATTTAACACTTGGCAGGACCCAGCTTGACTCCTGCTGAGCAGCACTTGGAAATAAAGAGCTTTTAAAGCCTCTCAATGGGAGATGAGGGAAGCGGGTGGTGCGGGATTCGGGGCTGGGGTGGCCTGACGTGTGTGCTGGGAGGGAAAGGGATGTTAATTCACACCATTCCCAATAAACAGCCGTGCCAGGGAGTGCTGGATAAAGGCTGTCTCTTCTGAAGAGGGGGGTTTCACCACTTAGTAACTTTGTCCTCAAACAAACCCTTCCTGGACCAGGCAGCATCTCCCGGCTGTCCTTAGGGATGCCTGGGTATGGAATGGGCCACGTGGGTGTGCCCAGGGGCTACAGGTGACCCTCTCCCAGCACAGCAGGCCCTTCTCCAAGCTGGGGGTCTGCACAGCACTGCCTGTGCTCAAGCTGCAGTGCCTCTGCCAGGCAGCCCCTCTGTTAGCAGGTGTCCCCCCCACGAGCACCCCAAAAAGCACATCCTTGACCTGGGACTAGCTCAGTTGCTTAGAACCTGGTGCTAAAAATGCTAAGGTAGTGGTTCAATCCCTGCATGGGCCATTAATGACCCTCATGGGGTCCCTTCAGAGTGTTCTGTGATCCTCTCTCCCACCCAGCTCCTCGCGGGCAGTGATGGGGGTTGTGATGTCTCTGCCTCTCCCCTTGAAAAATCAAAATTAAAGCAAGGTTTGCATGCAGAACTTGGTGTCTGGAAGGACAGAGCGGCCTCAAAGGGGACACACAGCGAAGCAAAATCAACCCAAGGGAGGTGAAGCTTCTCTGTGCTGTCACACAGCTCCTGCTCTCCCACCGAGGAGCCCAAGGACTCTGGCTCCTCCATCCCTGGCACCTCTGCCTTCCCAAAGCCAAACTGCTGCCCTGGGCACTGCTCACACGGACTGCTGGACTCCCCTGGAAACCCCACTCCCCTCTCCAAACACGGCAGCCAGGCTGGAACCCCCAGCCCAAGAGGATTTTCCAGACCAAGGCACCGAGTCAGGGATTCCATGCCTTCAGCAGCCTCCCTCCTCCCGGGCTCCCAGGAGAACCACGGCATTCCATGTGCTCCCAGGACGCTGGGAACAGCCCCCCGGCTGGAGAAGGGACAATGCTGGGCACAAAGCTCCCCGAGTGTGTCCCCTGAGCTCTCCCTGCGCTGCCCCTGCAGCCCCAGCCCCGCGGCTGCACAGCCCGGAGTGCCTTGGGCTGCAGCCCCGGCTCCTCCCGCAGGCTCACACTGCCACCTGCCGCCCTTCCCAACCCGTTCCCGCTGCAAGGAACTCCATCCGAGCGGGAAGAAACTCCTTCCGAGGAGAACAGAGCGGTGGGATGTCCACAGCACCTCCACTGACCCAGGGATGGGCTGCCCAGAGCATCCCCACTGACCCACACAGAGGGGATGATGAGGAAGGGAAGCCTTTCCCCTTGCTGGGGGACAAACAGACCCTTCAAACACTCCAACCCACCCTAAACTTTTATTACCCTGTGACCACTGTTTCCCTGAGACAGCATCAACTCCCTCCACCAGAGAAAGAGCCTTGCCTGGCTACTGGGGATGCTGGGAGTGACTGGTCCAAGCCTTCAGCCTCTCTGGGTGCTGACTGAGCTGCAAGACACCCCTTCTGCCAACTTTCTCCCAAAAATACACCCCACTTGCTCTGCAAGCTGATGTCAGCCTGTCCATCTGCCAGGGGGCCGTGAGGATCAGCTGGCACTGCAGAGTTGTTCCTCAGGGATGTGGGAACGTGGGGAGGTGGAAAAAGGGAAAAAAAAACCCAGTAGAAAACAACGATGAGGCAAACCTGTGGCACATCTCTGGAGCAAACACCCAGCGGGCTAAAATTAGCCCTGTGTCCCTGGCACTCTGGATACATTCCCACCGGGAAGGCAGCTGTCACCAGAGAGCTTCCAGACAGTGAGGGACATCCATCAGCAGCGGGGTGGGGTGTGGCTCAGAGTGGGAAAAGCAGCACCTCCTGCAGAGCCCTAAAATCACATCAGCAAAGCCCAAGTGGTGAGAAAACACAGGAGGCCAGAAAGGTGGAGAGCAGCAGGCAGAGGCACCTCACTTAAACACCCCTGTTCCTCCCCCCTGGGACAGCACTCCAGGAGAAGAGGAGCAGCAGTGGGGGGACACAAGAATGACCAGCACTGAGATGTCCCCAGCAGCAACATCCTGAGACGTCCTGAGACCATCCTGAGATGTCCCAGCAGCAGCATCCCTTCCCCAGGCTGCAGGCAGGGGCAGTGCTGGCAGCAATCCCGGTGGATTCATCCAGCCAGGGCTGCTCCAGGGAGCAGAACCCGATTGCCAGGTCACCTCTGGGCCTCCTCCCCCCGGCCAGGGAGCAGCAGGTTTGCTCCTGGAGCAGCAGGACACCTCACCCTGTTTCAGAACTCTGAGTTACATCTCTCTGTGCCTCTCCCACGTATCAGTTTGACCACAGGAGAGTCCAAAATGGCCAAAAATCACCTGCCCCCCCTCAGGTGGTGTGACTCTGGGACAGTCAGCACCGGTACCAGGCAGGACACAGCACTGCCTGGGGGTGGCTCTGAGACAGGGGCTGTGTCCAACACCCACCATGGCCAAGACCATCCCCCCCAAACCCTGCTCTGAGCCGTGTCCCCTCTGCAGTGGCCAGGGAGGACACACAGCCCATGGCCCAGCTCAGACCCCCAGGGCAGGGGAGCAAAGCCCCCCTGAGCCTCTCAGGGTTGGTGAGAAGAGTCAAAACTCGAGCACATCACTAGAGGGGAAAACACACCCAGCAAAAACCTGTGCTGCCAGAATTCCTCAGGAGCAGGGCAGCTGCTCCAGCTGGATCGGGAAGAGCCTGTGGGAAGGAGCAGAAAGGGAAGGGACACCCTGTGCTCTGACCAACAAACCTGGATGGAGACACAGCAAGGGGAGAGGGCATTCCCAGGAGCCCAGAGCCTTTTCCTCCTGCCCACCAAAAGCAGGTGGCACCAGTTATTGTACTGCCAGCATCCCATCGGTGGAGCTGCTGGCAGCAGCTGGCACCCAGGAGGGCAGGAGAACACTCTCCCATCAGGAAAACAGGCAGGAGTTCCTCTCTGCCTCTCAGGCCCGGGAAGCATTAGCCGGCAGGGGATGCTGTTGGCTTGGATTGCTTCCTTCTTCTCCCGCCGGGCTCCGGGGGCCAGGCCGGGAGCTCGTGGCTCTCAATGGAAGTTTTATGTCCCTCTGTCCCCTCTCCGGCGTTGCTGCAGGAGGGCACGTTTCCAAGAGAACCCCTCTAGTCTATGGATTATACAGAACGAGGGGCACGGAGCAGGGAGGAAATCCAGCAGCAGCAGCAGCTTTAAATCAGCTCCCCAGCCACCCCTGGGGTGACTCCCTTCTCCTCGGCTCAAAAGGTTTGGCACAGCCAGCACAACGCCCAGACCGAGGGCAGCTGAGCTCTCACAGCTCCAAACCACCCCACATCACCCCAAAAAGCTGCTTATCCGGCTACAAATGTGGGCCAGCAGCGAACACAAAGGTCCCGAGGTGAGCAGAGGGGCTCAAGAGTGGGCAGAGGAGCAGCCACGAAGTGAAAACCAGAGCAGGTTTTGCCACTTCTACGCCCATTCCTGTCTCTAAGCAGAGGGTGGCAGCCTGTCCATGGCAAACACAAACCTGGGACCTCTTGCCACAGCAGGGTGGCTGCCCAGGGATGCTGGAGAGGGGCAGGAACACCGGGAGGCACTGCCCTTGTCCCATCCTCCACAAAGGTTCATGTGTGCAGGGGAAGGGGGTGGGACGAACTGCCGGCCCCAAACACATGCCAAGAGCCTTCCTTCCACGCCCTCTGTATCCACAGCCACCAAACAAAGGAGCTGGCTGCCAGGCTCCCGGGATGGCCGGGATTCCCAGCGCCGGGAATGGCAGGGGAGTGGGCACCCGGCCAGGCTGCAGCCACACACACCCTCCCCCAGCCCTGAGGGGCTGCTCCCACCAGCCAGGGCACACACAGGGGGTGTTCTAATGATGGGATTCACTGTTCAGGACAACTGTCAGTGCTGGGGACGAGATGAGCCACCACTGACACAGGGCAGGGACCAGAGGAGCAGGGACAGGAGGAACAGGGTCACCCCAGGGGCTTTGATCCGTGCCCACACTCAGAATCATAGAGTAGTTTGGGTTGGAAGGGACCTTTTAAACATCATCTCTCTCCAACTCCCACCTTCCACTAGCCCAGGTTGCTCCAAGCTCCATCCAACCTGGCTTTGGACACTTCCAGGGATGGGGCAGCCACAGCTTCTCTGGGCAACCCGTGCCAGCATTTTACCCCCCTCGTTGTGAAAAACTTCTTCCTTATATCCAGTCTAAATCCACCCTCCATCAGTTTAAAACCATCACCCCTCGTCCTGCCCGACTTCACTCGCTTTTGCCAGGAGATTCCCAGAGGAATTGCCTGCGGGGTGTTTGCCCCACGCCTGCAGCTTCCCAGCTCAGCCAGGGTGAGGACTGAGGACACACAGCCCCTCACAAACCCCCCCAGGCTGGGTCAGCAGCCCAGCCTGCCCGTTCCACCCCCGGGAGGAGCTCGGGGTGCTCTCCCCCCACCCTCCCCAGGACGCTGGTGAAGGTGAGAGGCTGAGGATGGAGTCAGAGATGAGACAAGCACTAGGTGAGGTGTCCTTAGATCACAGTTTCACACCCACAGCGCTCCAGAGGCTTTGATGCCACAGCAGCTGCCACTTGAGGAACCAAAAACGAGCCCGGCCCAGCTTCAGGCTGGGCCAGCTGGAGGCAGAGGGGAAGGGAGCTCCTCAAACTGTGATCTAAAAGCAATAGCTCCCTCGGAGGGGGGAGCACACACCCACGGGGGTGGGTGTGCTCTGCCCAGCTCCAGGAGGTCCCTATTGCTCCAGCACATCCCGGAGGGATGGGAGGATGGCACGGACTAACCAGCGACTCTGATGGTGGATGGAAAAATAAATGGGAATTTTTTTAAATTTTTTTTTTTGCATGACACGCCACCACTTACCAGCAAGAAGCTTCCTATGTTCTTTAGAAAGCAGGGGAGGAGAAAAAGGAGAGAACAAAACAGTTAGAAGCAAGAAAACAGGCAGCTGACCCCAAAGCTTTCCTCCTCCCCGAGCCCCCTCCACCAGAGCTTTGCTACCAGCACCACCTGGAGCACTTCCATCCTTCTCTTCCAGCCCTTTCCAGGCAACATCAGGCACCAGCTCCCAAATCACCCCAGGAGATCATGGCTGGGCTCCTGGCACCTGCATCCCTAGGCAGGAGTTCTTTATCCCTTTAGCCCAGCAATCCAACATCTCACAGGGAAGATGCAGGAGAAAACCAACAGCTCCCATGTGGAAGACACGGGTATTTTTTCCACCTGTGGCAGGACCCAAGAGGTGGCCCAGGACCAAACTGTGCCCCTGGAGACCCACCCCAGTGCAGGTCTGGCTGTGAAGGGCCGGGGGCAGAGGGACAGCATGACTGGCACTGCCACCCTCGCTTGCAACACAGGAACACACTGGATTTACCCAGTAAACCCCAATTCTTCCCCTATTAACCCTCATTTAGGGGCATCACTTGCCCCCTGTGAGTTTATTCCCATCCCCACCTTCTAAGCACATCGATCTAAACATCTTTTAACAGCACAATGAGCTCCCAAATCTCCAGAGAGCCAGAAAACATCCATATCCTGATGTCACCGGTGACATCCCACACTGCAAGAGCAGAATGAGGGACAAACGGAACCAGAACCCCAAATGTGTGCAAAGCACGACACAAACCCCACCAGGAACACCTCAGCACTGACTGCTGGCTTTCAGCCACACGAGACAAGCGTGCTGGATTTGATCCTCAGAGGATTTGATCCACGAGGAGCCAACACTCTTCCCTCACAAGGATGGCTCCAGGAGACCCTGGGGAACCTCACAGCACAGCCAAAGGCTCAGAACTCACATTAACTGTTACATTTCATGGATTTTTGTGCCAATAGGTGTTTTCCTGAAACCAAACAAATTGGGAAGAGTGGAGGAGCTCAGCCTGGAGCTCTCCACAGCTCACCAAGGATCGGATATTTCCCACTCAACCCTTTCCCATCACAGCTTTGATCCCTCCTGTCCAAAGGCATCACCTGGGCTGGAATTACTTTGGGAGCTGAGGAAAGCAGAGCACCAGATGAAACAAAGTCCCCCAGCAGATGAAACAAGGCTCCCAACAGACGTGATGAAAGAGGAGGTGAAGGGTTAAGCAGCTGAGCATTTTAATAGTCACCATTGAGCACAGATTATTTATCTGCAAGTAACGTAGGGCAGGAGGGAAGCCCTGTAACCATTGTGGAATTCATTCTGGATGCCTATGGAAATAGGAGCTGTCACACAGCCAGGTCCTCATCCCACCAGGACATGGGGATCTCCCAGTGTGAAATCCAACTCTTAACCCCTCTCTTCTATTCATAGAATCACAGAATGGTTTGGGTTGGAAGGGACCTTAAAGTTCATCTCGTTCCAACCCCCTGCCATGGGCAGGGACACCTTCCACTAGCCCAGGTTGCTCCAAGATTCATCCAACCTGGCTTTGGACACTTCCAGGGATGGAGCAGCCACAGCTTCTCTGGGCAACCTGTGCCAGGGCCTCCCCAGCAAACCTAAATTTCCCCCCATCCAGTTGGAATCCCCTCCTCCCTTGTCCTATCCATACAGTTCCTGATGGAGAGCCACTCCCTCTGCCCAGACTGCTCTGCCTGCTCCCAGCACCACACCACAGCTACTCCACAGCTACAAGCAGGTGGAATTTGGAGTATGTGGTGCTTCCCAGGCTGCTCAGAGAGGACAGACACAGCCCTGGGGGCAGCGGGGCCAGGCAGGGTGGGGACACAAGGGACAGAAGTGGGCGACTTCCCAGGGAAAGGGACACCCAGCAGAGGAAAGAGAGGAGGAGGAAGGCGAGGATGGGACACCCAGCAGAGGAAACCCGGGAGGAGGAAGGCAAGGATGCAGCTGGAACACCCAGCACCCCACTGAGGGGTGCAGAGCTCCCCTTTCCCCCCCCCCCCCAGCGCTCTGCGTGCCACGTTAGCAGCAGCTCCACAATGAGCCGTGGGTAATGTGACACTGTGAAGAGCCCTGACAGCTCGCTGGGGACCGTGAGGGGAAAAACAAAGTGAGCATTGAGGGCTGGGGAACGGCCCCGTGCCAAGGAAGTGACGTGCTGCCTCCTCCGCTGGCAACCCCGGGAGCCCTGTCTGCTGGAACCTGTTGGGAGATGGAGGGAAGAAAGGAAGAGAGGGAGGGAGAGAGGGGGTGAAAAAACAGCTTAAAAATATCCCAGAGCAGCACAGTTATTTTGGGATTTTTTTTTTTTCATTTATAAAAAGAGGAAGAAAAACAGAAATGAAAGCCAAGACCCCATGACCAGCCCTGGTGTAGATGAAATGTTTGTGTCTGGCTGTGCTCCCTCCCTCTCTCCCTCTGCTCTGATGCCTCTAAATTAAAATTATGGGCATTGTGGTGCCTCCAGCACATCCTTCTGTCACCTGGCAGAAGAGGTGGTGCTTCTGGACACCCCTTCCCTCTTACTCTGCTGCTCCTGAGGAGCAGCAGGAGAGCCCTTGCCAAGGGAAAAGATGGGAATGCCAGTGTGGGACGGAGGGAACAGAGCAAGAGTGGGGTGTTGTGTATTTTGGGGGGTCTCAGGCCCCCTGTGTGGGCGTGGGCAGCTCTCCCAGCTCAGCCTGGTCACCTCAGGCACCCGTGGCAGAGGGTCAGGAGCTGCCACCCCACGCCGGGTCAACACATCATCACCTCACATGCGGAGCTTCCCTCGCAGCAGGCGGGTCCCCCAGCTGCTGGCACGAGCCCTGGCACCCCAGGGAACCACCCTGGCATCCCAGGGAGCCACCTTGGCATCCCAGAGAACCACCCTGGGGTGGCACCATGTCAGTCCTCCACGCTCCTGCGAGGCATTCCCAGACCACATCACCAAACACACGTACACAAGTGACATTCCCAGGGCAAATGACATGCCCAGGACAAGTGACAGGCCCAGGACCAGCCAGTAATAAACTGTGGCAGAGGGACACAGCACACACACACACACAGGGAACAGCTGGAAGCAGGAGAGCTCCTTTCCCACGTGCCAAAGCACAGCATTATTCCCCAACCGCACCTACACTTTAGGATATCCCTGCAGTAGGTCCCACTGGGGTGTGGAGACCCTTGGGATCATCCAGGATCCAAGCCCTGATGTTCCAGTAACAGCAGCTGCTTTTCAGAATCAGGGGGAAAACCAGGAGCAGCCAGACGGCGACAAGGAGAAGATGGAGTTGCCTGGCCAGGACCCCACAGAGCTGGCAGCTCCTGGGAGCTGGAATTCCAGCTCTGTAGGCCCGGGATGGAACAGGATTGCTGCTCCAGGGCCAAATCCCACCCGGCTGCCCAGGGGCAGAGCACAGGGAGGAGCACACGGGGTGAGGGGCAGGCGGGGAAAAGGGTCAGTGTCCCCTGTGAACGCTGCTGGCTTGAGTTTGGGGGTGGGGAACAGGATCCCAGAAGGGTGAAGAGCCTTGGGATGCACCCACAGCCACCCTGGACGCTTGACCCCGAGGAGCCACGAGCCAAGTGTGAGTCACAGAGACTCCAGACCACTCTTGTGCTCAGCAGCATCCACCCACACGGCGCTGCTCCAGCTGGATGGACACCCCAGCCCCTTCCCACCCCGGCCCCTTCCACCCCACAGCTCCTTCTTCCAAAGGCCCAGGAGACCCCACCATTCCGGCAGGGTGCACATGTTCTCCCTCTCATTTTTTAGAACAAAAGGGCAATTGAGCTGAGCAGTCCCTGGGCCTGACCTGCCTTTCAACTCCAGCAAATTTTCCCTGGGCTTTGATTTTCCCCTCCTGGAGCTGCGGCTCAGCGGAGCAGCTGTGAACACCAAGAAGGGGAAAAGAAGTTTATTTTACTATATATTAAATAAAACAAAATCCGAAAGGAGAGCCGGGGGGATTCTGTTCCAAGGTCAGGCACTTGACTGCGGAAAGTTTTCCTGGACAGAAACACACTTGGAGCAGGGGAATGAGCCTGAGCTGTGTGGAGAAGTGATGGTGGCCTGCCTGGGGATGCCAGCCAGGAACAAAGCAGCCCTTCCCCTCCCTTCTGAGGCACCCAGGACATGCCTTTGGACTTACTCCTTCCTGCCAGAGGCTGTGTCAGGAAAAGTGGCACTTTCTGGGAAACCACATGTGAGTTGGACGAGTCACCCCCACAGAGCCATCTCCTGACTAACAGCTCTGATCCTGAGTCACTCCCCAGCTGCATCCCAGGCCACTTCCCTGCCACCACACGGGTCAGACCTCCCCAAGGCCAGTTGTGCTCCGGGAAAACCCTGCCTGGGCATCCCAAACTGGAGAAGAGGCTCTGGAAAGAGGCTTTGCAGCTGATAATGAAACACGGGGTGAACCCCAGGGCAGGGGGTTCCTGGGCAAGGCTTCCCTCAGAGGAACACCTGCTGCATTCCAGGGAAGGCAGCAGGGGATGGATATCACTCACCTGCACCCCCCCCTCAGGTGACAGGGCTCCCAAGGGAAGCTGCACTGCCTGCAGAGCCAGGGAAGGGATCCCTGCTGGATCCCAGGATCCCAGCAGCACAGTGTTCCCTTGGCCCTCACACCAACATCCCTGATAAACCCGCCAGGGAGCCCAGGTTAGACTGTCTCATTCCCAAGGAAACGAGCCAAGGGTTCCCACGCCACCTTCCCGCTGCTCCGCGCACAAAAGCAACACAGACTTCCTGAAATCCCTCTCTCCATGACCCTCCCTACTGTTCCTCTGCATCCTGCTCCAAGGCCACGCTCTGGGCCGAGATAACAAGGCACTTGCTGCCAAAACCAGCAGCCAGAGGGGCCCAGGATCCATGTGGATCTGCATTCCAAAGAAAAACCTGATCCCAGAGGACAGAAAGTGGGACTGGAGCCCTGTGGGGGTTTAGCTAATCCACCTCTAAGGCCAGCGTGGGATTTTTGGGAAGAGCTCAGGACGTGGGTGCCAAGGTCCCACTGAAAGCCAGGGCCACTCCAGCACCTGCTTCCCAGCCCCAGCAGGCAGGCAGTGCCAAGAGGGAGCAGGAATGGGATGCTCTGCTGTATCCAGCAAAGGAGACAAGGGGCTGGAAAAAGTCAGGATAGCCAGAGACAGCTTCCATCTATTCAATCCTAAATCCCTCCACAAACGAAACCCAAGAATTTCTCCCTTTCCTTGGCAGCTGGCAATTAATTCAGGAATTTTTCTTAAGTCTGGGGCATCCAGCCGTCCCCGCTCTTGTAAATTATACACTAATTAACCACATTACAGTCGCTCTCAAAAACATATCAATCAATTGGCAGCCCATCAGCAGCCGACAACTGCTGCTGCTGCTGCCACCCAGCCTCCCTGGAGGGGTGGAATTCTGGGTGTCCGTTGTTTAGGTTTGGAAAACGAGATGGGAGCTCAGGAGCATCTCCACTGCCGGCCCGGGAAGAGGGTGCTGCTGGAAGGAAGAGCGGGAGGCTGGGATTTCCCCCACCTTCCTCCATTCTCAAGCTCCGAAGAACAGTCCCCAAAACGCAGCCAGAATTGAAACCAGATGTGTAGGAAGTGTCTCATTAGCGGTAATTGCTTTGCAAGGATTTGAGGTTTCCCCTCTCTGCCACCAACCAAACGCGCTTTTAAGGAGCTGCCGTGGGTTGGGTACCGGGGCTGCGCTGGAGCGGAGGGGGGAGGAAAAAATACACCCCCGGGGCAGAGTCTCTGCTACACAAACGTTTTTATTGAAGGCAGGGAAAGTTTACTCAGACGAGGCCGGCTGCAGGCACCGCGCTGCTGAGCACCACTCCGGCAGATTAAGCTGGAAAAGCTCAGCCTAAAAGCCACTTTCACGAGCGCGGCTCAGCGCGGCCAAATGACTCGTGAAACGGCCTCACAATTAGCTCCCTTGCACACCCCCAGCCCTGCTTTCGGGAGGGGGGAAAACAGGCACGAGGCGCTCCAGGAACTCGCCTCCTTCCCCACGACTCCAGGCTGATTAGAGGATCTGGCAGGGACTCCAGACCCGGCCATTCCCCCCTTGTGTTCTACCTGTGGAGTGATTTTCCCTGGATTATTACAGGGCTGGATCCAGACCTATCAAAGGCAGGCACAGAAATCAGGGCAATCAGGTCCTCATGGAGCTGTGGCCCAGAAGAGGGAGACCCAAAACAAGGCACAAAAAAAAAAGCCACGAGCCACCTCAGACCCCTCCGAGCCCCTGTGGCATCAAGAGCCATTATTTTTCTCGTGCTATACAAGTTTTTTTCCTGCATCAGGTGACAACTTCCCACCTAATCCACTTTACTAAATCATCTCTTTGTCCTCCTGCCGAGCTCCAACTTCTCCAGATAAAATCACAAGGCAGAATTTCTAACTTGTACCAGACCATCTTCCCAACTCTGCCTTGCTGCACCCCACCAGCACTAGGCTTTGATCCCACCTCGGAAAGGAGAGGGAAGCAGATCCAGCTGGGCCATCCTGGGCCATCTCGTCTCCTCCTGGGGGGCTGAGCTGCCCCCAGACCCACAGTCCGTGCTGAGGGTGATCCCACTGGGACAGAAAATCCCGGGAAGCAGCGGCCTGAGTTCTAAACCCCCACCAGAACCACCCTCCGTGCATCTTTCAGGGAGAGGAACGAGCCAGGAGGACACAAGGCTGAGCAGGAGAGGGTGACACACCACCAGCATCGCCTCCCTCTGTCACCTCTGAGCACATCCCCGTCCCAATCCCGACACTGGGATGACACGAGGCACCCCGGTCCCAGCTGGGGTACCCTCCCAGGAGAAGGGCCTTACTGTAAGACCATTCTCCCCCCATTTCCTCCTTCAGCCCTGAAGACAAAGGACCCAGTCTTTGCTAGACACGAACTGACTGTAAGAACCCCCCCCCGGGGGGAAGAGCGATTCGAATGTCAAAGGAGGAGCGATTCGAATGTCAAAGGAGGAGTCGCACCCGCATTATTTTTGGTGAGAGGAGCATAATTGAGAGCCCGCAAATCTCCCGTGTTCCTTGGGCTCCTTTCTGCAGTCCCTCCAGCAGGCGGGATCCCCTCTCAGATCTCAGTCTCCGGGGCTCACACAATAGCTGCTTATGTTCGGCCCCAGCGCCGCTTTCTGGGAAGGGAGCCAGGCCTGGCAGCTCCCAGCAGCAGGGAATAAAAGCCCTGTTTGTGCTCCGGAGCCCCTCTGCACCAGTGGGGCACCCTCAAAGGGAGGCAAGGCATCCTCAGCCTGCTGGGGAGCCCAAACAGCAACGCAGACAGATGCCCCGGGCTGAGGGAGAGGGGAGGGAGAAAAGAGCACGAGAGAGGCGAGCCTTGTTCACGGCAGGGCTGTGCAGCCAGCCAGGCCTTTGGGCACAGATGCAGAATGCCGAGCATCCCCCTCCCCGGGCAGCGGGAGCCGAGGATACAGCGCCGGCGTGGTGGGAAACCAGGATGCTCCGCGCTCCGAGCAGGAGGCGGGGTCACGGTGCCCAGCGGGGGCAAGCTGCGTGTCAGCAGGGCTCATGTGGGCATGAACAGGGATCCCTTCACCCCGGGGCACGGAGCGGGCTCTGGAGGCAGGCAGGCAGCCAGCCCCCCCTGCTCTGCCAGTCCTCAGTTGGTGCTCACTGCTGCCAAGCCCGAGCACATGGTCCCAGGGGATCTCCTTCCTGCAGCGTGGCATTCCCAGTGCCTGTGCACAGGCTGGAGAGCGGGAGGTGCCCTTTGCTCCCCCCTGAAGTCCTGGAGAGGCAGCTGGTCCCACCCTGCAGAGCCCACGGGTGGCCCAGTGGTACCCAAAGATCGGAGCCAGGGCTCAAACACTCCTGGCTGGGAGGTGATGAACCCACACACTTGTCCTCTTCCCCATCACAGCCACTTCCACAGGCTCAGCCTCCACTGCTGGGAGCAGAAATCCCACCCCAGGAGACACCTCAGGTGGCTGCTGCCCCTTGGGGGGGACACAGGGAGGGCAGGGACAGAGCCAAGGGCAGGCAAGGGAAAGTGGGTGCGGATGGTTCCCTCCACCAGAAGGGAAGGTGGGAATGGGTGTCTCAGGCCAGCACTGCATCCCTGCCTCCCTCAGCCCAGCACCCAGCCCACCCCTCCCTCCTGCTCACAGCACAGAACCAGGGATGCTAAAACCAAACAGCACCAGCTCACCAGGGGAGTTTTGTGGGTTGAGCAGCGAGGGCAGCACTCAGCCCACGGCCCCTTCAGCCGCCCAGCACGTCCTTGACCACACAGCCTCCCGTCCCACTGGGCTCTCAGCACCTCTGCTGTGCCCCAGGCAGTACATCACTCACTTCCCAATATCCTCCCTCCCCAGCACTGCTGTCAGATGCAATAACCAGCACCAGTGTCTTTAAAATGTCCGTGTTTCGCCGCGGCGGAGCAAAAATGCAAATCGATTAAAAAAGAAAAAAATCAAACTGGCCTCTTCTTTTCCTTTTTTTTCCCCCCTCTTTACGAGGCTTTAAAGTTGCTTTTCGACCGTCCTGAATAATTGACGTTAACATGAAAATTTAAAGTCTTTCAAGATTTCATTAAAATTCATTCTCTCTCCCTTCGGAGAATTGTCATTGCCAGAGTCCCATGTAGGGCAGACAGCACAGGCAGCTGCCTCCCTTCACAGCATTTAACTCCCCTCTCTCTGGCTGAAGAAAATTCCCTCTTAATTGTTTAATGGAGACCCTGAAATAACATCCTTCATCGCTCTCCATCAGCAGCCTTCTAATCCCATTCCCTCCTGCATCCAGCAGCAATCCTGCATTTCTACTTCCTTCAAACCCATTTCAGCTCCAGCATTACCCAGCTTCATTCCCAGAGCTGCCCAGGGAAGTAGTGGCATCACCATGCCTGGAAGTGTTTAAAAAGCACGTGGATGTGGCACTTGGGGACACGGTTTGGTGCTGAACACAGGGTTAAATTTGGACCCCATGATCTTGGAGGGCTTCTCCAACTTTAATGGTTGTGTGATTCTGTGACCTGAAAGGTCTTTTCAAGACCTAAATAGGTTCTGTGATCTGAAGAGTTCTTTTCCAGCCTTAAGGGTTCTGTGATTCCATGAAGGGCTTGGCCCTCTCCTGCTCCCAGGCAGCTGCCCTGGCTCCTTCCTAACACTGAACTGTCACATCCAATTAAAATTCCCATGAAAAGAGCGACCCCAGCCCAGGAAAACTGAGACAAATGGCAATGTTGTATTTTTTTTTTCTAATTGCAAAGCTCCAAGTTATCCTTTAAAGACCAAAATGAGCAAGGCAGGAGGGGTGGCCCTTGGCTGGGCCATCACACAACCTAAGGAAACCACCACATAACATCGGGAAAGCAGCAGAGAGCAGTAAAAAATTACAGGCTGGAGCTGGTGTTAGTGCCCTTAAAATGACACCAAGGCTACCAAACCCTGCTGGGGCTTTTCTGAGAGCTGTTAACAGCACCCTCTGCTTTCCAGCTGCTTCCCAGCTGCTGCTCTCCAGAGGCTGCCTGGAGAGGGTCGGGTTTCCCATGAAACCCCAGCACAGACTGTTACCAATTAAGTGTTATAACCTTGGGCAAAGCTCTCCCAATTTACCCCACTTGACCAACTGACCCTGAGGATTTGGAACAGCCTCCATAAATCCTATTGATCTCTACCCAAGCCCAAACCCACGTGGGTTTTGTTTCCAGAAGGGAGTTATCAGGGAGCAGGAATGCTGTACTTGCACTGGCCATTTAACCTTTTTAAGCATGAGGTGACTCTTTTCTCCTCTTGGTAAAGGAACAGGCTGGCACTTCAGAACACGTGTGTGCTCCAAAAAGCTATTCCAAAAGGATAGGATAGGATAGGATAGGATAGGATAGGATAGGGTAGGATAGGATAGGATAGGATAGGATAGGATATCCTGAGCTGGAATGGACCCACAAGGATCATTTAGTCCAACTCATGGTCTTGAACAGAACCCCCAAAAATGTGGCACATTCCCTCTTCCAAAAGGATGTGATAAATCACAGAATCATTGAGGCTGGAAAAGACCTCCAAGATCATCGAGTCCAACCTTTCACTGATCAACACCTTGACAACCAGACCAGGGCACTGAGTGCCATGTCCAGTTATTCCTTGAACACCTCCAGGGGTTGGGACTCCACCACCTCCCTGGGCAGCCCCTTCCAGAGCCTGACCACCCCTTCTGTGGAAAAATTCCTTAGGATGGAAAAGACTCACTAACAACTCTGGATGCTGGAGCAGAGACACCCCCAAGCTCAAAACATTCCAGGTATCTTCCTTATCTTCAGGATCCCTCCCTAGCCCCTGATACCCAAGCAAGCAGCTCAAACTCAGGCACATCCCACTTGTGCACAGGGAAGTTTTATCCACACTCCTCCAACAACAGGGACAGAGGGGCAGAGGGGGTTTCTGCTGTGGCAGTGGGCAAAGGGGACATGCTCTTCCTGTCCCCTCTGTGCTCTGCTCAGTCCTGCCACCTGCACAGGAGAGCTCCAAGGCTGCTGGGTGAGCTGGAGACTGCCCAGGAACAGGCTGATCCAAGGAATCAGCCTCCCACACACACGTACTCGGAGGGAGCCGTGAGCTCCCATCACACAAAGCATCCTTGTGTGTCAAGACCAAATGCGTCCCAGCCTCCCCTGCCCCACTTTCTGTCCAAGAAAGGAGATAAATGCTGTTCTTACCTAGTAATGAATAATCCAGAATCCACGTGGGAGAGGACAGCACATGCAAAAAAAAATAAAAAGAAACAAGAGGAAAAACAGTTGTTGAGACCAGAGTAAATTCTGCCCGCAGAGCTCTGCTCCTCCCTGGGCATCCCAGGCTGGTTCTGCTCCTCGTGAAGAGGAGCTTGACAGCCCTGGGTCTGACTCCTTACCCCCTGCATGAGAGGTTCAGCCCCAGAAACCTGCAGCCCCCCCTGAGCAGCCTGTGGACCTGCACAGCCTCATCCCTCACCCACCCTGACTCTGAGCCAGGGAGAGGGAGCGGATCAAAGCCCCGGGAAGAACAGCCTGGATAAAAGCAAGGCAGGAACCCTGACGCCTGCAGATCTGCAGGGACTCCAGCAGAAGGCAGATAAGCCTTATCAGGGGCACAAGGGACAGCCAAGTTCCTGTCACGCTGCTGAGAAGCATCTCGGGGAGCGGGTCTGATCCCCACAGGGTCCCTGCAACATCCTGAGTCTCTGCCTCATCCAAAATTAACCAAAGAAATCTGGGAAAGCCACCAGATTAAGTGCCAGAAGAGCACTTGCCTCTCCCAGCAAAGGGAGATGTCCAAACAATGCCAACAGAGCCAACCAGACAAGGACAGGGGCACCCACCAAAACCCACACAAAGACTGTGCTTGGTGGCAAGGTGGGGAGCACAGCTGGGGAACACCTTTTCTTCTCTGCCACAGGGGAAATATCCAAAATTCTCCATGGGGGATGCACAGGAGTCTTATTCCAGAGTCTCCTCTGAGGGCTGGGATCGGGTGCACAAAGCTCAGGAGACTCGAGGGAGCCAATGCACCAAAACCAGCTGAAGGAGCTGAAAGCAGGAAACTGCTGCCAGCCCACACTGCAGCAGCCTCATTCCCTAATAGCAGGATTTAATCTACTAATTGGGCTGCAGCAACACTCCCAGCACAGGGCTGAGCAGCTGGAGTCACCTGGATGGCTCAGGAAAAGCTGGGCAAGGAGCCAGGGCTGGAAAAGCCCCAACACCTCCACCAGCGCTCGGGACAACCCAGCCCTCTCACCCATCCTCCTCTAGAGGCTGAGGGGTGTTGCTCTGCCCAAATCCCATGGACAAACCTTGGGACAACAGGGACTCACCTGAGACTACCTAAGGAAGCACAGGGTAGGCACGAGGAAGGTTTGATCCTGGCTGGAGAGAGCTGTAGGTCTCCAACCCCTCCTCCCCACATAAACCCAGGGAACACACACAGTTCTTTTGTTAACGCACAAAGTGACAGCAGAGAAGGACTTGGACCTGCACTTGCTCCCTCTTTCAGGTGACCACTCATTTTCCCATTCTTCCCATGAAGATGCAGCGTGTCCCTACTTTGCTTGGCTGAGAAGATGCCTGCAGCAGGGCAGACCTGGATTAACTGGAAAAAGGCAAGGCCTGGGACCTTGAAGGAAGCAGGACACCAGTAGATGCTCACCCTGTGTTTAACTGAAGGTCCAAGGCACAAGGGGGCCTGGCTGTTCTCTCCTTAGAGCTCCAACTGGTCAGGTGAGGAGCTGGGAATGCCATGGTGCAGCAGGGAGCTGCTGGAGCTGTGCCCTGGCCCTGAGGACCAGCCCCTCACTCACTCAACCAGTCCCTCTGGGCTATGGTGTGGCATAAAGATTCCTTGGATCAGGAGCCACGTCCCATCCTACCAGTGGGATGACTGGGTAGATCTCAGGGGCCACATCCAACCCTACCAGGGGGATGCCCTTGGGACTGGGACAACCTCACTCCACTTTAACACCAGGTCCCAAGCTGAGGGTGGCCTTCCTGCAGTTTCCCTCCTTGGTGAACTCCAGAAGGTGCCGAGACCAAAACACAGGTTAGAGGTGCTCCAAAATTCCCTTAAGATCAGCTTGTTGGGCAGCACAGACTCGGAGAGAGGGTAGGAACGACACCAACACCAACTGCCTGGAAGGGGGTTTGGGATCAGGAGGGCAGGGAATGGCGGAGTCACGTCCCCACGGCTCGGAGCGAGGGGCAGGCACCTCTCCCAAAGTGGGGAGGCCAAAAGGGCAGAGGGAGCCCAGCAGGGCCCGGGAACAGCAGCAAACAGCTGCTGCCAGCCAGGGTTGCCAAGGCTGCTGGGCTCTGTATATCCAGCAACAAGCTTTGAAGTCAGGGCAGAGGAATGTGCCCCCGCTCCCGCCGCGCCAAGGCGGGACAGACCACGCTCCAGCAGCCACCTCGCTGCCCCCCACCTGCCTCCAGGACCACCCCCAGGTGCACAGGGTGGGACCCACCAGACCATGAGGTATCTTATGTTATCTCCTGTTTCCCAGGGGAAAAGTGCCTGGAAGCTGGAGGTGGTGCCCACCAGCCTGGCCAGGCCGCACTGCTCGTCCCGTGACACCAGGGTGATGGGTCTCCCTTCTCCAGCCCCACTGTTCTCCCCTCTTCAAGCCACCCTGACAGCCCCTTCTCCAGGGGAGGGAGCCTGCTGCACACATCCCCTGTTGATTAAGGCCACGGGGCTCCTTCTGAACGAATTCCAATCAATTTTGGGTGTTGATTCCCACGTAGGCAGTTTTCTGCCTGTAAACAATTATTCCTGTATTTTGACACCCCCGTAGCGTGGTCAGACCATCTGTCTGAGCTGCACGGCTGTTTAATGGGAGTTAAAGAGCCATGAGCTGCAGATGCAGAGCTGGCTCTGGGATTGCTTTGGAACAGCCACCAAACCAACCCCTGAAGTGCACATATGAGTTATAAAATCACAGAATGGTTTGGGTTGGAAGGGACCTTAAAAATCATCTCATTCCAACCCTCTGCCATGGGCAGGGACACTTTCTACCAGACCAGGTTGCTCCAAGCCCTGTCCAACCTGGCCTTGGACACTCCCAGGGATGGGGCAGCCACACACAACTTGTGCCAGGGCCTCCCCACCCTCACAGGGAAGAAATCCTTCCATACATCTAACCTAGATATAACCCTTCTTTCAGTTTGACCCCGTTATTCTTTGTTATGATGCGGCCAAAGCGAGCCAGTTATCCATCCATTATCCATCCATTATCCATCCCCTGCAGGCATTCCGTGGCACTCAGAACCCTCCACAGCCCGAGCTGTGGCTTCCCCCGACCCCCTGACCACCACACCCATCCAGTGAGGCCGATGGATTCCCATCCCAGCCGGACACCCCGATCTGGGATCTCCCACAGCCACAACTCCCGGCACGGGTCAGCGCTGCAGTGGCCGCTTTCCAGCCCCTGCTCCAGGGCAAAGAATGTAACACATTAAGATGTAAGACATGCAAGATTTACTGTGAAGGGAAAGCCTTTAATCTGGAGCAGGCTTCAAACAAGTGCCAGCTCCTTTCAACTCTATCCCCACACACAGAGGGAGCCAGGGCAGGACCGGCTGTCGCTCCGGAGGGCAGCACTGATGGGAGGTGGCAAGGCAAATTCCCAGCCCTGCCAGCTGCCCCTCCCAGGGGCTGGAGGCACCAGGGAACACGTCCACGGGCTCGGATGGAACGTTCCCTCACGTCCCGTGCCACAGGCACCGTGACACGGGGACGGGAGGCACGAGCCGCACACGGACCCTGCTGCTGCCAAGGACTCTGGGCCACGTGTTTGGGAGGGCCAGGGACGCTCTGTGAGCCCTGTGCTCACACACAGAGACCACCTGTCTGGCACAGCAGGGAGCAGAGCCCCCCAGAGTCCCATCACACTCCATGGAATGGGGTGCAGAAGACACAGGACAGGGAAATCAGGGGGGAAAAAGTTCCCCCAGCAAGCTGCCATTCCCTGGGCACGCCAGGCTGGTCCCAGGCCCCTCTGCAAGGTGCCTCCTGTTCAAGCAGGAACAATGTGGGTCCCATCCCCAGGGCCCTTCCACAGCCCCTCCAGCATCCTTCCTCATCCCTCAGTGCTCGCTCCCAGCAGGAAGCTCCCAGACCTCTCCTCTCCCAGACTCCTGGCCCTGCCCAGGACACCCCAAAAATGCCACTCTGTCCCTCAGAGCGTTGTCCAAACCCTCCTGGAGCTTTGGCAGCCTTGGGGCCGTGCCCACTGCCCTGGGGAGCCTGTTCAGTGCCCAACCACCCTCTGGGGGAAGAACATCTCATCTTGCCCCAGTTCCCCCAGGGGCAGGAGCAGAGCAGGGCTGTGGTGCCAGCTCTGCCACCTTCCCCTGGGCACTGGGCACACACTCCAACAGGACTCCTGCCCTTGGAGCAACAAGAGGCAGCAGGGTCTCTCTACCCCCCTTGGAGCCTTCACCATCCTTCCCTGCAACAGGAGCATCATCAGGCCAGAGGTGACCAGACTCACACCCTTGGGAGCCCTCTGGACAGACAGACAGACGGGAATCATCCGGCCTGCACAGCCCTGTCCTTGCAGCTCCT
The DNA here is from genome assembly GCF_003984885.1 of Neopelma chrysocephalum. Lineage (NCBI taxonomy): Eukaryota > Metazoa > Chordata > Aves > Passeriformes > Pipridae > Neopelma > Neopelma chrysocephalum. Next base: position 268,491 of record NW_020897858.1, read on the forward strand.
AGGGGACAGGCTCAAAGTGCAGAGACCTCTGTGGTGGGAGAGGAAAAAATCCCTGCTGGAAAGGCACAGGATATGTGCAAAATGCCCAGACCATGTGCCAAACACCCAGATCATCTGCAAAAGGCCCAGACCATGTGCCAAAGGCCCAGAACATGTGCAAAAGGTTGGGTTTTGTGATGGAAACAGAAGCCCCAGGGCAGGACTTTCTGTGGTCAGGACATGCAATGGCCAGAGGGGCCCCAGGGGCTGGCTGGGTTCACAGGGCAGCAGCTCCAGCCCACACTGCTGCTTCCCTTCATCCTCCCTCCACCCTCAGAAGGACACCAGCCTGCTCCAGGGCTGATTTCCGGGGCTGCACTCCACCAAAGGGTTCCCACGCTCCGGGCGGAGGGGTTGGGACGTCCAACATCCTCCCCCTGGGGACAAGAAAAGCACTTATCACACACTGCTCTCTCTGCAGAGCGGGTGGAATACAGGCACCGTGCTCCCAGTGCTCCCAGTGCCCACTGGGATGCTCCCAGAGAGTGGGAGGGGGGGTAAACACAGCCTACACCAGGCACCCTCTTAAAATCCCTTCCCTTTATGTTCCCTCCACTCTTCTTTAGGCAGGGTTGGAAAAGCCCAGCCTGAAGCACAAAGGAAATGCTCCACAGGAATTATTATTATCTTTTGGGCTAAATCCAGAGGGATCTGCAGGTCCTGCACTGGACTCTGCACAACATGGGTGGGAATGATGTCAAGTTAAGATGAGCTCAGAGTTAAGACACACTTAATGCAGAGCCTGTTCTACCACCATCCAGGTTGTTCCCAGAACTGGATCCCTGAGCAGACCATGCTTCCAGCTTTTTTAAGGCTGTGCACCACCATCCCCACTCCCTCATGTCCCAGCCAGCTCCTCCTGCCAGCCCTGCCCTGCTCCCTCCTGGCTCCATGGCACCGAAATCCCGATGCCACGAGCAGAGCTGCGGGGTGGGACGTTGCAGAAGCACCACTGGCAGCCTCAAGGGAGCCAGGCACTGCCACGAGGCCTCCACAGAGCCTAGAAAAGACTCCCTTGGGCAAAGAAAGTGCAAGTCCAGCTGGCCAGGAGTGACCCAGAGCTGTCTGGCAGAGATCACCAGTCTAGAAAAACAATTCCAGCCGTGGATTTCTTTAGATTCCCCCCTCCTTCAGTGCCTGGGAACTGGGCCCGAGCCAGCAGCGCTGAGCACAGCAGGCAAGGGTTCTCATGAGCCAGAAGAGCATGAAGTGGATCAGCTGGTGTCAGTAGGAAGCTTGGGATGGAGAAGGCAGAGTTTAGGAGGAATTTGGCAGATACGCTCCCCTAGCTCTGAATCCAAAGCAAAGATGCTCCCAGGCAACCAAAGTTCCATCCACTAACAAACCTCCAAGCGGTTTCTACCCACCATCAGCTCCACTTTCACGTGCAAATGGAAGGATCGTGTTGTGTCCAAACCAATTTGCCCGAGCTGCCGTGAAACCCCGACAGAACTCCCGGTGCTTTATCCCAAAGAACACGTGAGATCCACACCCCCAGCACTCCAACAGCACAACCACACACCAGGAAAGCTGTTGCTTCTCTCCCCTTCACTGAGCAAACCAGGTGTTACCCCAGGGAAGGCAGAGCAGGGACCTGGGTCTGCCTGCAGACTCCCTAGGGAAAGGGAATTGCAGCTTGAAAAATAACAGGCTGGTTCAGGAAGTGTCCCTGTACCCTTCATCCCGCTGAGCTGCCAGCTCAGAAATCCCTCCCGGGGTTTGTTAGCAAATAAATCCTGGAACTTGAGCTGGGCTGGGAGCTGCCCTGGCAAGGAGAGGAACACCCTGCAAAGCAGGGAGCTGTCAGAGCCCTGGTGAGAACAGAACTGGGGCAGGACCCTGCAGGGAGGGCTGAGGAAGCAGGACGGCTCCTTTCCCAGGGGATGAGAATTCAGTGTACTCGGGGAGAGAAAAATCATCTGCAGAGAAAAACCACACAGCACGGCTGGGAAGTGCCTGTTTACCCTACACCACATCAGAGCCAGCTCCTACACAGCATCCTTCCAGGCTTCCCGGGGAAACTGTTAGCAGCAGGGTGTTTGGGTTCTGCCTGGAGTCCCAGGCTCCCAACAGCAGCAGTGGCAGCACCGTCCAGCTGGAAAAACTCGTGCTTCGCTCCCCCGTGGGCTGCCAGAGGGAGCACATCTCACCTCTGCCCAGCAAAACAGAGCACAAAGGTGGCAGGTGAGCCCGAGCCAGCCCAGGGCTGGCTGAGCAGATGCCAGAGGAATGTGTGCCCGCAGGTGAGGCGTGGAGAGGAGAGGCAGGGATCCAATCCATCGGCAGGGATCCAATCCATCGGCACATCTGCACTGCCAGCCACACTCCCCACCCCGGAGCCTGCCAGCTCCAGGCAGCTCAGCCCACAGTCCCACCCGCTCTGCAGCCCATGGGAAAGCTGCTGCCCACAGCTGGGGTGAGGGTGGTGGATGGAGCAGCCTGGGCCTGTAATGCCCTCTCAGGTCTTGCCATCCCTGCCCTGTAATCCGGGCAGCACCTCAGGAGCAGTGGGAGCGGGATCCTGGCACACACGGGCTCTACAGCCCAGCATGGCACGACTGCCAGGGCAGCTCCACTGCCTCCCCAGGGTCTGTGTGCTCTCCAACACCAGGACACGCAGTTTGATCCAAGGATTTACCAGGAAAAGCCCGAGGGCTTGGCTTTCTCAAAGCACTGGAAGCATCAGATCCATTCGATAACACAGAGTCTAAACTCAGACGTATTTTTTCCTATTTACTCCTGGAAGCAGCAGCTTCTCCCTCCCATTCCCATTTGGAAGGCTGGCCCAGGACTGTGTCAGGACCTTTAAGCCTGGCCTGGGTTATTGCCCAAGATCCATCAGCAGAAGTGAAATGGGCACTGGCTCCGATGGAGGCTCCTCCAAAAAGCAGCCCTGCCCTCCAGGCTCAGCCAGCTCTGTACTTCCCCGAGTAAGTGGGTGGGAAAATCCAGCCTTTGATGTTCCACTGAGCGGCTCCAAAACAAAGATGGACTACGGGAGATAAAAACACCAAACAAACTTCGCAACGGGATATATCCGGTAGATAAAGTGGGAAAGAATTCCATTTCCATGGAAGGCAGACTGCATGAGGTCCGTGGAATAACCCAGCAGCAGCTGTTTTCCACTCCCAGCACACGCTGCTTTCACAGGCAGCACAGCAGCAGAGCACTGGGGGGGCACAGAATCCAGGGATCCGGGAAAAGCCATCCCGACAAAGCTGCTCTCCCATCAGCAGGTAGCAGCTGTGGGCAAGGCAGCTTCCCCACAGCCTTATCTCAAAGAGCAGGAGCCTTTCCCAGGTACCTGCAGCTGGATGCTCTCCAGCTCATCACTCACAGCATCAGCACAACAGGCACCAGGGCATGAGTAAAGCAGGCGGAAAAACGCAATCTGGAAAACAGCAGCAATGTGGATTTTGATCCTGGAAAGCAGAATCAGTGGCAGGGTGGCACAGACTGAGAGCTGGGGCTCCTCAATCCACAGGAAAGGCATCCCAGGGAAGAGGCAACCAACTGGTTTCAAGCACACAAGCAGAAAAGGGAGCCAGCAGGTACCAGGGTGGGCATGAGGTGCTCTGAGCAAGCAGCTGCCATGGGCCCAGACAGATCCCAAAGAGCAGGTTTCCATCATGTCTCTGTAGCCACTTCCCCACTGTAAATGATCTTTGAAGCCAAAGCATTGGGAAACATCAGGAAAAGGTTTTTCCCCCAGAGGGTGTTTGGGCACTGACCAGGCTCCCCAGGGCAGTGGGCACGGCCCCAAGGCTGCCAGAGCTTCAGGAGGGTTTGGACAACATTCTGAGGGACAAGGTGGGATTTTGGGGGCTGTCCTGGAGTTGGACTCCATGAAACTTGTGAGTCCCTTCCGATGTGGAATATTCTGTGATTCCATTAAGCTTCCACAGCCCAGCCCTTGCCACCCTGCCAGGCAGCACAGCAAAGAGAGGAAGGTGCTGCTTGCAGCAACACCACCCTCCAGCCAGGCATTTTCTTTGGGCTGACAGGGCAGCCTCACAAAGCTGCTTTTCTTCCAGCTCCTGCAGCCCCAGGGCCGCCCCCTCCCCGCTTCCTCTCACCACCCTCCTCCCCCCAAAAAGAGCCTCAGCGCTCAGCAGTGACACAGATGAGCCCAGCACATGGGCCTTTGCTGCTGCAAAGCCCAGCTTGAGGCAGCAGCACTGAGGGAAGAAAGGAACAACGTGACAAGGAATAAGGTGACAAGTCTCATTTGCAGTCTGGCAGTGCCACCTCTGCTCTATCTGAGCTGCAACCAGAGAGCCCTGTGCCACCACAGCCATGCAACAATGGAAACACGTCAAACTGGCAGGGAAAAGGGGGTTTTTGCAAAGCTGGAAGAAGGGCTGACGTGTGGCAAGGCTGGATGGATGCCGTGGTGAGCACAGGGCTCTGCTCACCTGAGTCACAGGAGAGGGACCAGCTGCCACTGGGCAGCCTCAGAGCCCCAGTGGCTGCTGTTCACTGCTCCAGCTCCCCTGGCAGAGGGGGCTGAGCACAGCCCAGACACCAGTGTCACACAGCTCTGCTCCCTGGAGCTCCACATCCCCCAGGATTGCCCCCGGCCACACACCACGTGCCAGGGGGCTCAGCCTGCTCAGGGTCAGGGAATGATTCTCATGAGTGTTATGGAGAGAAAAAAAAAAGCCTGTGCTACCCCAGGCAGCAGGAGCTCTGCCACTGATCCCAGCTCCCCATTCACAGCCCTGCTGACCTGCCTGTGATAACCTCCTAAGCTCAGCTTTAGGGCAAACGGGGCCTCTGGGGAAGTCTGGGAAGAAGTGACCAGCTGAGTTCAGCTTGAGACAGCTGATTTGGACCTTGACATTCCTCTGCCTCGAGGGACAGCACAATCTGGAGGCAAAGGTGAGCACTTGAACCACCTAACCCCAAAGATTTGCTCCAAGCAGTGGAGCCAAAACACCAGGGCCACGAGCCTGGTGTTAGTTCCACAGAGGAACTAACCAAGCAGAGCAGAATTCCAGCTTTCCATGAGAAGCACCTCTGAGGGCAGCATCACCCGAGGAACTACCTCCAGCCATACCATTCCAAACAGTGAAACAGGGCTTGTTCCAAGAGCTAAATATACGCCCCAGTCCCTGGGGGTTACTGCCAAACCCTGGCAGCAGGACTGCAGGAACCCTGATAATATTGTAGGATCTGCCCAGCCCTCTAAGAATAACTGCACTGCCTATGAGAACATCACAGGAATGAGCTCCCCTCCTGCCCACGACACCCCTGGTACCACGCTGGAGCCAGGAACCCGCTGGCCACGGGCAGGGGTGAAAGCACATGGATTTACAGCCTAGTCCAGCATTGCCTCAAATGGAAAACTCCTTTTTTTCCCCTGCAGGATTAAGAGTTTCACCCTCTGCTTCCTGTGGAGAACAGAGCAGCGCTGTGCCTGGCGCGGTCCCACCTGGGTGTCAGTGGAAAATAACCAGCAGTTCTCCCCATAAAGAGATTAAAACCCCTGTTTTATGTGAATAACAAGCCGGGAGGGAGGGAAGGGGAGCTCTGTGGGAAGCATGTGCACACAGGGCACCACGCTTCCACTCTTCGGGCACGAGCTGCTAAACCCGTGGCAAGGCAGAGCCCAGGCCAGCCCTCCCCTTGGGCAGAGACTCCCAGACATCCCAGGGCAGTGCTCTTTCCTTGCTGGAGCTCTGAAATCCCAGTTTTCCACCCACAGCCTCCCGTGGATGGGGAGGAACGGATCCCAGCGATCTCACCAGCAAGGAGCTCCCAGCAAGGTGGGGGTTCCAGCTGCTTTCCAGCACCCTCACAACCCCAACCACCAGTTTCACAATCCCTGCCTCCCCAGCATTCCCCTGCCATCCTTTGACAAGCTCTGGCACTGCCCAAATTCCCTAGAAGAGGCACCAGCGCCTCGGGAAAGCTCCTGGAAGCTACTGGCACCCTTGGAAGGGGCTCCTGCCTCTGCATCCAGGGGCGCTGGGGGGATGCATAGCTGGCATTCCAGGCTGGCAGAGCTCTGCTGAGCATAATCCACCTGACCAGGGCACATGCCAGAACAGGTTATGCAAACACAGCACACACGGGCAGAGGAGCTGGGAGAGGAATTGGGCAGGGAAAGGGGGAAAAGGCTGGAGAAGGAGCTGTAAATTCCCTGCACGTTTAAAGGTCCTCAAGCCAAACCCTTCCAGCTGTGGTGCAGAGCACTCTGAGCCTTCCAGGGAGTCAGTCTGACAGAGATCTGTCCTGTCTGTGCAGCACAGAGGGGGAGGAAATTCAACCCCATCACAAAATATCCCCAGTTGGAAGGGACCCACAGGGATCACTGATTCCAGGACACCCCAAGAACACCACTCTGTCCCTGAGGGCATTATCCAAACCCTCCTGGAGCTCTGGCAGCCTTGGGGCCGTACCCACTGCCTTGGGGGGCCTGTTTAGTGCCCCACCACCACCTAGGGGAACAACATCTCCTTGTTTTGCCCCAGTTCCCCCAGGGGCAGGAGCAGAGCTGTGATGCCAGCACTGCCACCTTCCCCTGGGCACTGTGCCCACAAGCCAGGGCACACACTCCAGCAGGACTCCCTGGGATTCTGCTGCACCCCCCTCCTTCCTGCTGACCCACAGCGTGGAGCAGAGCAGGGAAAAGCACACAGAGGATGAAATGCTGCCCGTGGCCACGTGGGCAACCCATCATCCACCCCAAAACCTGCAGCCTGCAGGGAGAACAGGCACAGCTGACGGGAAAACAGGCCAGGAGGGGGGACTGGAGAAGGAGGTGGCTGCTCAGGCAGGTTTTTGCAGCGCTCGGACTTGCCCGGCCCCGCACAGAGGGAGCCACGTGCCCGCCCTGCACCCAGAGCACCCAAACGTGCACACACAGGCAGGGTGCAGCCTCCCCGCCCCAAACCTGGCTCTGGAACCCCCTCCCTGTGGCTGGGGACAGCGGGCAGGCAGCAGGGGACACCCACCACTCCCACCTCGCCCTCTTGTTCCAGGGTTTGTGGTGATGGTGCTGGAGGAGGGAGCAGAACGAGGCCACTGTGGCAGGAGCAGCAACCACGACTTCCATCCTTCCTTCCTTCTGCTTCCCATCCCGCTGGAGGGGCTGGGAGCAGGTGTTCAACAGGAATGCCAGAGCCAAGCCAGGGCTGAGCAAGCTTGTCTGTACCCTGCATCACCCCATAATCTGAAAACCAGCTCTCTGGAGACTTCAGCAAACCAGAGCTGGCTCAGCTTCCACAACTGCCAAATAATTGATTGACCCATTGTGATTTTAGAATCACGGAATCATTGAGTTTGAGTTGGAAAGGACCTTAAAGATCATCCAGTCCCCACTCCCTGCCACAGGCAGGGACACCTTCCACTAGCTCAGGTTGCTCCAAGCCCCGTCCAGCCTGGCCTTGGACACTCCCAGGGATCCAGGGGCAGCCACAGCTTCTCTGGGCAACCCGTGCCAGGGCCTCCCCACCCTCACAGGCTTTGGCCTAACCTTTTTTCAGCCCCTTAAAATTTCCGGCTCTTGCACCATCCAATGGCAACAAATTCCATGGTTTCACTTGTCTCTGTGTAAGAGTGGCCTCCCTTTGAGCCTGCTTGCCAGTTCCTCCAGTCTTGAACAGGAGAAAACTCACCTCCTAAACACAGATGTGCATGGTTCAGCCCTGTCCTGCAATGCACACAGGCTGGGCAGATGAAGTCTTTAGGAGAGGGATACCTTCCTCTTCAAAGGCAAGGCTGGAAGCCCCAGCAGTGGAAAACCTCTGTTAGGATCTGCCCCTCCCTGCCACACACCCTTGTGCCCAGAGCCACCAAACCTGAGGTCTGAAAGGAGGAGTTACCCCAACTCCCAAGAAGTCATACTGAGCGACCAGAGCTTTTCATCCCCCCTTCCCAAGCTTGTGGAGATCCAGGAATTTGCCACTCCAGGTGGAAATCTAACCCCAGAGACAAAGGAGAACCCTCAAAGCAGGGGGTCTCTCCCTGCCCAGGGTTACGTCACCGTGTCACCATCCCAGCACAGGGACACACATCTCCTCCGTGCCATTGTTTGCAGCAACCTCACTGCCCAGGAATGCAGCAGCCGTGGGGGCTGGGAGAGGGTGGGAATTGCTCCCTGCACGGGAGGAGCTCACTCCCTCCTCCCCACATCCATTAAACACAGCCACAAGTGACCGGGCCACTTATCCCTGCAGCAGGGGAGCTGCTGGACCACGGCAGCTCCAGCACCCTCTGCCATTCCAACCACGAGCCAAAGGCAGCGAGAAATAGGGAATTTCCACAGGTTTTGGCCTCTGTGCTCAGGCAGAGCACTCACCTCCACGGAGCTCAACTGGCTCCTCATGACAGAGTTTCCCCACCCGACTGCCAGGAGCTTCCACTGATCCCGGTTTATCTCTTAGATAAACAGCATCAGTTAAAACAATTTGCTCGGGGATTTTATCACTGCATAAACAGCCAGCCTGGTGGAACAGGGAAAGCTGAAAGAGAAACTGGCTGGAAGCAGGGGATAGAGAAATGAAATCTCCTTCCTCAAAAGGCCAGTTCCTCAGGAGCACAACTATCCCAAAGGAAGCTACAGCTCATCCCAGGCTGAGGTCTTGCCAATCCCAAGCCATGGGAATGGATCCCACAGTCTAAAGGATTCACTTGGGTAATAAGTGGATGAGGACTCAATTCTGACCCTGTAGCCCTAATGGATCTGCTTTTTAGGGAATTTTGAGGTACCAATGGAATGAGAAGCGAAGGGAAGAGGATCAGCCCAAAGGCAGAAGAGATGAAGCCACAGTGCAATCCTGCACTTCCTGCAGAGGAAAAACACTCCTGGGCACCACGATAAAAATGCCACCAAAAACACGGATGAGGATCCCAAACATATAAAACAAGAGAGTGAAGGAGCCATTCCCCCTGGGAAGGCACACAGGGAGGAGCAGGAACCCCCAGGCTGCTCCAACTTATCCTGGTCCATCCCTGGGATGCACAGCCAGCCCTCTCCAGCTCCAGTCCCGCTTCGCACACGGACATCCAGGAGTTCCAGGATCAATCCTGAACTCAAAGCAAGGCCCCTTCTGCTCTGCTGAGCCACGCCAGGGGCTGGATTTTCCCCAGCAACCCCATACAAACGCCTCAAAATCAGCACATGCCCTTTTCCCAGCGGGACAAGCCTCCAAGCAACTGCTCAGCACGGCAGGAGAAGGGATGAGACCACCCTGTGCCACCCTGCTCTTCCTGCACCCCTGGGTGGCCAGTGCCACCTCTGGTGCCGTGCCACGGGCCCCAGGAACGCCCTGCTCCCCTTTTCCTGCGGGCAGGCTGCTCCTCCCACGCCTTGTCCCGCAGATCCCAGCCTAGCAGGGCTTCTCCTGCCAGCCTACCTGGCTGAGCTATGCCTGGAATGCCGCCCCTGGCCGCCCGCCCGGGCGCTGCTGCTGCCCCGTTAGCACGGGACGGGATTAAGGTTTATTAAGTTTTATCGGCAGAAAGGTGCGAGGCAGCGCCCAGCCCAGCCCGGGGAAGCACCTCTCTCCCGAGCTGGATGCACGGCAGGACTGGGATACAGAGAAACCCCGGGAAGGGGTCCAAAATCCCCCCTGCCCACCGTCTGTCTCCCCTCTCAGAGGTGCGAGATGCTCACCTCGCACCACGTGCAGCTGCTTAATCCCTCCCCAGAGGTTTCCTGCTGGCGGCCACAGGAAATATCGCCCAAGGGATGAGGGTGGGGTGAGCCCCAGCCTGCCCTGACCCCTGCAGGGACCACTGCAGGCACTGGGAGGGGGTCTCTGCCCTGCTGGAAAGGCATCGGAGGAGCCACAGCCCGTGGTGCTGCTAAAGGGAGCCCAGGGACTGAGGGGCAGCCCCCAAACATGCTCTGACCTCTTTTTCGTGGAATATCCCCATCTGAAAGGGACTCACAAGGATCAGTGTCCAACTCCTGGCCCTGCACAGACACCCCAGCAATCCCACCCTGTCCCTCAGAGCGTTGTCCAAACGCTCCTGGAGCTCTGGCAGCCTTGGGGCCGTGACCAAACCCTGGGGAACCTGTTCAGTGCCCTCTGGGGGAAGAGCCTTCTCTAATTATCCATTCTAACCCTCCCCTGACACAGTTCCATGCCATTCCCTTGGGTTTGCTCCTCTCCTTTCTTTCCAAGCTCCGATTTGTGCCTCCGCCAGGAACCAGGAATCTCTCACCAGGTTAACAGAAAACACAGAGCTGAAAACACACCTTCACAGCTCCAGCTGGGCAATCTGATTTTCTGTGTCCATGCCCATCACTGCAGCTGCTTCCTGAGCCATGCAAAAATCAGGGAAGTCTGCTTGGGTCTGCCCTGTCCAGGGTGGGAAGCCAGGATCCAGCCGGCCTTATGCAGCCAGGGGATTCAGTCAGAGCACTTCACCCCCACCACCCCTACTCCAACTCTGATGCTTCCTTTGCAGTGCAGTTATCCCTTGGTTTTCCAGAAGTACCTGAAGGCCTGAACTGACCTAAGGCCCCAGAGTGTTGTTTTTTCCCAGACACAGAGCGAGCTGCGGTACTTCTTGGCCAAGGAGAAGAGCTTTGTAGCCAAAGCAATCATGATTTGGCAGCTGAATTAGTTGGCAAGAGATGCATTGGTTGGGTTTTATCCCCCCTCCCGCCCTCCAGTGACTTCTCCTCTGCAGTTTGGGGGTGCAGAAGTGCTGCAAGTGCTGGAAGGCACAACCCACTCCACCCTTTGGTTACCAAAGCCGAGCACGGGGCAGCTCCTGTTCCCAGAGGAGTTGCCATAATCCCAGCCAGGTTAAAGGTTTTGGCAACCACCCTCCACCTGCAACACACATTGGCACAGCACAGGAGGGGCTGGGAAAGGGTTTATAAAGACCAGTTTTTAGAAGCTGAGTTTAGCCTGAGTTTAGATGGGGGCTTTAGTTCGGTAACACACACCCACAAGTGGTTACAAATAAACCCTGAGCATCCCTCCTGGCCTTTGGGTCCTGCAGCATGAGCTGTCCCAGCCTGCAGAAGAAGACAGGCAGGAATTATGCCAGAAGGAAGTCGGGATCTAGCTCTAGCCATGCTCTCCTTAACTAAAAACCTGAGAAAGTCCAAATTTCAACCCCTCTTCTATTTGCTTCCCCCTCCAGAGCAGCAGGGATGTGCACAGGCAAAGAACCAGGCTGGGAATGCCCAAGAGCACATTTAGCAGGACACCTGGGCACCATCCATGATCCCTGTGAGGTGCCCTGCTGCTGTAGATGGAGTCAGGAAAAGGATAACCTGGAAATCTGAAGGAAAAGCCAGCGGAAGGAAACTCCGAGCACATCCACATCACCAGGGGAGTGCCACAGCAGGGATTGTCCAGGGAATGCACAAAGAACAGGGAAATACCCACAGCAGGGACAGTCCAGGGAATGCACAGATAACATGGAAATACCCACAGCAGGGATTGTCCAGGGAATGCACAGATAACAGGGAAATACCCCCAGAAACTCAGTGCTGTGGCAGTGAGGATCCCAAGAGCCCCTGGAGGGACATCTCCCCATCCCAGCTCTCCTCCCACTGCAGGTTCCAGCAGCTTGGCTGCCTGTCCAGAATTCCCTGGCATTCTCTGCAGCATCATCATCTGCTCTGTTCATTCCAAGCCAAGATACAGGTGGGTATCCAGAGTTATCCTGAGCTTTCCCTTCCCACTGCCAGCAGCTGTGAGCAGCCTACAGAGTTCAGACTCCTGGGTCCCATTCCCTGCTTGGTCCCAGACCTGCTCTGCAAACTGGGATTGCTGCTCCCTCCCCAGACCTGCCTCACCCTGCAGGAATGCAGGCAGGACCTGGGGGATTCAAACACCTTCTTTACACGGGTACACTGCTTTAAAGCCCTTCCAGGAGAGATAACTGCTGTTATCACACTGTTCTCCAACATCTCCGTGCCTGGAAGTGTCCAAGGCCAGGCTGGATGAGGCTTGGAGCAACCTGGGATAGTGGAAGGTGTCCCTGCCACGTGGAACTGGATGATCTTAGGTCCCTTCCAACCCAAACCATTCCATGATTCTATGAAATTCTGAACCTCCACACTTCCCTCTGTCCCCAGAAAGAGCAGTTTGGATGAGACCAATTCCAACCCAAAGCATTCCTGCGTGTCTGAAGGGGACTGGGAGTTGCTCTCACCCAAAAACACAGGCCCAAGGAGAGGCAACACACTTGGAAGTGCAGAGATCAGCAAAAGCTCCCTCGGCCTTTTTCTGTTCCCCTTGTTTTAATTATCACCCACAACTCAAAAGATGCTGAGGCACAGCCAGTCCTCCAGCTCCCTTCAGCTAATTAGCATCCCTGCAAGACAGAGAGAGCACAGTGGCCTGATATTAGGCAGAAGATGCACTTCCAGCCCATCAGGATGACACAACATCCTCTGGGAGGGTGCAGTTCTCTCCCAACATCCACTACAATGCAGGGGGAAAAAAGCAGGGTAGGAAGAGGCAGCTGGCTATGGGAGAGGTTAAGGCTGTCTCCCAGAGCTGGGGAGGGGCAGCAGAGCCATTTTAACCCGTTTTCCTTCTCCCAAAAAGGCAGCCTGAGAGGAGATAATGGAATAAAGATGCTGCAGAGTGAGGCTACAGCAAAGCCCTGCTGTGAAGGAGCATCTCTAACCTATAAACAGTGAGCAGCAGAGCCAGGGCTCTTCCAGGGCAGAAAACCACTAAATCCAAGTAAATCCACCTAAATCCACGTGGCCTGAGCTCCAGGAGAAAAACCACTGGCTGGTTACTCTAAGAATGACACACACAGAGTCCCCTCTGCAGCGTGCCAGGCAAATTCCAGCCACAGCTCCTACAAGGCAGAGGTGACAGACACTGTTACAGCAGTTTGGGTTGCAAAACATCTTTTCAGCGTGATCCACAACATTCCTGCTGCCTGGAAGTACCCCTGGGATGGGGCAAAGCAGCTGCAAGTCAGTGCAAGGCAAAGCAAACAGGGCAGCACGTTCACCCACCAGAAAAAGTGGCTTTTAGGTGAAGCTGAAATGTGGATTTAAGGAGGAAAACAGAATTAACAGGGTTGGAACGAGGCCAGGGCACGAGAGCTCAGACAGAGGTATTGATCAGCTCAAGGGCAGCAGAGAAAGTGGGTGAGGCAGCGGGGTGGGAGAGTGGAAGCTCTTAGATGGAATATTGGGAAAAAAGTCCTCGCTGAAAGGGTGGTCAGGAGTCAGCACCCCTGGATGGGCTCAAAAGCACGTGGATGTGGCACTTGGGGATGTGGTTTGGTGGCCAACACTCTGCTGGGTTAGTGGTTGGACTCAGGGATCTTAAGAGGGTTTTTCCAACCTAAATTATTCTGTTCCATGACTCTTGGAAGAGCAGCAGTTGGTGGGAGCTGGGGGCAGGAGCGGGGACAGAGCCCAGCCTGTGTCCCTGTGCACCCCCAGCCACGCTGGTCACCTTTTAGTAGGACAGGGGATGATGTGGCTGCTGGACACGGGGAGAGCCAGGGGAGGAAAAACCAGAGGCAAACAAGAAAGTGGTTTGAAAGCTCACCTCACACGTCCTCACTCACTTTGTAGTCTGTGCTGCAGCCAGGCTGGAATTAGCCAAATTGAGTATGAATTATTGAAAGCACCCGAGCCCCATTTCCTCTCCTAATCAAAGAAAATGATTCCAGGAAGCTGAAAATGCGGGAAGAGGAGCAGTTTTTCAAGGAAAAAAAAAAAAGAGAGAGAGAGAAAAAAACAAAAAGGCACTGCTAGAATGGCTTTTGTAAGGGCACTCCTTCAACACACCAGGATGGATCCATCCATCCACCCATCCATCCATCCGGGTCCTGGGGCACAGTCACTCTGTCCCCACCCTGGCCACACTGCACATCAAAGCTCTCCTGCTCCGGGAAGTCATCCTGAAGGAATGCAGGATCTTTGCAGAGTGTTTATTAAGATAAACAGACCAAAGTCCCACTCCTGGGCACGGGATTAGTGCGGGACAAGCCCGGGCGGGTGCCGGCAGTCTCGGCAGGCGCCTGGCAGGGAGATGCCCCTGGGGCTCCTGGGCACAGACTGGCCCATCACCCAGTGCTGCCCATCACTGTGGCTCCCCTGGCAGCCCCAAGGCTGGGGCAGGTCAGCTCTGTCCTCCCCACCAGCAGATCCCAGCTCCTGGACTTTTGATTTGAAAACCAAGGGAGCGCTGAGACATTTTCCTGGCCTCCCTTTCTGCTGGGACAGGTCCTGTGGATGCCCAGGCTGACCTGTGTGCCCATGAGGATGCCCAGCCTGACCTGTGTGCCCAGGCACTCCAGCTTTTGGCCAGAGAGAGCCCAAGACAAGCAGCACGAGCTCCAGGTGGACCAAAGGGAAGGAAAGCTGAGCTCAGTTCTCAGAGCCACCCAGTTCCCAGCTGGCTGCAAATTGGTGGCAGCACTAAACCACCCAAAATTCCTCCCCAGGGCTGTCTGGCTGTGTCCTGTGAGCAGCCACAGCTGTACACTGGATTTACACCTCCAGCACATATAGAGTGTGGCAGGGCTGAGGGCTCCATCCCGTGTGGAAAAGGGCCAAGGTGTAGGAGCAGCTCCCAAATTCTCATCCAGCTGGAGAAGGGAGGGATGCAGCTCCCCCAGTTTTCTGGGGGTGGGCACAGGGAGCCAGGGAGAGACAAAAAACCTGCATCTGAGTCCTGCCCTGAGGCAGGTCAGCACTGAGTGCCAAAAACAGTTCTGCAAAGCCAGGGGATGCAAAGAGGATGGAGGAGATGCCAGGATCCCAAACCTGCAGGAATTCCACTCAGGAGATGCTCAGAGGGACAGATTCCAAGCCAGCTTTGTCACCAGAGGAAGTGTCCCCACAGTGTCCCCCACTCCCTGATGCCCTGAGGGGAACAGCCACCCCCACAGTGGGATTTTCTCTCCCACACATCCCCAGCACCTCCACCAAAGGCTGCACATGCCCATGGAGCAGCTCCCTGCAGGAATATCTGCCTGGGAGAGCTGCATCACAGCCCTGGTCAAGTCCCCTGAGCATCCCACACTTTGGGAAGCTCCAAAAGGATGCTACAGGGACTGAGAACGGGGACATGGAAATGTTTCAGCCCATGGGAACTCACAACACCTTTCCCACTCTGTGTCTTTTTCCTTCTCCTCTGCCCCATATCCTTACAATAAGGATGGAACAGGGGAAATGCTGCTTCCCTGAGCATTCCCACCAGCCCAGACATGATGCACCAGCTCAGAACCAGCAGTTCACTGGGAAAACACAAGGCAGAAGGACGTGCAGAGATGGGAGCTCATAATACTTTTTCCCACTCCCACATCCCTCCCCCACCCTTCCCTTCCACCCCACGTCTTTACAAAAAGGATGGAACAGGGAGAATGCTGCTCCCCTGAGCATTCCCACCAGCCCCAACCAGCCCTGATCCAGTTATCCAGCAGTTCACCAGGAAAACAAGGGGTAGGAGGAGGCACAGAGCCTGCAGCACAGCAAAGAATCCCCCATATCCCCTCCAAGATATCCGTGGAGCAAACAAAAGGAGAAGCAGAACCCAGAGCACATGGCCAGGGCCCAGCACTTGTCACGGCAGCATCTGTGCTGCTGACCAAGGACCCCTGATCCCGCAGAGAAATGCAGCAGGATGTGCCAGAGCGGGAAGCGGGGCCAAAGGAGCCTTCCCAGACCAGTAGCCTCCCACACCAGATTAAAATTCCATAGGAATTTGCTAAACAAATCGACTCTCTCAGCTACTGCCGTCAAGCCAGGGGATGTTTTGCATTACTGCCACGCCAGGGAGGGAGCAAAACAGCCCCCCCAGGCTTGGCCCAGGCACAGGGCCCCCCACACAAGCATCTCCTGCAAACCCTGTCCCAGCCAGGGGCTCCTGCAGGCTCCATCCATCACTGATCCACCGGAAAATCCACCGGGAAATCCCCCCACGAGAATCCCCTGCTCTCCCCAGTGCCGCTGCCTGGCACGGCAGCTCCAAGGGGGAACCTGCTCCAGCCCCAGCATCCCGCTGAGCTGCCCCAGCCCACGGATGGGGAGGCAGGAAGGGGCCCCCAGGGCTGTCCAGAGGTGGATTTTCCCCTCTCCACTCCTCTCCTCTCCCTTCCCAATGTTTCACAGCTGCTGCCTGACTCTCTCACCCTCCCGGGACGGAGGTGTTGATGCTGTTCTCATTATCTCTGATTCAAAACAGAGCCAAGAAGAGGAGGGAAGAAAAAGAGGAGAAAAAAAAACCTCCTTTAAGAAGAAACCCACACATCAACCCTGTTCCAAGCCCCCTCCCTCTCCCTGCTCTGGAAGCACAATGCCATGGCAGGGATGGATTCAAAAGGAATCGTTGCAGGGGTGGAGAAGGGCTGCAGGGAAAGCAGAGCATGGGAAGTGACCACAGCCTGAATCACCTAAGGCAGAGCCATGCCAGCGATTTCCTTGCTGAGAGAGAGCCCACTGTGCATTCCTTAGAGCCTCTGCAAGGAGCCTGAAAAGGAAATTTTGCATGGGCTGGTTTACAAGAACAAAACGCCTCAGTTCTATGGAGAGCTAAAGAGAAAGAGAGGAGACAGAATAAAAGTGAGAGAGCAGAAGACAAAACAGAATGAACAGTGTGACTTAAAGGGAGATGCTCTCAAGGCAGCAAACATGAGAGAAAACTTGGGAGGAGAGGCAACGTGGAAGATGAAATTCTTCCACAGGAGTAATTCATAGGGTTGCTGCAGAGATGAAAAAAAAAAAAAGTCAGAGGAGAGTTCTGGACTGGCTAAAATCAGAATTTCAATAGGAACTATGTGACTTTTTTATACATATGGAGCATCTGCAGTGTGCTGCGGGCTGAACACGAGCCAGAGCAGCTCTGTGAGGGGCATCCACATGGAGCAGAGCTCCAAAGGCCCATCCACTGTGGTCACAGCAGTGCTCCAAGACCCCAATTTGGCCCCCTGTGTTCCCAGGCTGGGTAACATACACCCCCCAAGGGCGACTGTCCCGGCACGACACCCACCCAGAGGGAGCAGCCCTGGGCTGGAGGAGGCAGCACAGGAGCCACCAAACCTCATGGAAGCCCCAGCCATGGACACTCTCAGCATCCTGGGAAGCCCAGACAGGATTTGGGATGACAGCTCCATGCACACACAGAGGGTCAGTGCTCAGCCCTGCTCTCACTCTGGAATAATTCCCATCAGGGAGGCACAGCATCACCCACACTCTGCCCCCAAAACAGGCAGATCCATCCTGAGCAAAAGGCTTAACCACTCCCTGACTTGGCTCTGTTTTCCAAGTCACCTCGAAGCTGAGGTTCTTCAGGATATCTGAGAGGGAATAATTACCCCCAAAAACCACAGCCTTGAATGCTGGTCCTGCACCAGGAGGGCTGGAGTCACTGCTACCCACTAAACCACTACTAAATCACACTGGTTTAGAGTCAAGAGCTTCTTGAAGACACTGCAGGCAGGAGGGTCCCAAGCCACCAGCAGGACCCTCAGTCCCAGCAGCGGGGGCTGACTGTGCCCAGCACCACCCGACCCCACAAAAACCTGATCCCACAGGCTTTTCCCAGGAGGTTCCAAGCCCACACCAAGCCTCAGCCAGGGCAATCATACCAGTCCTAATGCAAACTGTGCCGTGGCCAGGCATCTGAGAGGAGCTCTGGGTTCTCCTTGACCCAAGAGCTAACAAGGGTTTTTAATCTGAGCTCCCTCCCCACCCAGGCGGCCACCGCACACAAAATTCCTGATTTCCCTCAAGTGCTGTTGGGATCAAAGTGAAATGTGAGACACACACACACACACAGAGGGGAAAGATATCTCGGGGTTAGTCAGCTGTTGAGCTGCAGAGCAGCGTGGTTGATGGTGTCAGGGCAGAGCAAGGAGAGGACAGTCGGGATGCTCCGGTACCTGCCCAGTGACTCCAGCCCTCCTCCTGCAGCACCAGCACTCCAGGAACAAACACTGCAAGACTGTGGCTTTCTGGGCTAATTGTTTCCCTGGGAAGCCTCATGCAGATGTCCCAAAGAACAAGAGGAAATCCACTCCCACTGTGTCCCCTTTCCATACTTTCCCCCCCACAGAGGTGGGGACCAGAGCAAACATCCTGCTCCGCCCGGTCCCAACCTGTGTCCCGGACTCCTGAGCAAGCCCCAGAGCTGCTCCTCTACCCCTCAGCACTGAAAATTCCCCCTCCAGAGCCCCCCCAAAGTGCTGGAGCCAGTTTGCAGAGCTCAGCTGGAGTCTTGCATTTCAACTCCAGCTGGTCAGAGCGTTTTTACCACAATTAAGTATAATCAAATCACGGTGTTTTCGCTCCGACCTGAGCTGTTCCACAGAGATGCCCTGGTTTGAACTCCCCTCTTAGACAGGCAAGACTTGGATGTCTAGGATTTTTCCAAGCTGGAGCAACAGGAGATGAAGATACTCAAAACATTCGTGTTTTTCCACTCAGCTGCTGCCATTCCTCCAATTCTTTCTGCAAAAGCACTCAAAGGTTTGTTTTTTAAACTCAAAGTGCAGCAAAGAGCAGCGTCCTGGGCAGCTTTGCTTTGAACCCTCCTGCGAGGAGCTGATGGGAAACAAGTCCTGGAGCGAAATTCTCAGACTGGGAGCTCAGAAATGGTTCCCAGGGTGGCAGGAGCAGGTTCTCAGGCCTGGTTTTTTTTGCAGAAGCCAGGCGGGCAGGTGTAGTGGGTGAGCTGAAAGGGACTTCCCCAGACCTCAGGAGAGGCCTGAGCTTCGACAGGGCTCGAGGGAAAACGAAGTTTTGGAGGTAAAATCTACAAAAATCCTGCCAGTGCTCAGCAGACAGGACACACAAGAACCAAGATGTGGGAAGAGCAGCAAGTCCGTGAGACACGACAAAAAAAGTGGGTTTATTGAGGCAAGTGAAGCAGCTGCCAGATGCCAAAATCAGAGTCACATCCACCCTGAGATATCAGTAGCTCAAGGACACCTTGTTTTCCTCAACAACACCCCCTGGACAGGTCTCCACCAGTCTGGAGAAATCAGGTCCACCACGCATGGAGAGGCTGTGCTTTGTTTTCCAGCCCTTTCCAGCCCCCAAAACCACACACAGCAACCAGGCTGAGCCCACCTGCCATGCCAACAGCACCCTGGTGAGCCAGGGGGAAGAGGAGGGTTGCTTCATTAAAGGATCTCAAAGAGGGGAGTCCCAGGAAGAATCAATCTGTTACCTGGCACCAGGAAGGGTTAACAGAGCAGGGGATAAAGATAAGCCACCTATATTTTTATGGACCTGCAATTTAAGCAGAGAGGAAAGAGTTGGGACATGCCCAGCTTTTGGCACCTCCAGCCCCCTTGCACAACAGCTTGGGAGCAGCACCAAAAATCCTTCTGGTGGTTGGTGCTGCACTTGAGAGAATGATCAGAGACACGTCCACCTGCCCCAGCTCTACACCAAACTCAGGGTACTGGGAGGAAAACTTGATCCCTCCTCATCTCCCAATGGCCTTAAGGGACATGGGAGAACAGAATCACAGCATGGTTTGGGTTGGAAGCACCTCAAAGGCCATCCAGTGCCACCCCCTGCCATGGGCAGGGACACCTTCCACTAGCCCAGGTTGCTCCAAGCCCATCCAACCTGGCCTTGGACACTTCCAGGGATCCAGGGGCAGCCACAGCTTCTCTGGGCAACCTGTGCCAGGGCCTCCCCACCCTCCCAGGGAAGAGTTTCTTCCATGTATTGAACCTCAATTTCTCCTCTTTCAGTTTGAACCCATCACTCCTTGTCCTGTCACTGCAGTTCCTGATGCAGAGCCCCTCTCCAGCTTCTTGCAGGCCCCCCTTCAGCTACTGGGAGGCTGCTCTGAGGTCTCCACACAACCTCTTCTCCTTCATCCTTCACCACAAACAGGAACCACCTCAGCTCACATCAACACGTGCAAAAAGAGCCTCCTGAAAACCACAGCAGAAGAGAGAAACCTCCCAGATATTTGCACGAGTTTAACTGAAAAAACCACACACACTCATCTTTCTCCTCCCTCCCTCCCTCCCCACTAGGTGCATGGAAGGAGCAGGGCTGACACCTTCCAAGTACATTATGAAATATTTTATATATACATATATATATTATATATAATATATATTTTATATATATTTTATATATTATATATTTTATATATATGTATTTTTAGATATGTATTTATATATGTATTTATATATGTGTGTGTATTTATATATATATATATGTATTTATATATATATGTATTTTCATATATATATGTATTTATATATATATATATATATATATATGTATTTTTATATATATATATTTAAAAACCCTCCAGTGCTCTTCCTGCTTACAAACCCCACTCTGGGAGCCACTCTGCTGAACCAGCTCCCTCCCAAGCCCCAGAGTTGGGTCATTTACCCCTGTCAGTGTTCACAGCTGGAAAAAGGGGTTATGGCCTCTCTGCTGCACATCCAAGGGCAGGAGGGAGCCAAACCCGCCTGTTTATTTGTTGTCTGTGCAGAATTCCTGCATTCCTTCCCATGTTTGCTCATCTGCTCTCAGGACATACTCAGAGCTCAGCAAAGGGCTTTGGGGGCACCACGTTCTCCCCCCCTGGGCTTGGAGCTCTTGCTGGAACCAGGACAAGCATAAAGAGGGAAGAGGAAAGGCAGAGAGTGGGTTATTACAGAATATTTTCAAGGTGGTTGAGGAAAAAGGGAGAAAAAAGATCAATTCTTCCCCAGATCTGCTCTTCACAGAGGCACAGCTCCACACTGGATGTCTAAGACTGGTTCTAACTTATTTTTACCCTGGAGAAGCACGATTTACCCCCAAGCAGAATTGGTCTGGCTTCTCAGATCCCTTCAGGAGTTCATCCACAAGGCTCCAAGCAAGCAAGGGAGCTCCAAGACACAGGAAGCCAGGGGTGGCTGTGATGAAGAACAGGCCTTCACCACGGCATTAACCAGTTACCTTATTAGCTCTAAACCCACGGGGAGAATCTAACTCAGGTGGGAGCAGCCTAAATTCCCTGGGGAGTGCCTGCCATCCTGTCAGGGCAGGACCTGCCGTGGGGATGCTCCAATCACAACACAGAGAGGACTGGAAATGCATCAGGTCTGGAGTAAAATGAGCATAAAATGACTTTGCTTGGGACACACTGGTTGTGTGACAGGGAGGTCACTGCCAGGCACTGTCCCTGTGACAAAAGTCCACAGACCAGAGCACCAGGAACTGGGATTAGCTCAGCTGGTCACAGTGTGGTGCTGATAACACCAAAGCTGTGGGTTTGATCCCTGTAAGGGCCATCCACTTAAGAGCTGGACTCCATGGTCCTTGTGGGTCCCTTTCCTACTCAGAATATTTTGGGATTGTGTCCTTCATTTCACAGCTTCATCACATTCCACCTCTACCTGTCCAACATCCAGCTGGGAGGAGTGAATCAGACTTACTGGAACCTGGAACTTTCTGTGACTCTGCCCTGGACACAGCGGGGTTGATCCTCATCGACCATCACCAACAAGGTCACAGAATCCCAGAACCCCCAAGGATCATCAAGACCAACCTTTAACCCTGCAAAGGGCCAATTCCCAAGAGTCAGACCATGTGCTTGAGAGGATCATCCAAACAGATGACAGATCTTGAGCTCTGGCAGCCTTGGGGCTGTGCCCACTGCCCTGGGGAGCCTGTTCAGCACCCAACCACCCTCTGGGGGAAGAACCTTTTCCTGAGATCCAACCTAAACCTTTCCCTGGCACAACTTCGGGCCATTCCCCAGGGTTCTGCCACAGAGCAGAGCTCAGTGCCTGCCCCTCCTCTTCCCCTCATGAGGAAGTTTTAGCCTGCAACCAAGTGTCCCTTCATCCTCCTCCTCTCCGGGCTGAGCACACCGAGCACCCTCAGCCGCATCCATCAATCCCTCTGAGCCCAACAGCTCCTGGAGCACCCCCGGGACAGCCCAAGCCCCTCAGCCTCACCTTCCACGCAGTGCTCCACCTCCTCCAGGTTGCGCAGGGTGATCCTCATGAGGCTGGAGTTGAGCATGAGCTCGTTGCGGTGCGCGGGCCACAGGTACTGCGGGGCGGGGTTGACGAAGAAGATGCGCGTGTCCCCCGTGGACACCTGGTTGTCGCAGATCAGCGGGTCCCCGAAGCCACCAATGACCACCTTGTTCCCCCCGTCCAGCAGGATCTCGTGGGTGACGATGTCCTTGCCCTTCAGGTAGCGCCAGACTCTCACCTTGGGGGAGAAGAAGGAGAAGGAGCTCGTGAGGGCGTCTCTGACCTGGCTCGATTTTTCACGGCGCTCCCAGCAGGGCTAATTCCATCAGCTCTGAAAGCACGGAATGTGTGGGCAACAGGGAGAAAAAGCCCTCTGCTGCAGGTCTCCCTGGCTCCCGAGGAAATCTCAGCATGGAGGGAGAAGAAAGCACTTCTGAATGAAAAAAAAGAAAAAAAAAAAGGGTTTGAAAGGAGCATTAAGTGGCTGGAAGTGCCAGTTGGGGAAGGGCTGCAGAGCTAAAGAGAGCGCTGTCCGTCCACGGGGGAGGCTCTGAAGTGCAGCACAGGAGCCTCACACTGGGGCAGGGGGAGGGAGGTGGGTTGGGTGGAGGGAAAGAAGGGAGTCTGGTGGCTCTGACAGGCCGCTGGTACCTTGAGAAAACAAAGGCAGAGCGGATAATGTTGCAGGCAGAAATATCAAAGTTAACTCACGTTCCTCTAAATTACTAAATAAAACCATGGCAAGCTGGATTTGGTAAAACGCATGGAGGGTTTGGCAGGAGGAGCCCATCTCCCTGTGCTCATCCAAACTTCAGGCATAAAAATAAGTCCTGGCCACAAGAGTTAGTGGCCACTAACTGCCAGTGGTTCCAGGGCAGTGCCCCTGCGCTCCAGTGCCGGCTCATCCCTCTCTCTGCAGCAAACACCCACCCAGGAGGGAAGCAGCAGCTCTCAAATGAACCTTGGTGCACGCAGGACACCAGAGGCACGTCCCCACCCGCTCCTGCTGGGTCAGAAATCCTCCTGCTGCGATTCCATCGCGGGGAAACGCGGCCCAGAGCAGAGCCAGCAGGAACAGCTCATCCGAGGTCTGTGCTCAGAGCAAGGGAGGCTGCTGGGAGCAGGGGCATTGCTGTGACCACAGGCATCCATCCCTGGGCTGGCTGGCTCAGAGCTGCTCCATCACACTCTGCCATCATCTCCCTCCATCATCTCCCAGCCCCGAGGGCACTTCAGCACCCCGTGCCAAGCCCGGAGCAGCCAGGGAGGTGGTGGCTCAGAGATAAGGGGGCTCTCTGCTTTAAGAGCCTAATTCCAGAGGGGCAGAGGGTGGATGTTCACAGGCAGCTGGGCAGACAGGTCTCTCTCACCCTCAGGGGACACTGAGGGTGGCAGAGAGGCAGATTGTTCCTGCCACAGATTCTGTGCTTGATGCTGGGGTTGGGAATGGGGGGAGAATTGTTACAACCGAGGAGGAAAGCACAGAGCAGACTTGATCCCACTTGAGAATTAACCATTTCTAGAGTTCTCTGCCACTGCAGCTCAGTGGCCTCTGCCCTGCACAGCCCTTCAAGTGCATTGTGCTCCCCTGCAGGCTTCTGTGAGACCCTTCAGACAGAGAGACTCTTCCTCTTTGCCAAACACCTCCATCCTCTCACTCAGTGACTGCAGAAGACACACGCAAAGATCTGATGCTGCAGAGTTCAAACAGGAGGGTAAAAGCCTGCTGAGGGGTAGGGGGAATGCAAGTCTCCTGACCTGTCATCAATCCTGTCCATTTTTGAAGCCCTAACTCCAGAATTTCAGGGGAGTGAGCTCAGCACTCAATCCTGATCCAGAGGCTTCAAGGTCCATAGTGATCTTGAGCCAAAGTCCTGCTCACTGTCCCTGCCACAGTTAGGAGCAGGCAGCTACAGAGAGACATTCCCTGTAGGAACAGGGCCATTCCCACTGCCACAGGAGCAGGCAGGCTGGGGTCAGACCCTCCTGCTCAGCACCAGACTCACCTGTCAAGCAGGAAAAGGGAGCAGATTTAGTGTTGCCTGTACTCTGCAAGTACAAATGAAGGTTAAGAACAAAGTTTAAGAATGTATTTCATTCTCAAATCCTCCCTATTTCTCACACCTCCCTCCTCGAGGTGTAACATTTGTCCTCCTTGGAGAAGAAGCCTGGATTTATGGGTCTCAGCTCCCATCCAGCCCGGCGAGTCCTGCGATGCAAACAGCAATATATTATCCAAACTACAGCTCCATTTACCGGGGTGAGCCCTGTTCTCCTGCATACCTGAGCTCAAAAACCACCCCGGGTATTAAACAGGGCTGTGACAGCTCCTCTCTGGAAGCTGCACATGCCTTAGCTGCTCCCAGGCGTGGAGAGGTTTGCTGCAGACAGGTCACCCACGTGTTCTCACACTCATCCGTCTGCCAGCCCCAAGGGAGTCAGCACCCCGTGGGTGCCGAGCCATTCCACAGCACCAGAGCTCAGGGAATAACTCACACTCCAGGATATGTGGGCCCTGCCCAGCCCAAAACCAAGCTGCTGGGCAGGGGGAAGGAGAGGGATGGGGAGAGCAGCGCCTTCAAAGCCACGGGGGGGTTGGAATGAGATGGTCCTTAAGGTCTACAACTTCCTCAGGAGGGGCAGGTCTGATCTCTGCTCTCTGGTGACCAGTGACAGGATCTGAGGGAATGGCTGGAGCTGTGGCAGGGCAAGGTTAGGTTGGGTATCAGGGAAAGGTTTAGGTTGGGTATCAGGGAAAGGTTTTTCCCCCAGAGGGTGGTTGGGCACTGAACAGGCTCTCCAGGGTTTGGTCACGGCCCCAAAGCTGCCAGAGCTCCAGGGGTGTTTGGACAATGCTCTGAGGGACAGGGTGGGATTGTTGGGGTGTCTGTGCAGGGCCAGGGGTTGGACCTGGATGATCCTTGTGGGTCCAACTCAGGATATTTTGTGATTCTATGATTCTAAGATCCCTTCCAACCCCAACCACTCCACGGTTCTCTGAAGAAACCTGCACAGCACCAGCTTCGTTTTTGAGAGAGATGGAACCCCACCAGCACTCAGAGGGAGCCTCAGATGGCAAGGGGAGCTGGGACAGGCAGCTTCCCTCCCCTCTGATACGACAGGGATCCCACCATCCACACTGACATCTGCTCCACCTCACGGGGCAGCCCCTTCAAAGAGCCTTTTTGGGGCCACCCGCAGCCGTGGCACCCCGGCTGAGCGGGGTTCTGGGGAGCACCAGCCTGTGCCAGCACCAGCCTCCTGCCTCCCCAGCAGGGACCAGCTGTTTCTCCAGCGTTTCCCAGCAGCTCGGCTCCCCGCGGTTGTGCTTCTCTCCCCGCAGTCAAGTCAAGACACCTTCCTGCAGCCCCACCTCCTCCTCCTCCTCGGCGCCCGCAGGGCAGGCGCTCTGAGAAGTGCACGAGCAACCAGGGTGAAAACCCAGCAATACAAAGGAGACAAAAGGGAGAAAAGGGAAAAAAAATAAAAATAATAATAATAAAAAAAATACACCAGGCAGGCAGAAAGCACAGCCCGAGGCTGGTGCTGCAAAAGGTGGATGTGGGGCATTTTCACAGCTAGGGCTGAGGGGGGAGAAAGGCTCAAGCCCACCCCACTGCTCTGCAGCAGATGGTAATTTGAGTTAATTGGCATGGCTGTTCCAGTCAGACACCTCAGAGCCAGGCCACAGCACTCACAAGCAACATCAGAGTCCAGCAGCTTTCTCCCCACCCTTCTCCTCTATAATGAATGAATAGGAAGGCACCAAAGACCAAGCAATTACCTGTAGGGCATCCCATTCATCATCACACACAATTAAGACTTTGTCACCGGTGACTCACCGGCTGCACCAAGGACTGGGGAAGGAAAGGAAGAGAGAGAAAGAGAGAGAGAGAAAATTGGGCTGTAACCTATTCCCAAGAAGTCCCTTCCCTATAGCAGACTCACTCACTCAATCCTTTGCCAGGGAGCACATAAAACACTGGATTAAGACTGTTTTACAAGACTCCTGGCAGCTACAGGGAGGCAGAGTAAGAGCAGCAATAACTTTATTCAAGCAGATCCTTGCAAGGGTGTATTTTAAGCGGGGCAAAAAAACCCCACAGAAAGTAAAAGGATTTTTCCAGCATGCCACGGGGGGGGGGCCATGCCACAGGGAAGGGGACCACCTGTGCAGTGCTACCAAATTCCTGCCAGGAATATGCCTCGAGAAATGGTTTTGTAAAGCAAGATGAGAAGTTAGAGCAGCCTCCTCTTGCAGATGTCTGGATGGACAGCAGGAAGAAGGGTCAACATGAGATTTTTGGCAGTTCTGGGAGATGAAGGCCAGCATCAGCTTCACTCTGCCCAACCCTTCCCTCCCTGACCACATCCCACCCCTCTCCCCCTTTTTGTCACTCTCAGCTGCCCTTTCCCCAGGAGCTCCCAAACCCACCTCCCCCAGCAACTTCCACATCCCCCCCAGCCTGGAGAACAGCCACAGTTACCCCCCAAAATAGGGGCTCCATTGTCTGGAACAGGATCCACATCCTTTTCGACACTTCCTATGGCACATATAGAACCTGGGCTTGTCCTATAAATAGGAGCTGCCTTCATAAATATCAGGTCAGCCCAGAAAAAGGCACATCAGAGGGCTCAGAGCAGGAAGGACAAGGCCAACACAGAGGAGGAGCAGCAGCACCAAGAGCTCGGGAAGCAGGGAGAGCCCAGAGCCTGTTCCTGTGTCAAACCCCTCGGAGCAGCAGCACATCAGCCAGTTCCAGGGAGTTCTGTCAGCCTGTTCTTCCCTTTTTCATCTCCTCTCCCAGCACACGAATGGCTGATAGCTATTTATGAGTGTTTATCTAACATTAACTTCGCATTTCTCCTGAGTTGTAATGTGCTTATCTTCATCTATCAAAGGCTTCAGCTGGGAGGGTTTGGAGTTTAACTGGGGAGAACAATACCCCAGTGCAGCACTCGCAGATATCCACATGCCTGCTCCCTCCCAGACCACCCAGCACCAGTAACACTCACTATTTTGGGTGTGGGCCCCAGGGAACTCCCACCGCACACTTGGCCCTTGCCTCCCCTCTGCAGATAAAGAAGAACCTGACAGGAGATAACTGCGGGATCTGGAGGTAACCCCAGGGAATGACAGCGAGGAATTGCACCTGAATTTCCTCACCAGGCTCTGTTCCTGGGCTTATCCCAGTCCCACAGGGCAGCAGGGTCCGTGTGAGGGCAGAGCTCAGGTTTAATGCCCAAACTGCCCTGTTGGAATTCAGGTGCTTGGTATTAAAAAAATAAAACCAGAACAACCAACCCAAATCAAACTCCAGGCATGCCTAACCCGGCATCAGCAGAATCCAGAGCAATTCCAACACTTTGGGAGATCTTGGAGTGAAACAAGCCAACAGCTGCTGCAGAGCTACTCATTTACAAGTCATTATAGTTAGGGGAGATTTATCTGCTTTCAGGTCCTTAAGACACCTCAAGTCCCATTTCAAAGCTTTTTTTTCCCTGCAAACACGCTATGAAATGCCACTAAAAATGCCACAGAGCAGGCTGATGTGCAGGTAAAGGGCCTGAGAACCACTGTGCTATGAGGAGTGCTAAATGTCACAGCGTGACCAGGAACGGGATGGGCACTTCCATCTAAGGCAGGAGAGGAGGTTTTCCTCCTTTCACTTTCTCTTACAGGACTCCAGGACTGAAACAGGATCTTCTTCTTGGCCTTCAGGTGCTGTTATAACACTAAGAATGGGCAGGAGCAAAATCCCACCATTAACTCCGGAGCGAGTAGCGCAAGCATTGCTGGGGTGGCTCAGGGAAAGGCAAGAGATTCCCTTCCCGAGATAAGGAATGCCAACTGCGTTTCACATAAAGCCACCATAGGCAGCCCAGGTTCCCTCCCTGGCTGCTCCAGCTCGGGCTGGATGGATTGCACCTTCCAAAGGCAGAGAG
The DNA here is from genome assembly GCF_003984885.1 of Neopelma chrysocephalum. NCBI lineage: Eukaryota > Metazoa > Chordata > Aves > Passeriformes > Pipridae > Neopelma > Neopelma chrysocephalum. The sequence goes on from NW_020897858.1 coordinate 296,379, forward strand.
AGCTGCTGAGCCAGCAGGTTTTCCCATCGCGGCGTTTCCTGGCCCAGGGTCTCGCTCTGATGCGGCGAGATGGTTTTACACCAGCCAGACACCTCGCTGCGCGTCTGCGGTGCGAGCAAAGAGCCTCGCTTTTCAGATGGGCATTTCCGCCTCATCACCGGCCTCCCTGGACCACCTCCCTCGTGGCACCCCTGCCCCAGCCTCAGGTGGCCACATCCACCCACCATCTGTGCCCGGCGCTGCCGCAGGACACCGGCTGCGAGCAGCAGCTCATTAATTTTCCACGTAGCACCCAGGATGTGCCAGACACTCCGCAAACATACGGTCCCTGCTCCAGCCTGGAGGGTCTGTGATCTAATTTGCGAGGTACAGATTGTTCCGCGCGGGGCAGAGCAGGCGGGAGGCACCGGGCACCAGCTGGGCAGGCAGAGGCTGCTCGGCTGCTTCCCTGGGCTGAGAGAGATGCTCCGGAACACGGGGCAACACCACGGCGTGAAGTTCACCCCGGCAGAGCTCTCCCACCAACGCACCGCTGAGCATCACCCCAGGCCCTGCTTAGCGCCAAACCACAGGCAGGAACCGCAGGATTTTTTTTTTAAGGATGGGCAGAGAAAAGGGGATGGGGGGGGGGAGAAGAGGAAAAGGCAGCGTAGCAGCATGTCCTTGCAAGTGAGATTCCTGCCCCGGGAAGGGTTAAGCCATCCAGCACGTTTTCTGTCAAGCAGGCGGATGGTATTTCAGGTTGCTCAGTACTTCACCGTCTCTCAGCTTAGGGGGGGAGGAAAAAAAAAACCATAGCCAGAGGCCAGATTCGTAGTTAAACAATAGCTCGAGCTGGAGGAACTCAAGATGCTGCTAAAGTAAACAGGGAGCCCTGGGGTAGAGGCAGCGAGTGGCTCCGAGCACCTTCCCGGCAGCCCGAACCCTGCCAGAGAGAAAGTTGGGAACCGGCTCCCGCATCACGGCAAGGAGGGAAATGCCCATAAAAAGCAACCTTGAGAGATTCCCCCTCGACACAGCTGCGGGAGCGACTCCGCAGTCTAAAAATACCTAATTACACCCCAAAGCCCCGGCGCACACAATCAGAACCACATGCGCCCTAAACCCGGCCGGCGCCCGTCGGGAGAGGGGGGGAGGGGGGTGAAAGTTCCCCCCGGCACCCCCTTACCTTGCAGGAGTAGGTGTGGTGGACCGGATCCACGTTCATGATCTCCTCCACCGTGCCCGTCAGCACCACGTTGGCCTCCTCCTCCCTCCGCTCCAGCTCCCGCTCGGGGCAGGTCGCCAGTCCCAGTCCTAATCCCAGTCCCAGCAGCGCCAGCAGCGCCCGGGCACCGTCCGCCCGCTGTGCCCCCATGGCCCCGGTCCGGTCCCGCTGCCGGCCCGGTCCCGGTCCCCCGACGGCGCGGGCAGACAAAGCGGCCCCGCTCGCAGGCGCAGGGAGAAGGGCTACTTTTGTTCGAGGAGGTGAAAAGGAGGAAAGAAAGAGAGGAGGGAGGGAGGCAGCGAGGGGAGGGGAGAGCAGGGGAGGGGAGAAGGAGGAAAATCCCAGGAGGAGGAGGAGGAGGAGGAGGAGGAGGAGGAGGAGATATCTCTCCGTGAAGCCGCGGCCGGCGAGCAGCGCTCGGTCCTCTCTGCCTTGCCCCTGTAAGAAAGCCCGCAGATTTGCATGCAATCTGAATTGCTGATAAGGAAGGGAGAGGGGGCAGGGGGGGAGAGAGGAGGGAGGGGGGGAGAGAGAGAGAAAGGGAGGAAGGCAGCGAGTCCGCCCGCCCTGCTGCCAGCTCTTATTGCGGAGCTGCCGCGAACGCCACCCCCAGGAAAAGGGAGCTCGCCTCGGGTTAATGGATAATCAGCGCCGCAACGTGAGGAGACTTTTAAAGGTGTAGGGACCGCAGCCGGCCCCGCTGCCCCCCCCAATATGAGCGGCAGCTGGAGCCCAGCCCCGTCAGGGGGTTCCCTCCCCCGCGGGGGTCGGACCCCGGCGTTTCCATCCCCCTGTTTCGCCCCTGGGAGCTGCCACCAGGGATGCTCCTGGTTTTCCCGTGGGGAAACTGAGGCGGGGTTGGTCCTGCTCCGTAGAGATGCGACGAGTGCTCCATGCCGGGGCAAACCGAGCCACCCACGCCTGGGCCATCACCCGCTCCCCGGGGTTCCCGGGGGGAGATGGTGCTCAGGGAGAGGGGCTCAGGGTGTACCCCGACCACAGAGCCACCCACCCTCCCGTGGGATGATGGAATCGCGGGATCACGGAATGATTTGGGTTGGAAGGGACCTTAAAGATCACCCAGTCTCACCCCCTGCCACGGGCAGGGACACCTTCCACTATCCCGGGTTGCTCCAAGCCCCGTCCAGCCTGGCCTTGAACACTCCCAGGGAATAGGGGGTGTCTGCCCCTGGAGCACCGTGACCTCCTGCCCCGGCTTTTCCTCGGGGAACTGGACGGCAATTTTTCCAGATGTCATGTGCAATTACTGCAGATATAAAATGAAAAGTTAAGTGGCACCAGGGGAGGGATATTGTTTCTCCCCTCCATAAATTAGCCAGCCCCCAGAGGCGATTTACAAGGCTGTTTTACTTGATGGCCCTAAACAAGTCCCGTTTGTGACCCAGGGTGAATTACCAATCCCAGGGTGAAGTTTAACCACTGCCAGTGCCACCGTGCCAGGAGAGGGATGACAAATGATGTGCCCCCTATGTCCTTCCCTGATGAACATGTTTCAACACACAGCAGCATCCTGCCCTCAGCAGCTCTGCATCCCCATCCTGCTCGTGCCCTAAATTCTGAGCAGCCTGTTTGTGCTGTTTGCCCCTGCAACTGTGGATGTGCCAATCCTTTTTGTCTCCCCTGGAACAGAAACAGAGCTTAGCTACAAGATAGGAATAAATGAATCTGAATGTTCAAAACGCTGTCCAAGCCTACCTTCTACCCTGAAGAGGATGAAACTCCAGAGATCACATAAACCTGGAGGAATCCCAGCTGCTGGGTGGTTTACAGAGGAGGCAAACTGTGCATTTTCTGTCTTAAACCAGGCACTTGGCATTCCCACAGTGGCTTTGTCTCAATGCTGGGGCTGTTCTTGTAAACCCCACGCCCCCTCCCAGCTCTCATTCCACTCAAAGCTCCCGTTTCTGCCCCATAAATCTGGGTTCCCAGCTCAGCCCTGAAGGAAGGCTGCCTGTTCCAAAGCATGAATTATTTTATCACCTCGGTGAGGGCTTCAGGGAGATGTTTTTCAGAAGAAAGTGGCCCACAGTGCACTCAGGCCTGCAGGAAACCTGCCTTCACCTGGCAGGGTGTAACTCTCCCAGAGCTGCCTGTAAAACCCCAGGGACCATCCTGTGACAAGAAGGTGCCACAGGGCGAAGTGACCTGAAGCAGGATACACAACATCACGTTTTCTTACCAAAAAAACTTCCCCAAAAAATGTGATTTCTGGATGAGCTGCAGTGGGAAGACTCCATCCATCCCAAGCCAAACCCAGGCCCTGCAGTCATCCCTGTGGAGGTTCCTCACAAAGGGCTCCACTAGTACATCACTGCTCCTACAAACTCCAGCAATCAGCTAAAAATATTTCACGGTGCCTGGCAGATTATTTTTTTCCCCCCGTTTTAATTATTAATTTTTATTGTATTCCTCGAGCGCTGCTCGACTGTAAATCACAGGAACAAACCTCAACTCAGGGCTGGAAGAAACCAGCTGTGACACTCTGCTCCAGCACTTCGAGGAGAGGAGAGGGGAAGAATTATTTACACTGTGTTTGTACTATTTTCTGTTTGTTAGTTCTCTCCTTTTAGCCCCACCCCACCATCTGCTTTCAAAGCTGTGAAGGGAAAAATGGATTTCACAGGCTTTTTTTTTTTTTTTAATGTATTTGCCCCCAATCTGGTGGGTTCTTTGAGTGGACTTACTCAGCCTTGTAGGCTTTTTTGGGGGAGGTGAGACACGAGCAGCCCGGGTTCTCAATCTCCTCGTGCAGGTTTAATAGAGTTCAAGAAAGAGAAGGGTTTTCCAAAGGAAAGCAGGAGAGGGAGAGCAGCTATTATTTCCTTCTGCCAAACTCTGAAAAAGTCCTCTGTGTAGATTAAACAATGAAAAAAATGTTATTTTCAATTCTATGTCATTACAGCCAACAGAATCATAATAATGCACCTAAAATGTGTGTCCACAATATATCAGGTATACATTTTTGGGAAAAGAGAAAAATAAAAAAAAAGACATTCTAAGCTTGTTAAAAGGATAATGGTCCCATATTTTTTATTACAGGTTAGCAAAACCAAATCCAATGGATTACAATATTTACATGTTATTTGAAAAATTAAGTAGTGAGCACCTTTTTAGGGACAACCTGCACATTCCCACACGGCATCGCTGAAACCTCACACTGGTAAGAGGAGAAACAGGCCGAGAAACTGATGGTTCTGTGGGAAAACTGGGAAAAACTCTTTGGCAAATCAGTGCATGAAATAAAAAAACCTTATAACTGGCAAAAACACCCCAGAACCCCGGGCTTTGTGCCGGCCCTTCACGGCAAACCTGGGCCTTGCAAAAGCTCCCCTGAACTCGTTTGGAGTCGGCTCTGAAAAAACCCAAATATCTCACAAAACCCACAAGGAATGACACAGTGGAGTTTGGACGGAAATTCCAAGGTTTTTTTAAGGGGAGGAGGGCTAAAATTTGGGGAGAGGAGAGGGAGGGGGTGCTCTGTGATCATCCCTCTCGGGTGGTTTCACAAAGCCCCCCCTGGGGCTGTGCCATCCTGGCACTGCTCAGCTGAGCGACTCTGACCCGCAGACACCTGTTTGTCTCCCAGCTCCGGGGATGTCCAGGGTTATTTCTTACACATCTGAAGTCAACTTTCTGGGCCAGGCTTCTCCTCCTCATCAGGGCTTTCCCCTCCAGCGGTGGCAGCTGTCACATTTGCAGCAGGATTGTAATTTTTTTTTCTTTTGGAGTCCTTTGAAGATTTTTTTCTAATTTTAACAGCTCGTGGCAAAGGCAGATGAACTTCTTTTGGGCTGGGGCTGAGCAACCCTGCAAAAGTCTCTCATTTATTGTGAGTTCTTGCCTCTCCAGAAGGGCTGCACAGACACTCCTGCTGCACTCAGCGTTTTACTGCAGCATCTCTCCACTCTTCGACCCCGAAGCACTTCCCTTTCATGGTATTTGTTGTCACAGCTCTCAGCCAGGGCTGTCACAAGGGTCATACCTTCATCCTCCAGCTCCTCTCAGTAGGGGCTTGGTGTCTGTGGGCACTTGCTGAGAGCAGATCCTTTAGGGTGTATCAGGTGGGGTGTCCAAGAGTCACGGTATCAGTGACTGTGGAGTAAATCCTTCTGTCTTTGAGGGGTTGGAACTTGATGAAAATGGGATACAGGTTGCCCAGAGAAGCTGTGGGTGCACTGGAAGTGTCCAAGGCCAGGTTGGACGGGGCTTGGAGCAACCTGGGATAGTGAAACGTGTCCCTACCCACGGCAAGGGGTGGGACTGGATGATCTTTCAGGTCCCTTCCAATCCCAAACCGTTCCTTATTCTGTGATTCCGGGCCCAGAGCAGAGCCCATCCCTCACACTGCTGTGGCACACACACGTCAGAGCAGGAAACCCACAGGATTTTAAGCCAAGCCTTTAAAGCAAATAAAAGCCCTGTGTGAATACCCTGGCAAAGCAAAACCCGGCCCCGCCGCCGGTCGGAAATGCTTCCCCAGGGGTGAGAAACCTTGTCCCCGTTCCTGCTTGGGCTGGCCCCTGGTTCCCTCACTGGCTGTCTCTACACCCCACTGGCTGGTTTTTCTGCTCCATCTCTGATAAGCTCCAAGACATGTTTTAATGTGCTTTTCTTCCCCCCCCTCCCTCCCTTTCTCTTTTAAGTTAATCCCTCTCGGTGGTTTCTGACATTGTCAAATGTCTTTTGTGTACTGTTAGAAAACCTCTTGATGTAGCTACAGAGCAGCTGCTAACAAGTTGCCCCTGGGATCCTCCATCTATGAGGCTGTCTGGCTGTATAATGACTTTCAAATAAGTAAATCTATTAATGAGATCTCAGTGGGAGCAGCTCCCTGTCAGAGGACCCACACGCAGGGGCTTCATCCCGCTTTGGCCACGATGGGCTCTGCAGCATCCAAGGGGAGTGACAGAGAGCTGCTGTCCCCCTGCAGGGGTGAGGGGCAGGACCACTTGGATCAGTGGCTGGTGACCAGCAAAGCCCTTTCCCCTTAGTTAAGGGGGAAAACAAGGAGCACGTGGGAATCTGTCACATCCTCCGGACACAAATTCAATTCTTCCTCCCCGAATCGGCCTTAAAAATTCAAAGCTAATCTTCTGAAATGTCAGTTTTGCCCCAAGATTTAGGAGCTGCTGGCGTCCAAGCTCTTCTCCACAGCGTGATCCTAAACCCTCAGCTTTAAAAGCAGGGAATTATGCTGAATTTGCACGTGTTCACGTGACTCCAGGAATCTGAGCATAAAAACCCCAAACCACTGAGTGTTATGTGCTGTAATAACAGGGTAGGAGAAATTCAGCCTGGTCTGTGATGGCACGAGATGAAGGGCTGCAGTCAGGCAGGGAAGAGGGTTTTTTGTGTCCATACACAGCAGATCAGAGCGACACACACTCGTACAGGTGCCACCTCACTGCCTTTTAGTGGCCATGAACCTCCAGCATGGTTTAGGACTTAACCTAGCAACCCCTCAGCTTGGGGACAAAAGCATCCAGTGAACCACAATGACTCTTTTAATCAAAAAAAAAAAAAAAAGAAAAGAAAAAAAAAGAAATAAAAAGGAAAGAAGCAGAAAGAAAATTCAGCGTGAACTTGGGGGCAAATGATCCTCCATTATCAAATCCCATCTGAAAAAGTGCACGGGGCTAATTGAATTACTCTTGCTGGATTTCTATGTAGCCATGAAGGCTTCCTAATGTGGATTGATAGCATAAATCTGTTCTCCATTGAGGAAAAAGTGAACACTGGCCCCTGACATCTATCTTTCTTTCCAGAAATCCCATCTAACTGGACGTCTCCCTAGGCCACTTCCAGGAGAAAGATGTCTCTATCCATTACCCCTGACACGCAGCAGCAAAAGGAAGTGAGGTCCGTTCACATCTAATTACTCCCACTCCTGGATTTATTACAATCATGCCAGGATTAATTGAGAAAGTAAAAATGCTTAGTTGGGTGATCAATCTTCCCCGAGTTACTTACCTTGTCGCCCACTAATAACTGTAAAATAAAAATGCCCCCCCCCTCCCCTCTTCGCTGCATCTCGGCAAATGGATTTCTCTAATACATTGCTGGGAATCCTTAAAAGGCATTTGAAAGCAGTAAGGAGACAAATTGGATTAGCTGGAGAGAAAGTGCAACCAAAGCGATTTTTTCATCCCCATACAGCAAAAAATTTCAGCTCTCCAAGTGCTCGGAGGGTGACAAGAGAGAGGGCCAGGGCTCCTGGACACTGGTGATGCCTGGGGTGGGGTTTGACATGAAAGCACAGATAGAGCAGTGTGGGGCTGAAGAATATTCTGAGTGGGACACAGGGAGCCTTTTCTGCTTTAGATACCAGGTAATTTTGACCCCAGAGACACGTGTTCTTATTTAAGGGATGCTTTTTTGCCCAGCTCGAGCTGGACGCACCCAGGCGCTGCTCTCATCTCACCACTGCCCATCGTGGGGCTCCCTGGGCTGCCCCAGTTTGTCCTCAGCTGTTTTGGTTTAGGTTTCCCACCTGGAAAGGCCCGTTTTTTCCCCAGATGCCCCCTCCCTGTGTCAAGGCAACTGGGAGGATGTTGCTGTCTCTGAGATCAGAGGTCTCTCCACATCAAATTTGGTTCAAACTCTATTACAGGAAACACGTGGTGCTGATGACCCATCCCTGTTCTTTTTGTCAGAGAGAAATATAGAATCATGGGATGGTTTGGAAGGGACCTAAAAGTTCATCTTGTTCCACACCTTCCACCATCCCAGGTTGCTCCAAGACCCATCCAACCTGGCCTTGGACACTTCCAGGGATCCAGGGGCATCCACAGCTTCTCTGGGCAACCTATATCCCGTTTCCTTCTGCCACAAGCTCTTTAAAACAACGGGAATTTGTGAGCTCCCACTTCCTACCAATGGCATCCCCTGCCCTGTGGAACGCGCCGCCCTCGGAATTTGGGGGGTCCCAGGGGTCCAAGGGCTGCAGGAGAGATGGGCAGCAGGCTTTGAGCCACCATCCCTGGCGCTGGCAAATGCCACAGCTTTCTCCTTAATGGAAAACATGGATGGTGCTGGGAAGCAGGACTCGAGCTGAAAGGGAAGAGATTAAGATTCAGGGCATGCAGGGATCCAGCTTTTTCCTTTCTCCTTCTTTTTTTTTATTTTTTTTTTTTTTTGGAGAAGCAAGGAGCCAAGGTTTTAACAGTCCCTCCGAGGGCCCTTGGCAACCCCTGCAAAGCTGCTGAAGCCTCTGCCCAGCTCCTCTTCCCTGAGCTCCTGTGCCAAAAGGGCTGCGTGGTGCCCGCTGAGGCAGCGGGCACAGAGGCACCCAGCCCTCCCCAATTGTGGCTTCACACTCCCCTAAACCCATTTCATACTTAAAGCAGGATTTATTGGACCAAACTCCGCAGGAGATAGAGGCTTTTGTGTTGAATTTTATCCAAGACACTTAATGCAGCTGCTGCTCTTGCCATTAGTGTGGGCACAAAAAAAAAAATAAAGAGAGAGAGAAGGAGGAAAAAAAAAGAAAAGACATTGAAACTCTCGGCTCTTAAAAGATTTCTTCTATCTGAAAGTCAATTTGTGAGTCACACACACAGAGTGACCAGGAAATATTTCATCCTCCTGGTGCCAAGCTGAGAGAAGCCAGCGCTGGGGAGAAGCTGCTTCTCACTGAATCTCCCCAAAGCTCTCCTCTGCATTCATTATTCTGCACACACACAGAGCAGGGACCGGGCTGAGTTAACCTCTTCCTGCCTGCTCTTCCCCAGCACAGCACGGCAAAGGGACGCTGCTGAGGCAGGGCAGGGCACCCAGCCTCTGGGGCAGTCACTGCCCTTCTAAATCCCACCTTTTCCCGGTGCAAACTGCAGGGAATGCTGTCCCACGGAGGCTGGAGCTTTGTGTGAGTCCTGGTGGTCCATCAGGGCAGGAAGAAGGGCACTGGAGACGTGGGGACACACTCCCAGCTTGACACCTCCTGGCTCAGCTCAGGTCATGCAGGGAGAGGGGCCAGGAGAGCAGGAGCTGAGGCTGCTTTCTGCCTCCTGGCCTGGGAATGAGCAGAGTGTTGGTAAAAATCCTTCCCCAGGGATAGGGCAGCCCAGGCTTTGAGTCCTCAGGAAAAGCACCTGGAGTGCACTGCCAAGGAATTGCCAGCTGAAGGCCCAGCTGTGCCCAGCAATGTGGTTAAAGAGGCTGGATGGAGGGGGGCAGCCTGCCCAAATGGACTCTGCAGAATCCTCCTGTCCCTGGATCTGTCACCTGGATGCCCTGAGCCCAGATGAAAAGCCTGGTGTCAACAAAAAGTGACAAAGAGAGAGAGAGAAAAATCAGAGGGAAAAATCTTATTGCAGGATGATGGCACTATGTGGTGGTTTGAACCACCACAAAAATCCAAAATCCAATTTCCAGGCTTCCCCCAACCCTTCCCACAATTTTACCTCAACACCGAAGATAAACTTTCAGGCAGACACACCTCTGTAGGGGGAAAGGGAAGGGAAGATATATACATTTATTCTACACAAATAAATACTGTACAAGCTAAAAGCAACTATATATATACAATATTACACACGTCTAGCATCCTTCTAAGCCTCTCCCTTAATTCAGTCCGGGAGGAGCCCTTAAGGATGACCTCTAGAGGTCATTCCCAACCCAAACCATCCTGGGATTCTGTGAAGATGCTTTTCCCCTCCGACCTCCTTTGCTAATCCAGCCTGAGGTGCAGAAAGTGGGCAAAAGCAGGATACAGCCTCCTTCACACCCCATGAGCTGCTGCACCCGAGGGGGAGCAGTCAAATCCTCCTTAGCAGGGCACAAATCTGCCCTCCTGATTGCACTGCTGTGCTGAGAGACACCCTGGCAAGGTACCACCTCCTTGGCAAGGTACCACCTCCTTGGCAAGGTACCACCATCCTGCCAAGGTGCCACTGTCCTGCCAGGGCCACTCAGCTTGCTGCAGGGAGCAGGAGGAGAGCCAAGGAGCTGAACACAGCAGGGCTGGGGGCCTGAGCCTCCATCCATCGTGTCAGCTACTTAGGACCTGTCAGGGGAACCACATTCTGGCTCCCCTTTGGCAGCAACAGGCAGAGCCTTTCAATTAAACAAAGTGCTCTCTCGGTGAATTGCCGCCTCATCCATTAGGCTCCTCTGACTCAGGCACTTGCAAGACTGTCTGTTCTCTGCGGTGCTTCATCTGGGAAATGGGGGAGAGGCAGAGGGAAGAGGAGAGGATGGAGTCTGCAAGGGGGAAGGACGTGAGCCCACCGTGAGAAACCAAAGCTCAGAGCCCCGGGCGGGCCGGGCTCCTGGTTCTTGGGCAGCAGAGGCAGCTCGTGGTGCAATGTCCAGGTGGGTGGGAAAGCCTTGGAAGGGTTTTAAGGCAGGCAGGGAGAGAAAATCACCCGGTGCCAAGGGGAAGGCACTGCCTGTTCATGCCCGTGGGTGCGATCCTGTGGTGTGGGTGGTGCTGAGCCGGCAGGTCCCGGCCCGGGAGGGTGGCAGGGTGTGAGTGGCCACACACAGGAGGAGCAGCTCGGCCCCTCAGCGGGTTCCTAAAGCCCTGCTGCTCTCAGATCAGATGGCTGCTGCAGAAAAACCCGAGTCCTGTTCTTTTTCTGCAGCCATAAAAGTTTTCTTTGTTAGGCAGTAGCTGGAAAACAGCTGCTCCCGAGCTGAGGGCTTGTTCAGACACATAATCCTGGCTGGGGAGCCAGGCCATTCACCAGGGAGAACAGCTCTGTGCTGGGATCTCAGAGCTGAGCAGCTCCTCATGGCCTGCCTGTGTCACTGTGCCCGTGCCAAGCCGGCCCAGAGAGGATGTGCATTCACACCCAGGCAGCCCGGGGGGCCCTGGCAGGCAGCTGGGGGCTGGGGCACCCCTGGCCTGGCACCAGCACTGCAGGGAAGGCAGCAGCCTCTGCCAGCAATGGCAGAGTGGCAAGAGTGGAGATTTGGGCAGGAAGGAGACCCTGGAGACAGAGCTGAGCTGGGGCTGGATGAGCTGACTGCACCCCTGGAGCCCTGCTCCCACTCAGAGGAGGGATCCCATCTGTTCTCTCCCCCTTCCAGGGCTGTAAGGAGCATTAGGTGAGGGTGCTGAGGCACTGGAACTGGTTTCCCAGAGGAGCTGTGGCTGCCCCATCCCTGGAAGTGTCCAAGGCCAGGTTGGAGCAACCTGAGCTAGTGGAAGGTGTCCCTGCCCATGGCAAGGGGTTGGAATGAGATGATCTTTAAGGTCCCTTCCAACCCAAACCATTCTGTGATTCCCTGATTAGAAATCAGATTCTGTGTTGCAGCACTGTCAGATCTGGGAGTGACCCCATCTTGTTAAATGGATGATCAATAAGGCAAAACCAAAGTAAAATGTACCAAAATGGACCAGAGGCAGAAGTTTTAATCCAGAGGCTTTGGTGGCAGGGAGGTCAGGGAAACAAATCTGTCCTGCTGCTCCTGGTGTAGTAGTTCCAATCAAAGCTCAGCCCTGGGACCAGAGGTTTGCCCAGGGCTTGCTCCCAGTCTAGTCAAGCAGGATTTGTAGCAAACAACTTATTCTATTCTGGCTTTATAATTCTCAGTCAGTCAAATCCACTTTAGGAACCCATTAGTGCCCTGGATATCTCTGTGGCAAGGAGGAGATGCCTCATGGATGCTGATGGCTCTGAGGGAAGCTGCAGCAGGGCTGACCTCAGCCTGAGGGAGGCTGGCAGAGCCCACCACTGTTCCCTGGCAAGGCACGAGGATTAATTGGATTTATGCTTATTATAGCAAATGTAACCACGCCAGGCTCGCTGGGGCTGGGCCCTGTACAGAAACCAGCTCACAAGTCTCACATCCCTCTGATGTCCTGCTTCCCCTCCAGTCAAAACCAGCACCACTCCAGTCAAAAATCAGTTTAAAGATAAACTGATCCTTCCTGGACTGGTTCTCTCCCAGCCTGAGTGGTCTGAGCAGTGTCAGCCACTCCAGTCGTGCTGGCAGGAAAGAACAAGGGCTGTGGGGTCTGGAAGCAGCACCTCTCTCCCCTCACCTCCCACCAAAATGCTGCCAAAGCCAAGGAGAGGCGTCAAAATGAACCCATTCCCAGTGCTGGCCCTGGATTGGGGATCAGAAGGAACACAAGTTGCTTGCCTGCTGTGCCAGGTTGCTGTAACAAGTAACTCCAGCATCCTGGGATCTCCCTGGACCAGAGGAGACAAAACTGTCTCCAAGTGAAGTCTCCTGACTTCTATCCCACTTGTTTTCATGGAATCATGGAAAAGTTTGGGTTGGAAGGGACCTTAAAAGCTCAGCCAGTCCCACCCCTGCCATGGGCAGGGACACCTTCCACTAGCCCAGGTTACTCCAAGCCCTGTCCAGCCTGGCCTTGGACACTTCCAGGGATGGGGCAGCCACAGCTTCTCTGGATAACCCGTGCCAGGGCCATCAGGAACTGGCACCCATTTTAGAAACTTCATTCCACTTCATTCTCTCCTTCAGCTGGTTCCACCAAAGGTGGGTCCCTCTCACAAGTGTTGTCCCTGGCTCAGCCAGTGCCATCTTCATTCTTTTCCTTCCTTGCAGAACTGGAAGCAAATCAAGGCTGAATATGCAGAAGTGAGGCAGGAAAAGAATGTTCAATTAAAGGCACGACGCAAGCAGGGCTGACCCAGGAGAATTAATACAGCTAAAGTAAAGGGCTGGCTGGAGCCTCTGGCAGCAGGAAAGCTGCTCTGGAATGAAATGCCATAAAACCTTCCCAACTGGGGAACAATAAGAGAGCCAAGAGGTACTCTGATATCATTCACACTGATTGAGGTATTGACTGGCCATTGCAGTGCAGTGATGGAAAAAAGGGAATCAGTTCCTGAATAATAAATGTGCTGGCACAGGGGGAAACTCAGGAGAGGAGAAGGCAGGACTCAGGAGGATGGGAGTGTTGCTCGAGCACCAGCCCAGCCTCCTTCTGCCCCAGAGCAGGATTTGACAGAATGGGTCAGGCTGGAGGGGACCACAGTGGGTCATCTCGTCCCAGGGTCATCCCAGAGCACATGGCACAGGATTGTATCCAGAGGGTTCTGGAATGCCCCCAGTGAGGGAGACTCCACACCCTCTCTGGTCTCTGTTCAGTGCTGGGTCACTGCACGGCGAAGAAGTTCTTCCTCATGTCCAGGAGGAACTTCCTGGGCATCAGTTCCTGCCCGTTCCTCTTGTGCCATTGCTGGGCCCCCCCGAGCAGAGCCTGGTCCATCCTCTGCCCCCTCCCTGCAGACCCTGACACACCCTGGGGAGGTCCCCTCTCAGTGTCTCCTCTGGAGGCTGAACAGCCCCAGCTCCCTCAGCTTTTCCTTGTCACAGAGATGCTCCATCCCTTCAGCATCTTTGTCACCCTCTGCTGGGCCTGCTCCTGGAGCTTCACGTCTCTCTTGTCCTGGACACAGCACTCCAGGCTCCTTGGCCCCCAGGGCACGCTGCTGGCTCAGGGAGAGCTGGTTGTCCCCCAGGACTGCCCAGATCCTTCTCCACAACCAGACAAACCCCCATTGTCACCACACACGATGGCAAAAGGCACCTAAGAGAGTCTCAGGCCGTCCTGAGAGCAGAGCCTGTGGCAAGCACGAGGCTCAGATCTCCCTCCAGCACTGCATGGGGTTCTTGGGGGCAGATGAGGACCCCTCGTCCTGGCCTTGCTTTGGGCTGACAGGACCCAGGCACCACAGCAGGGCTGGTGCTGCACTTGCCCCTCTGGCTGCTGGCAGAGAGGGCACAGCCCCTCACGTAGCACCCAGTCCTGCTCCCTCCCTGCAGACAGGAGGTGGCTTTTCCAGCTCTGGAGCCCGGTGCTGGGCCGAGCCTGTCTGGGCTGCCATCCAGCTGCGTGGCTGGCGGGGAGACACAGAGCAGAGCATCCCTTTGTCAGCGAGCTGGGGCTCTCAGGGCCCTTTGCCTTTCCAATTAACCAGCCTGTCTCCTTGCCAGGAGCTGACCCTGCAGCCTGCCAGGCAGCCCATGTGCCATGGGTGGCCCCGAGGCTTTTGAAGTCCTGCCACTCCAAGTGGCACCTTGTCACCCCCCCTCAGCACAAAGCCACGTTGTTTCTGGGCTTGACTGGGTGAGCTGCCCTCCTTCCCGGGGGGTTTATCCCGGTGGGAATCACAGAATGGAAGGGACCACAGTGGATCTGGTGTGCAGGGTCATCCTAGAGGACATTTCATGGGATTGCATCCAGGTGGCTCTCCAAGCATGGAGTGGGAGGTTTCCTTGGCCACAGCAGGGGGTTGGAATGGGATGAGCTTTAAGGTCCCTTCCAACCCAAACCATTCTGTGACTCTGTGATGAGGTTTTCCCACGGCACCACTGACATCAGAGGTGGGATGCAACCCCCCAGTCTGTGCTTCTCTGGTCCCACCTGGCCCCCCCTGCTGCCCTGTGATGCCAAAGGAGTTATTTAAGCAAGCCAGGCAGGGGGTACAATCTCGAGAAAAAAGCCGGTGAAGTTTCTTCCCAATTGCTCCCTTCCTTGCATGAAGCAGCGAAGAAAAGCCGGGAAGGAGCTGGGTTTGGGCAGAAAAGCACGGCCAGCCCCATCCTGGAGGAAACAGCCAGCCCCACGCCAGGGACGGGCTGTCACTGCCTCACTCGCCCGAGCGAGAGCCTTTCCCCGGCCCTGCAGCAGCAAACTCAGGAGGAAAGTGGCCTCTCGTGGATGAAAGCTGCGGTGCACCGTGAGCCCAGCGAGGGCAGAGCACGGCCTGCACCCTCGGGAGCAGCAGAGGTGCCCCCAGGGCTGGCACTGTGCTCTGGGGTGAAGTGATGGAACGCGGGTCGTGCCATCAGGGGCCAAAGGGGGATGTGAGCAGAGAAAACCGGGCACGCCACGGCGCCCAACCTGAGCTGTGCATCACCCTCAGTGCCCATCGATGCCCACTCTGGCTGCCTGGCAAGAGGGGAAGCTGCAGGAGCAGGAGCAGACCTGGGAAAGGCCAGTTTCAGGCAGCCCTGCTTAGGCAGATTCATAGAACAGTCATAGAATCATAGACTGGGAGGTTTGGATTAAATAACAGGAAGAAAATCTTCCCTGTGAAGCACTGGAACAGGTAACCCAGAAATGCCCCATCCCTGGAAGTGCCCAAGGCCAGATTGAAGGGGGTTTGGAGCAACCTGGGCTAGTGGAAGGTGTTCCTGCCCATGGTAGGGGGGTTGGAATGAGCTGAGCTTTTAGGTCCCTTCCAACCCAAACCATTCCATGATTCTGTGATTTTATAATCCTAAAACTCGGCTTTCCCATGCCCTCAGACACGTGTGTGCTGTCAGCTCTGCTCTCCAGCACAGACTCCACTCAGGACCATCCCTCACCTCCCCGACTCCCCCCGGGGCTCCTGCAGAGCCCCCAGAGCACGGGCAGGGCTAAGCCAGGGGCTGTTTCTAATAAATCGGGGTGGTTTTTAGTGAACCAGAGTGCCACGGATGAACGCGGGACGATGGGGGCGATCTCTGTGCCCCCGCTCCGCCGGGAAACACCGGGAAACACCGGGAAGGGACCGGCAGGGGGCACGAGCAGCCCGCGGCAGCCCCGAGGATCCTGGAGAATCCCGGGGGAGCCCCGCGGGATGGAGTTGACCCGCGGGAGGAGGATCACCCACCGTCCCGGAGCATCACTGCTGGGCAGAGGGTCCAGCCCGGAGCCTGGACGCTGGGATGCTGCAGCCCGCGCTGGATCCAGCGCTGCCCCGGGATTGCTCCTTTCCCCTCAACCCGGATAAAAGCAGCTCCGAAACAAACTTTTGTCGCCCTTTTTGCGCACGCGAATCTCCAGCTTTAGCTTCACCCGACCAGCAACAGCCTTTATTAAAACATCAGACAGGACAGAAAACCAGCGGGAGAGGGGCCGGTGGAGTCAATGAGCCGTGCTGGGCAGAGCATCCCCGCCCTCCGCGCTCCCAGACCCGCTGGCTGCTGCGGGAGAGGAGGGAGTGGCTGTGTCCAGGTTGGAGCAGAAGGAGAACACGGCTGAGCTCTGCCTTCGGGAATCGTTTTGCCCCAAACAGCGGGACAGCGCCCTGGGGAGAAGGTTCCTGCTGTTGTAGGTACTTCTTGTTGCAGAGCATCTTTGGCAAGGACGATCCAGGTTGGATATTAGAAAGAAATTGTTCCCTGTGAGGGTGGGGAGGCCCTGGCACAGGTTGCCCAGAGAAGCTGTGGCTGCCCCATCCCTGGGAGTGTCCAAGGCCAGGGTGAACGGGGCTTGGAGCAACCTGGGCTGGTGGAAGGTGTCCCTGCCCATGGCAGGGGGTGGAACAGGATGAGTTTTAAGATCTCTTCCAACCCAAACCATCCCGTGATCCTATGACAGCACCTCCTTGCCCCTCACTGGGGTGCACAGTGCCCAAAGAAAACACACCGGGTTGCAGAACACCAACATTTGGCACCAAGCAGCACTTTGCTGTGGGTTCCAGCCCGCGGTGACATTCCAGCCTGAAAGCCCCTGCGTTTGCATTTCTGAGAAAGAGCCACCATTCCTTACCCTTCCCTCCTTCCCTGGCACAGCCAGCTGGGATGAGGGATCCTGGGAGTTGGGGGGGATGGGATGGGATGGGATGGAAAGAGGCGGGCGCTGCCGTGCTGGAAATGAACCCAAGCCTCAGTCCTCACCCCAAACTCCCCCATCCCGCACAACGCGGGCCGGCCCCGCTCTTGCCCGGGGGAGGGGAAGGGGTTCTCAGCCAATATTCCGCCGCCGAAGGAGACTCCCCGAGCCCGTGGCTCGGGCACAGAGCCATCAAAGCGCCCATCAGGGCTAAGCGGCCCTGACAGCCGCGGCGCGGGGACAATGGGGCCACAGCACTTATTAATCATATCCCTCCCCACCGAACCCGGCCCGTCCATCCATCAGGCGCCTCGGGCTCGGGCTTTGAATCCCCCGAGCCGGGCGATTCCAGCGCTCCCCCAGCGGGGGACCAGACGGAGGGACACGCCGTTGCTGGGGCGACGCTCGCCGCCGATTTCCTGTTTCCCCAGATGTCGGCCATGTGTTTCCATGAGAGCCGGGATTGTCCCCGAACCAGATGGAGCCACGGGGCGCTTTTTCCCGGGCGCTGCGGCAGCTGCGGCGGCCCCTCCGCACAGATGTTGTGGTGTGTCCTCCTGCAGCTCCCTCGGGAGGGGCAGAGGAGGGGCAGGCACTGAGCTTCTCTGTGAGCAGGGCCAGGACCCGAGGGAACGGCTGGAGCTGTGCCAGGGCAGGGTTGGGTTGGATATTAGGGAAAGATCCTTCCCCCCCAGAGGGTGGTTGGCACTGACCAGGCTCCCCAGGGCAGCGGGCACAGCCCCAAGGCTGCCAGAGCTCCAGGAGGGTTTGGACAACGCTCTCAGAGACATGGTGTGACTCTTAGGAATGGTCCTGTGCAGGACTGGATGATCTTCGTGGGTCCCTTCCCCCTCAGCATATTCGGGGATTCCAGGATTCTGTCCTGGCTGTCCCTGTGACCCGGTGGCCGCTCTCTCTCGCTCTGCCCATCCTTTCCACCGTGTGGTGGCACAGGAGGAACGAGCAGCTGCTTCCAAGAACCTCCAGAACGCCCTGGCTGCTCACACAGGTCTCTGTCTCACCTGCCGACCTCCAGCTGAGGGAGCCACAGAGCCCCGGGACGGGGATACGGGAACGTCTTTCCTCGCAACTTCCACCCCCAGCGGGAGTCTGGATATCCATTCCATAAAGCCTTGGGTCTTTCTGACAAACTCGAAGTCTGATCCCTCCAAGCTTCAGCCCATCTGCACCAAGCAGCCCAAGGTCAGGCTGAGGAAAGCATCAAAGCGTGGCAGTGTGAGGCTGATTAAAGCTTTTGCAACATGGGCATTAATTTTTCCCTCTATTAATTCTTTTTTTTTCGGGTCCTGTGACTCTGGAACCATTTCCCTCTGTGTGTTTCAGACACATGCAGAGCACATGGATGGGAAATCATACATGCTCCCCATATGGAAGGCTCCCCAGGGAGGAGGGGGCAGCCCAGAAAAGCTGGGAGAGCGTTGCCAATGCTACTGTTCCACTCACTGAGCAGGGCTACGGCCTCTGGAAAGCTGATGGTGAGGGACACACAGCCTGGGCTTGTGGTTGGGTTCCACCTCCAAGCTCCTGTTTTGCTTCTTCCCTCTGGGAGGACAGGATGAGGACTGGACTTCCCTCTGGAAAGACAGGCTGCTCCATGATGGAGCTGGGAGGCCTGGCCTCGCTGCACAGACTGCCTGGTGCCAAGCCCTGTCTGCTGGAAAACCACACCTAGAAAAGTCTGGCTTCAGGCAGTGCTTGGTCTCTGCTGATGGGGACAAAGGAGGCTCATTTGCAGCCCTGAACAGCGTGAAATGTGGGTGGGAAGCAAGTTGAGGAGCAGGCTCAGCACCCAGCACAGGGCTGTGTGTGGGCAAAGGTGTGTGAGACGTGGAGCCACGGGATAGTTTGGGCTCAAAGGGACCTTAAAGATCATCTGATTCCACCCCTGCCATGGGCAGGGACACCTTCCACTGTCCCAGGTTGCTCCAACCTGGCCTTGGACACTTCCAGGGATGGGGCAGCCACAGCTTCTCTGGGCAACCTGTGCCAGGGCCTCCCCACTCTCCCAGCCAGGAACGTCTTCCTCACTTGCCATCTAAATCGCTCCTCTTTTAGTTTGAAAACGTGCCATATAAAAGTCATTCTCCCTGTTTTATAAGCCCCCTTTAGGCACTGTAAGGGGCTCTAAGCTCTCCCCAGAGCCTCCTCTCTCCAGGATGAACAACCCCAGTTGTCCCACCCCAGTCCTGAGCGGGAACAGAGCTGCTCAGCTGGCCTGGCAACTCCTACCCAAGGCCTCTCCTCCTCTCCCACGGCCCAGATCCCCCTCCAAAGTGAACCCTCTCCCCCCTTCATGTCCAAGCCAGGTGGTTCCCAGGTTAACTGGCCTTTTTTGTGCCTGTGGAGCTGGCGGTGTGAGCAGCCAACCATGCAGAGCTGCCAGTGCCCCCCTCCCCGGGATTAGGGCCGGGGGACAGGTGGCTAATTCCCCCCCTCCCAGTGCAGCCCAGCGACCCAGGCAGCGCTGCTGCTGACCCACGGGCCACAGGAACATGTTTAACAATTTCCAGGTCAGTGGAGGGAAGGAATGGCAATTTTTTCTGCTCCAAAGGATAACGGGAGATGGTTTTTCACAGCCCCCACCGCAGCCCGGGAGGCGGATTCGAGGAGCAGGAGTGTTATCCTTGCCTTCCTTTGCTCTCAGCCCAAGGAGGGCCAGACCCTTCCACACATCTGAGTGTGAGCACAAGCTCTGCACGCTGATCCCACGGTGGGAAAGGTCCCACACTGCCCACACACCAATCACCCTGGCCAGGGCAGGGCAGGGGAAAAGCAGGGGCAGCACAAAGAAATAGAATCATAAAAGCATAGAAAAGTTTGGGCTGAAAAGGACCTTAAAGATCATCTTTTTCCAAACCCCCTGCCACGGTCAGATGCTCCTGAACACCCCATCCACCCAAGATCCACTGCCCTCTCCTCGAAGAGCTGACACCTTGGTAGCACCCAGACAGCAGCTGGTGTCCACATCAGTGCCTGGAGCCTCCCCTCCAGCACATTCCTGGCTGTGCTGCAGCTCCCCAGGACACAGACCACGTCCCCTGTCAGGGATTCCTTCAGGTCACATTCCCACGGAGCCCTTGGAAAAAGCTCTTTCGCTTCCACAGGCCCTTCATGCTGGAGCTGCCAAACAGCAGCTGAGCCTGGGCATTGTGGAGTGATGCTCCTGTGGGCAGGGAGAGCTGAGGGAAGTTTCTCAGAGAAGGGAAAAAATGAAAACAAAAATAAACATGCCTCCCTCTCCTCATTTAGCTCTACTCTCACCCCGACTTATGCCAGAATGGCTGCGTTTCCTGGGATTCCTGAGGGTCCTCTGGGCAGCCACACGTGAGTGCTGTTGTCCTGTTGGCTGTGAAAGAGCCTTGTGATGCTGCTCAGCAGCAATAAAACAGGGAGGTCAGAGGAGAGCTAACAAGGGCTGGTCCAGTCTGAGTGAGCTTGGAGGTGACCCTGAGCACCACCACCAAGCCTTTCCTAAATTTACTTCGAGGGTAATACACAGCCCCACGCTCTGCATCCCTCAGACACGGCAGGGCAGGGGTTTGTCTGACCACTGTGCTTGGGCTTGGGGGGGGAAATCAAGGGGTTATTCCCACCTGCATCAGTCTGAGGCTGCAAACTGTGAAGGCAGCACAAGGACAGCCCCCTCCTGGCACCAGCACAAGTGCATGGAGCCTCTCTGCACCAGGGCAGGATCCCAGGACAGCCATTGCCTGGTTCTGTCTCACGTAGTCCTGCTGCTGTCAGCACAGAAATGAAGCATTTTTGGAAGTAGCTGAGCTCAAACAGCACAGCTGCTGGCTCAGGGTGATGGCCTGCCTTGCTCACCGGGGTTATGGCACCAACCCCTCTCTCCAGAGTAATGCAGGAAGAGAAAAGGGCACCAGGAGAAGGTGTGAGGGGGTGTGGACACCTCCAGCTCAGTTCCCAGCTCTCACTGACCTGCTGAGCAACCTCAGCTCCCCTGCTCTGTGCATCTTTTCCCCCCCTGGCACACGGGGATGGTGATGCTTGGCCCCTCTGAGTCCCCTGGCAGGAAGAGCTGGTGGAAAAGCCCCGAGCTGGTGGTTCTCCTCCCATGCACTGCATTCCCACACTCATTTCTCTCTCTCTCTTTTTTTTTAATCCCCCTTTAATGAGATTAAGTGAGAATAAATTATGCAGAGCCCACCCCTCTCCCTTCACCCCCCACCCCCAGCGAGGCTGCCCTGCATGGGCTCTAATTAGCATCATTAATAGGGCTGGGGGCAGCCTTGCTCTGTGACAATCAGAGCTGTCAGCCGGGCCCTGGGTCCCGTTGAAGTGTCCCAGGGCTTTTGT
This sequence comes from Neopelma chrysocephalum, assembly GCF_003984885.1. Lineage (NCBI taxonomy): Eukaryota > Metazoa > Chordata > Aves > Passeriformes > Pipridae > Neopelma > Neopelma chrysocephalum. Next base: position 317,471 of record NW_020897858.1, read on the forward strand.
CCCCGCTAGGAAAGGAGCCCCCTCCCAAATTCAGCCCCTCTTTCCCTTTGTGCCGGGCAGGGCGAGCAGCAGCAAGGAGGAGGAGAAGAGGCTCTCCTTTCCCTGCCCTTTTCCCTTGGGACCACCAGGGCAGAGCCAGGAGAGTGCCACCAGACCCCTGTCTAGCCAGGTGACCCCTGGTTTGGGGGGGTTGGATTTTGCCCAGGGGTGGGATTTTGCCCAGGGCTCCGGGCAGGCGTAAGTCAGGGATGACAGGGAGCGCCGCCTGCTCCCATCCCTCTCCTCCCTGCGTTTTTCCCTGGGATTTCAAGCTCGGCTTGGCCCCTCCAGAGGATGAATACAAGCAGGTGGTTGCTCCTGTGCCCCCGGGGGTGGCACTCAGCAGTGACTGTCCCCAGCACGGCCCCTAATGAGCAGCAGAAGGGGGCACGTCGGGAGCGGATGTGTTAACGGTTTCTGGTTCAATGGAGGGAAAAATCCCCACAAAGGAAGGTGTACAAATATTGTGGGAAATCTATTGGCCCCTCAATATTTGATGAAGGCCCGGGCCATTCAGGCAGGGTGAATTCCCCAGCAAGGTCTCATTCAGGCGGCATCAATGGGAAACTTTTAATTGAGAGGCACTTCATTCAGGGCCCGGGGGTCATTCAGTGCGAGGGGCTTTTCATGGAGAACAGAGTGCCATGTCTTTCCAAGTTGCACCAGGGGGAAAAAAAAAAAAGCCTCTGTTTCCTGCTTCTGAGAGCTTGAATGCTGAGGGCTTTAATCCCCTCGAAGGGGAAAACTGATTCCAGTTTTTAAAATTCATTTCTCAAATAACAAAACAAAAAAAAAAGGGGAGGGGGGAAGGAAGGACAAAAAGGAGACTAGGCAAGGGATGGGGATGGTAACAGGGGAGTGCTGCCCTGCAGGGGTGGCTGTGCTGCTGGGAAAAAGGCTGAATGCCCCAGGATGCCCTTCCCTGGGAGGAATCCATTCCCTTTTTGGAGGAAACCCATTCCCTTTTCAGAGGAATCCCATTCCCTTTTCGGAGGAACCCCTTTTTGGAGGGCCTGGATGCTCTCTGCCAGCTCCCCCCAGGCACCTCCAAGGTTCATCTTCTGGGGAAACAAGGGAGAGGAGCACAACTGGGATTAAGGGAGGTCATTCTCCAGCCTCAGAGGTCGGCACGGACATTGGTCACGTACATCTGGACAGAGAAGGTGTAGGGGAAGGGGTGGGGAAAAAAAAGTCCCAATCACTCAGGGGACCCCAAGCCTCTGCTGAGCCTTTTATTGGGGTCACAACGACCCCACAGCAGCTCCCTCACTTTGTCCTTTGACCCCCAGCAGCCCAGGGGTTGGGGAGGATGGCAGAGGGGTGCTCATTTGGCAGGAGCGTTTTGCTTTGCTTTTCAGTCTTCTCTCTCCGTTTTTGGGGGTGGGAAACGCCAGAGGTGGCGGCCAGTTCCCCTTTTTGAGGCACATGGGAGCAGCCAAAGGGCAGGAGAGGCATCTCTGCCTCAGTAATGGGGGCCAAAGGGACAGGACCAGCCTGCCTGTGCAGCCCCAAGCTGCCTGAGGGGGGAGGTTTGGAGCTCTGATGCACACGAGGAGGCAGCAGGAGCCTTTGCTTCGACTTCTGAGAGCTCTGGAGCGGGATTTGAGAGGCAGCAGCTTCCTCCTTCCAACCTGCTGGATAAGAAGGGGGTTCAGCTGCTCAGCCCTGGGGTGGGGATGCCCAGGGGAGGGGGGTTCACACCCCACCAGTGCTGTCCTTCACTGCCAAGGATCCGCTCCAGGCACGAGCACCGTGACCCTGGGGAAGATGCTCCCGGTGACCCTCCTCCCGCTGGGGTGGAGCTGGTTTTCCTCAGCCCTCCTTGCACCAGGGCAAGGTCCCTCCCTGCTCCCACGTGCCCAGGGTGCAGCTGCAGGCTCTGGAGGGGGTTTGGCCTGGGCAGCCTGCGGGGTGTCACACAGCAGTGATGGCACGGGGACCTGGGCTCCGTGGGGCTGTTATCCCTCCTCCCCATTCATCCCCTGATCTGAATCCGCCTTTGCAGTGTCAGAACGTCCATGTTTTCCAGGAGCATGGAGGGATATGCCCTTCTCATCGCTCTGGATGCCCCAGACCTGAACAGATCATTTAGACACCGTGCTTGTGGGAAGAGCCAAACGAGAAGGACGCGGGAGCCCACGGCTTTTTCCCACTCTGATTTTCCCCCAGGGTCCCTTCTGGGACGCACAGCACCCTTTGCATGACCTCCTTTCTCATCCCTCCCCCTCCCAAAGCTATAACAAGGCGTTGCAATAAGTTACAGCGGCAGCTGGGTTAAAAAAAATGTGCTTTTTCTGAGGCCGAGTGTCATAAACCCACAATAGGCCGGGCTGAGGGGGACACCCTGCCCCGCCACTCGGCTCCTCAGCCTGTAAAGAAAGATGAAGAAGGAATTAAAGAGCTGTTGGAGGGAGGGACACTCCTCATTATGTCTCCTACGCCGCGGTTTCCAGGGAGACAGCTCCCGGTGCCGCATCCCTCTCCCGTCCTGCTGCGGCCCTTTGGAAGTTACAGTAGCGGCGGCTGCTGTTTTCCCTCTGTTCCCAGCTGTCTGCCAGGCGCTCTCCCAGGGGCTCTGGCCCAAGGTGGGCCTTGACACCATATGGAAGGGGGGGAAAAAAGCCCCCCTGGTACATATGAGGGAAGGAGAGGGAGGTGGAGTTCATGTTCCAGCCTGGAGAGGCTGGGATGCGCTGGTGGCATCACATATGGATGAACCAGGCCCTGGATTTTCTCTATAAACACAGGGAAGTTGCAAAGAAGCTCAGGAATATTTGGGGAGTCATTAAAATGCCTGTAGATCAGATCATGTGCTCTGATATGTGATTTTTTTTTGGAAGACTAGTCAGTGGGAAGCACACAGACGTGTCCAGTGAGCCAGAGCTCCTCCAGCAAACGTGCCCCAGCTGGCAGCAAGAGAGGGACAGTTCCCCAGGAGTCAGAGTCAGGGGTCCTGCAAACTCTCTCACCCTCCACATCCTCACTGCATCTGTGCAAAGTGCATCTCCATATTTCTGGATCCACAGGAAAAGACAATTGAGGCTTTCAGGAGCTCACAGACGAGGAGTAGGTCACGTGGAGTCACAGAATGGTTTGGGTTGGAAGAGATCTTAAAGGCCATCGTGTTCCAAAGGTCTCACATCCTATGGGAAAGGTGTAAAAGGGCATCCCTGTGCTCAGGAAAACACTGAAAGGTTCACAAATTTACAGCCCCCTGAGTTCTGAGTGTGCTGGTTTGAGCAACAACAGCCCCCAAGTGCCTGTGGTGCAGGCAAATCCAGGGCCCTGCCTGAAAACACAGACAGCCATAAGAGACATTAATTAAATGTTAATTAACCATAATTTACTGGCGTTTTTTTTCCTCTGGGTCCCCCCCAAGTGCCAGTGCATTGGTTTGAGCTGCCTGTGTGGTGTTATTCCAGATGCCTGGAAGCAGCAAAGTCGACAGTGGTTGCTGGTGTGTCCTGGGTTTGGTTGTGTATCTGTTCATGGGGAAGAGACATCCAGAGTTACAGCTGAGCTCTGACTCCTCCATCATATGCAAAGGCTTGGGAATACACCCTGGAGAAGGGCAGTCCAGAGCCCTGCTTGGGATTTATTGCTTATTGCTTTGGGGGCTGGAATCTCCAGCACCCACAGAAACAGGGGGGGATCCCAGGCAGCTCCCAGCCCCTCCATCCACCCTTGGCAGCTCTCCTGCAGCTCCCACAGGGAAGAACCACAGCTCCCAGCCCCTCCATCCGCCCCTGGCACCTCTCCTGCAGCTCCCACTGGAGAGAACCACAGCTCCCAGCCCCTCCTGGCACATCTCCTGCAGCTCCCACAGGGAAGAACCGCAGCTCCCAGCCTGTTCAAGTTTCACAGGATCCCCAGATGGCCTCCCGGGCCAATTCCTTCACACCTGAGCACCCATCAGCTCGTGCATGAACACCCATTTGCACACGCATGAGAGCCCAGCAGCTTCGTGCATGGCCACCCAGCTAATTTATGCATGAGGGCCCAATTAGCCCACGCTCAGCACCTGATTAGTCTCATGCAAGATCACCCAATTAACTCATGTCTGATTGCTCCATCACATGAGCACCCAATGAGTTCACAAGTGGGCTGTTTGCTCCCGACTGGAACAGGGATGGGTCCACCCTGGCATCACATCTGACCACACCTAATTAATTTATGCATGGGCGCCGAATTAATTTATGCATGAGCATCACATCACTTCCTGCATGAGCGCCCAATTAATTCATGCATGACCGGCCGATTAATTTATGCATGAGCACCCAATTGCACGAGGCGTGAGCACCCAATTAATTTATGCATGAGTGACCAATTCCTTCATGCATGAGCACCCAATTAATTTATGCATGGACGCCCAATTAATTTATGCATCGGTGCCCAATTAATTTATGCATGGGCACCCAATTACTTCGCACGTGGGCACCCAGTTACTTCACACACCCTCTCCTGAGAGGAGAAGTTTTGCTGAGCCAAAAGCTGAGCTGTGGTGGCCACCAAAGGAGTCACTGGAAGGAGAACAGGAGCAGAAGGTGACAGCAGAAGGCCACTGGAGGAAAAAAAGGTGCAGGGAAAATAAAGATACTAAAACAAAGAAGAACAAGAGAGGACGGAGGAGGGAAATTCAGGCGAGCAGAGGAGGGGATAAAGAGCTGTGCCAAGTGTTCCCCATCTTGTCCTGTAAGCTGATCTGGTGGAAGCAGGTATTTACAGGACGGGCTCAGCTTTCCCAGCTTGTTCCCAGTCTTGGCACAAAGGCCACGAGTAGACGAAGAAGAAGGGCCCAGAGAATGGCAACAGGGCCCATGAAAGCCCCCGACAAACCCCATTGAGGTGGCGGCCCTGTTCCCATCTGTCAGCAGCCACTCAGTGAAAGGGTGTGAAGGGGAGGGGGGCAGGCGGTGTGAATCAAGGGCTGACACAAAGAGGAAGAGACTGATTATGCTGTTATTTCTCCACTTTCAAACCCCATTAGGGGACATGCCGGGCTTTTCTCAGGGTCTTTGGGATGCTTAAGCTGCCCATTTAGCAGCGGGAACGGTCCAATTAAAAGAAAGACAAAGGAGGAGCCCAGCCTGTCTTAATTGAAATGGGTTTCAGTCTAATGAGGATTAGGTTCAAGAACAGACCTAAGGGAGCAATCCAATACCCATTACCCTCCTGGACTGTACCACCGCGGGCTGCTGGCCACGCCGCCGGCCTTTTCTCCAGCACACAGCCTGGCACGACAGCCCGGGGTGGTGGCAGGAGAGCAGCCCCTCGCCCACAATGAGGGCAGCTCCTTCCCCAGCCGCCGGCCCCGGGGGCAGCAGCCCAGGCCTGCAGGATTCGCTCTTGCCCGGATATTTGGAGGTGAACATCCTGAATTTATCCATCCCAGTGCTGTGGGATCCATCCCACGCTGTGCTTAGCAGGGAGGAGAGCAGTGGGCTCCAACACTCCTCTTGCATCCTCTCAGCTCCCCCTGAAGCTTCTGGGAAACCTCACTAGGGGGCAGTTGCTTTGGAATCTGGAATTAAAAGTTGGAAAAGACCTCTAAGATCACTGAATGCAACCATGAACCCAGCACAGTGTTCACCACTGAACCACGTCCCCAAGTGCCACATTCACAGGTTGTTTAAACGCTTCCAGGGATGGTGATTCCATCACTGCCCTGAGCAGTCTGTTCCAAAGCCTGACCATCCTTGTAGAGAAAAAAAATTTCCTAATATCTAATCCAAACCTCCCCTGGTGCAACTTGAGGCCTCTCATTCTATTGCTTGTTCCCTGGGAGCAGAACCCGACCCCCCCCTCCCCGGCTCCCCCCTCCTGTCAGGGAGTTGCAGAGCCAGAAGGTCCCCCCTGAGCCTCCTTTTCTCCAGGCTGAGCCCCCCTAGCTCCTCATAGGATACTCCAGGCCCTTCCCCAGTTCCTTTCCCTCCCCTGGACACGCTCCAGCTCCTCAAAGTCTTTCTTGTCACGAGGGGCCCAAAATTATCCCAGGATTTGAGGTGGTTCCTCACCAGTGCCCGGCACAGGGGGACAGTCACTGCCCTGCTCCTGCTGGCTGCACTATTTTGGATACAAGCCATGGGCCTTGTTGGCCACCTGGGCACGGTGCTGGCTCATGTTGCCAACCAGTACTCCCAGGTCCTCTCCCACCAGGCAGCTTTCCAGTGAGCAGCAGGGACACTCCAAGCTCTCTGCCAGGATCCCTTGCCTGGAGGCACCAAGCCTGGTGGTGTGGGGCACGGGGAGAACGCCCAGCCCAGGGGGCACTTCCACCCCCACACCACCTCCCAGAGGGCTTCTCCTCTTGGTCTTGTTCCCACCACTGCAGCACTGACCCCGGCTCCATCCCCAGTGCCAGCTCCATCCATCCCCATCCCTGACTCCATCCATTCCCATCCTCAGCTCCATCTCCATCCCTGACTCCATCTATTCCCATCCTCAGCTCCATCTCCATCCCTGACCCCATCCATCCCCATCCCACCTCATCCCTACCCATCCTCGGCTTCATCCCCATCCCGGTTCCATCCCTCCATCCCCATCCTGCCTCCATTCCCGGCTCCAGCCCTCCCCAACCCCCGCTCCATCCATCCTCATCCCAGCTCCATCCATCCTCATCCCAGCTCCAGCCATCCTCATCCCAGCTCCATCCCTCCCCATCCCAGCTCTATCCAACCCCATCCCAGCTCCATCCATGTCCATCACAGCTCCATCCATCTCCATCTCCGGCTGCATCCCTCCCCATCCCCATCCCTGGCTCCATCCCTCCCCATCCCCATCCCTGGCTCCATCCCTCCCCATCCCCAGCTCCATCCCTCCCCATCCCGGCTCCATCGCCATCCCGAGCCCCGGTGCCACGCGGGGGCACTCGCAGCCCGGCCGCGCCGCTGGAGTGGCTCGGAAACAGCTCTGGAATGGCTCGGGAACGGCTCGGGGGGTCGGGCAGCCCCACAGAGCCCAGCCCGCGATCCCAGCCTGGGATGAATCCAACCCCCCGCAAGCCGGGAGCAAGCCGTGGCCGGCCCCGCAGAGGGACCCCTGTTCCCAGGGGGTCCCAGGGGGTCCCCGCCCGGCCCCGCAGGGAGGATGGAGGGAACCCTCAGCGTGGGATGATGCAGCTGCTTCCCCCGTGGGACCCTCAGAAGTCGCTTGTGTTCTCATTGCGTTCCAAACGCAGCGAGCGGCGGGGAGGGGGTGGCCGCAGCTCCCACCTGGAGAGGGGCTCCTGATCCCAGCTGGAATGGGGCTGCTCACACACCCTGTGCTCACGGAGCCCCAGGGGAAACTGGAGCTCCCCTGCTGATCCCTCCCTGCCCACTCAGGCCAGCAGCAGTTCGTGGCTGGCGGGAGCTGATGCTCTGCAGCCACAACAAGAAGGGCAGAACCACTTATTGCTAATAAGTCACTTCATTCTGCTGCTCTGGAGCAGCACAGGTCCCACACCGGCAGCAGCATCACCAGTGCCCGAGCTGAGCATCTCAGAGCTGCTCCCTCCGAAGCATCTGTTCCTCTCATCCCACACCTCCCCTTCCCCACACCTGCCCCTCCATCCTCTCGCTGGCAGCTGCCGAGTGAATTTGCGAGGACCCAGAGCTCTCCAGAGCCTCAGGAAGCGAGGCTTTAGGGATCATCTGGATTCTTGCGCGCTTCACCTCTCAGCTGCCAGGAGCTGGGAGGCTGGGAGCAAGCATCAGGCCGGGCAGCCTGGGAGGCAGCTGGGCTGAGGGATGCATGATATTTTCCATTTTCTCATCTGAATTACGAGCTCCAATAAATAACGCTGGAAATCTCACATAGAGCGAGCGCTGGCCTCCCAGGTATCCCACGGTTTTGAGTCAACAGAGGTGGAAGCAGGTGGCATTCCCAATCTATCATTTCCTGAGGGGGGGGAGGGGGGATTTCTTGCAGTGAGTGACAAACGGGTCCTTTCTGTTGTCGCCGTTCGTCTCTGTCAGCCCTCCCTTATCAGCGCTTTGCCGGGTCTCTCTCTGCCTCCCCCCAGCATTAATCATTCCGGGGATGCTGCCCACGCCTCTGCTGGAACCAGGTCGTGAAACTCTCATCCCACCCACTTCACCACAACCCAGCTCCAGTCACGTTTCAGCCTCCGGCAAACCCGTGTGGGGGCTCTGCGGGATGTTCTGGCCGCTCTTTTAACCCGCTCTGCCCCGGGGCCGGCAGCCGGTCCCCTCTGCCCCCGCCCGGGGGGCTCCTGCGGGTGGGAGAGGGCCAGCCCAGCTCCGGGGTGGGCAGGAATCCCGTCCCCACGCGGAGCCACCGGCCCTGCCGCCTCCGCCCCGCAGCCAGGCGGGCTGCTGGAAAGGCTGCGGCCAGACTACAAGTGATTATTGTCTCTGCGTGTGGCCACGAAACGCGTCTGAGGCTGCTGCCTGCTAAGGAGCTGCAAACACAGGGCTCCAGGCAGGGCTGCGGTGGAAGAGCAGGCTTGCCAGGACCTCCCGGGGCTGAGAAGGGAGGGAGATGCTCCGGGGTCACCAGTGGTTATCTGGGTTAAGGATATGCCAAAGCTGGCAGCTGCCTGAGGCCCCCCCCCTGCTCTTTCTCCTCCCTGTCCTGGCAGTGGGTTCAGGGTCCCAGCTCTGCTGGGAGGAATGTGCCAGGGGTGCATGGTGCAGGAAGCCTCTGTGGGTGCAAAGGGGCTGCTTTAGCACCCAGAGGTCTCTGCCAGTGAGAAAAAGTCACAAAGATGCAAAGGACGTGCCCAGAGGATCCTGGGCCGCTCTTTCCCCTTCCCTGGTGGGGCCTGTGTGTGACCTCCCTGTTTTTTGGTGACCTGGCAGCTCTCTGTGGCCCCAGAACTTCTTCCTGTCCTCTTCATGGGAAAATCCCCTCCCTCAGGTCAGGGGATAAACAGGAGGGAGGAAGCCAAGGCATTCTCACCTGGGCCTGGGCCCCCTCTGGAGTGGGAGCTGGAAAATGAGATTAAAAGTAGTGATTTGCTTTCCCATGCTGAGAGGAAAATAGGGACAAGGGATTAGCCCCAAGAGCGAACATGTCACACCACACCTGCTGCCACATGGCCAGCAGTGCCAGAGCAAGGGATGGGGCCAGGATTACCCCCTTATCCCAGCCCTTCCACCCTCCCACTGGTGGGTCTTGCACTCCATGGTCCCACACAGCACAGGGCAATGCCACAGAGTTTCTGGGGCACGACCTTCCTATGGTGCTGGACACTGGATCCCAGCATGTCCACACTGGGAACGAGACTCTGGGACAGGCTGTCACAGCACTGCCTCCTCCCAGCTCAGGATGAAGGCTGGAAGGACAAAAGTACCACGGAAGTGGGAGGAAACACTGAATTTTAGACTCTTGTGCTGCTCCAGGGCTGAATGGAGGCACAGATGCAATTCCAGGCGAGCTGGGTCCAGATCACGACCCTGTGGGCCAGGCTTTGCTTGGGACAGTTGAGGGAAGCAAGGCTCCTGATGGCAAAAACACTTTCATCACATCCCTGATCCCAAATTCTTCTCCTGCCTATTTATCTGGCCAGAAGACAGGGCCAGCAGCGTTCCCAAGCACACGGGAAGGCCTGGATAATGTCTCTTTCCAAAGCGGGTATCAGGCTTTGCATTAAAATACAGCAAGAAGCTGAGAAAGGGCAATAAAAGAAGATGAATGATGTGCAGGTGCTGGCTGGGATCCCCTGGAATGAGCTGCACTAAGTCCCCAGCTCCTCTCACCATCCTGTGTGCTTTTCCCACTGGCTTCTTTAGCAGGGAATTTTTTTAAATTTTTTTTTTAAAGTGTATGGCTCGTGCTCTGAACACGCTGGGAAATTCCATCCTCTGGTCCCACGTTAATGGATCCAGCTGCAAAGATACTGAACGTTCTGGCCCAGGGTTTGCTTGCTCAGATCTGTCTCTCATTTCATTGTTAAACCAAGTGAATTGTGACAGATTTAAAAGTGAGACTCAGAGCAAAGCTTGGTGGGGAAGAACCTGTGGAGGTTTGAAAGATGAGTAGGAAGTAAATGGAGCTGTGGAGCTCAGTTTGTGCTCTACAAAAACTCTGCTTTTTTCCAGACCTATTTTAGTTCCAAACCACCGTGGGTCACAGTCTCTAAATTATAAGTTCAAACTGAAATTTTGAAACTCTAGGACATGGGAACGCAGCATCCTTGATAATATGCAGCAGTGCAAGGTGGAGACACTAAATACTGCAAAGAAATGAGACACTCTGCAGCTTTTCCAGAGCATTCCCATCTGCATTGTCATCACGCTGAGCTCTCCCAGCACCCCCATTTCCCTCTCCCTCATTCCCTGCCTGCTTCCTCCCAGCAGCGGGGAGGGATGCGGGACTGTACCACAGGGAGCACACACGGGAGCGGGATGGGGGGGAGCAGAAGAGGAGTTTTTCCCTGAATTTTCCTAGTAGCAGTTAACAAGCTGGCAGCCAAAATGCAGCTGTGCCTGTTCCAGCGCAAGGGTGAGCGCTCAGGGAGGTGGTTTCAGTGCTGATTTCCAGCGCTAACAGCAAAATCCAGCGGATTTTTTCGGAGCAGCCACCGCGGGCAGGATGCGGCTGTGGGATGCGACCATCAAAGGGAGCCTCTCCGCGGGGTGACAGTCCCTGCCTCTGCTCCCCGGGGCCTCCCTGTCCTGCCGCTCCGCTTCCTCCCGGCCCCGCACGCCCGCAGCTCTGCCCATCCGCCCCTCCCCGCAGCCCGCGGGCCAGGGCGAGCCGTGGGAAACCCGGCTGGCTGCCCCACGCCAGGGCATCCTGCCGGCTGCAGGCAGCTCCCATCCTGCCACATCCCGGCAGCCGGCGGCATCCCAGGGCCAGACGCTCCGCCAGGGAAGCGGGCACGGTGCCACCCCAAGGCGGCCGCCAGCTGATGGCCAAAGCCACGGATGCAGCCGCGCTCCCGGCTGGAAAACCGCACGGGTTTGGTCCGTCTGCCCGGCGAATTAACCCCGCGGGTCCCCGGTGTCGCCCTCAGGGCTGGCACTCGCCGCCCACCCGCGGTTTGCCGAGCAGCTGGGGGGGATTATCAGCTCCCGAGGAAGGCGCACGGGGCGGGAAGGGGGGGCCCTGATCCCATATCGCTGCGGCAGCAGCCCCATCCCCTGGTTGCCTGCCAGGCTGGGAGGGCGATGGAAGGGCTGACTCAGCAGCTGGATGGAGCCTGATAATGCGGCGTTATCGCGTATAGACCCGATGTGGCTGATTGTTGTCCTGGCTCCTTTCCAGATCTTGATCCTTGAGGGAGCTGCCGTGACTCACCCGCGGGGCGCGGCGGGAGGAGGTCACACGCTTCCCGCGGCGCGTTCCGGGTGCAGCTTGCCCCCGTTTCAGTAAATGAGTCTCAATTTTATTTATCGCAGCCGCGGTGCGCTGCCTGCCACCCCCAAGCACGCAGCCGTGCTGTCTCTGCCTGCCTGACAGCGACATTCCCAAATGGATGCTGCCACCAGCCCATATTTCAAAGTCGCAGCGCAGGCGCCGGCGGGGGGGGGGGGGATGTGGGGAGGACCCGGCGGCCACCTCCCTGTTTTCATTTGTGCGGCGATGCTGCGCGTGTCCCTGTGTGACATTTATCACTGAGCAAAGGCAGAGCAGCCCCACAGCACGTTCTCAGCCCTCTGGAGCGTCTCAGAGGGGTCTTGTCTCCTCCTGCACGTCCTTTCTGCTCGCTGGTGGCTGTTTGGCCGGGGGCTGGCTGCCCTCCAGGCAGCGTTTGCGTCTTCAGTGGGGGGAGAGAGACACGCAGAAATCCTTGGCCTGGTGAAAGCACAGAGCCTCTCCGGTGGGATTCCCCTCTCAGGAACTCTCCCATCAGTATGGCACTGCTCCCAGTGTAAGCCAAGCAGTCTGGAAGTATTCCCATTTGGATAGCAACTGGCTGACTAGTCAGGAGCAGCTTTGCTGGGAAATTGGTTCCTCCACACCTTCTCTGGGCCTTGCACCGCTGAATCCACTCCCTGATACCCCTCTTGGTGGCCCTGTGGCTCCTGAGATGCAGCCAGCTTGGAAACTCCCCTGGGATGCCCTGGGGAGAAAACCCTTCCAGGAAGGCTGGTGCTCACAGCCCCTTCCCTCCTGCCCTTTTTCCCACAAGGTTTTTGCCTGTGCTGAGCACATTCCTGCTGCTTCCTTATCAAATTTCATCTCATTGATCAGAGGGAGGACTGGCAGCCAAGCTCCATTTCTCCTTAATGCATTCCTGGTGGAGGAAAGTGTCCAAGCAGGAGGTGCTCAGTCAGGGCCTTCCTGGTGCCCTGGCTCTGCTCCACACCCCCCTCCATGCCCACCTACTCCTGCGTGTGCCAGGTAGGGCAGCTGACACCTCTTTATCATATCAGAGAATCATTGAATGGTTTGGGTTGAAAGGGGCCTTAAAAACCATCTCCTTCCAAACCCCCTTGCCATGGGCAGGGACACCTTCCACTAGCCCAGGTTGCTCCAAGCCATGTCCAGCCTGGCCTTGGACACTTCCAAGGATCCAGGGGCAGCCACAGCTTCTCTGGGCAACCTGTGCCAGGGCCTCACAGGGAAGAATTTCCTCCTAATCTCTAATCTAAACGTGCCCTCTGTCAGCATGAAGCCATTCCCCCTTGTCCTGGCACTCCAGGCCCCTGTAAATAGTCTCTCTCCATCCTTCTTGTAGCTCCTTCAGGCACTGCAAGGCCACAATCAGGTCACCTCAAAGCCTTCTCTTCTCCAGGCTGAACAATCCCAATTCTCCCAGCCTTTCCTCACAGCAGAGCTACTCCAACCCTCTCTGATCAACTGGGGTTGCTTCCTCTGGACTTGCAGCTCTGTGTCCTCCCTGTCTTGGGACCCCAGAGCTGGAGGCAGCTCTGCAGGGGGGTCTCAGCTCAGCAGAGCAGAGGGGCAGAATCACCTCCCTCGACCTGCTGGTCACATCCCTGCCCTGTGTGGCAGAAGCCACATCCTTGCCCCGTGTGGCAGAACTGCCTGCAAGTGCCAACCCTGAAAAGTTCCTGTTGACACACAATTACTGTGCTCCCTCTCATCCTTTCTGTCCAGCTCCATGTGGGATGCTGAGCTCAGGGAAGCCTAAAGGGGGCTTGAGGCAGTGCTGGCAGTCTGGGAAAACGGGTTCTGCCTCCCAGAGTGGCCTCTGTGAACTGCTGCTGGGGGAGCCACAACCCAACCCCTTGAAGCCCCTCTGGGCTCACTCAGGGGATCTGTTCGGTCTCCCCAAAATGGACACAGCTCCCCAGAGACCTCTTTGCAAAGCCCATCCCTTTCCCAGCTGGGTCAGCCGGGGTTTCCCACTGCTGCCCTGGGTGAGCCAGGTGCTGGGAGCTCACAGGCAGGAACTTGTCCTCCTGGCCAGCAGAACCTGTCCAGCCCCACGGGGCTGCCTGGCAGGTCAGCAGCTGAATCACCCCCTTTCCAGTTTCGTGCCTGCTGGAGCAAATCTGCAGCACGGGGACGGAGCTGGTCCAGCTTGTTTGAGCATCCCCTCTCAGAAAATCCACCTTTTTTTTCTGGGGCTGACACACCCCTGCACCCCATTAGCCAAGTCACTGGGCAGGGTGTGTGGACCGGGCGCGTGGTGTCCCCGGGGACCTCGGGAAGGGCTGCGTGTGACACTCGGGGCGTGGGGTGTTGCAAAGACATGATTGCAGAGTTCAAACACGGCCCTGGAGACCACAGAGCCCGGAGGACCCAGCTCAGCACCCCCATTATCTCACACCAGACAAGCAGGTCCTTTACTGGGACACCTTGGAGGCTTCACTGGGAACAGCCACAGGATGCTGGGATGAGGGTGCTGGAGGGAGGAGCTGAGCAGGCAGGAGTGATGGTGGTCCTCACACTCTGCTAAGCATTATTTTGGATAAACCCTCCTAAAGGAGCTCCTTATTCCCGTGCCTTCAAGCTGGGAAAGGCACAGGAGCAGCAAACCATTAGATTGAACAGGACTGAGCATCACGGGGCCCCCAGGCTCTGGAAAACAAACATTGCAGCCCCAAAGCCAGGGCTGCCATCGGGACAGGGGTCTTTAAAAACCTCAAAGAATCAGTGCCTGATAAAATTTGGGAAATGCAAACCAGATTTGGGAGCAAAGGGGAGGGGTGGTGATTTTTGCATCCGGCATCCCAGGGCAGATGTCATTAGCCAGGAGTGGAACACGGATGTTTGTGTGGCAGGGACAGGAGCTGGGGACTGGCTGTGTGCACAGGGCCTGTCAGGAACAGAAGGAAGGGGAAGGAAAAGGAAAAAGGAAAAGGAAGCTGAAAAGAAAGAAAAGGAAATAGAGAAAAGTCAAACGAAAAGAGAAAGGGAAAAGGAAAAGGAAGGGCCACGGACTCAATGTCAGTCAATCTGCTGCTGCTCCACTGCAGAAACAACTCTCAGGACCCCACTCTGCACAAGCCCAGCCCTTGAGCCACTTTGAGTGACTGCTGAGAGTGAAACTGGCTGTGGGTGGAATTTATTTTGCCTGAACAGGGCAAGATGAGGTGACTCAGCTCTGAGCACCCTTTAAACAGACATCAGGTGGCACCAGCACCTGGTTCCCAGTGTCCTTGGCTGGTCTGGCTGTGGCAGCGTGGCAGGCTCGGTGCTCCCACACCTGCAGTGAGCAGAGAGGGCCATGTTTCATCCTCACATCCCTGTCAGAGGTGTCAGGTTTGGTGCACGAGGCAGCTGCCACCAGAGCAGCAATCCCAGGAGCACAGAGCCATCTGTGCCTCTGGGCACCATCCAAGGGCTGTCCCTGTGCCTCAGGCAGCTCCAGCACCTCCCAGCGTGGCTCAGCACCCCCGGGCAGCCCTGATTTCTCTGCCCAGTCCTTCTGAACTTTTACTGGGTGAGGTGTTTGCAGGGTGGAGGTCTGTCTGCCAAAGCTCAGCCACCAGGGAGGTAAGGACCATCCACTCCAGCTCCTCATCGATCCTGAGCACCTCAAGAGAAGCTTGGAACTCCTTCAGGGCAGATGACAGCGTTAGTCATGTGTTGCAGAGAGCAGGGAAATTGGTCCTTCGCCTGGGAAAGGGTTTGCAGGGAGGAGCTGATGGGAAATAATGGCTCTAGATGGCTGCGTTTCACGGTGAGGAATGTGTGCTTAGCACGTTCACCAGAGCCCTGTCCTCTGGGAGGAGCTGGATCGCAGGTATCAGTTGTGAAAGCAATTAGCAGTCACTGCCCAATGAATGAAATCCCTGAGCACCATCAGTCTCCGGAGTCGCTTTGCCCTGGTCCCCTGGTTGATAACATTGTGCCAGGGCTGCCCCTGCTGATGGCCCGTCCGTTCACCCCTTCGCTGCCTGGACACACAAAGAGCACCTGGGAAAAGGTGGGGAAGGCACTAATCCTAAACTGGGAGCAGGTGTGAATTGAAGGGTTTAGGTTTCTCCAGATAAGCTCTCATCTCCCAGAAATGCTCTGCAGGGAGGCAGAACGGCTTCCAACAGCTCAGTCAACCTCTGGTAACACCCCCAGGCAAGGGAAAGGTGCAGGTTCCCTCAAAGGTGCCCGTGGTCCAAACTCCACTTCCACAGAAAAGGCCAATTGCAACGTGTGAACTGCTAATTTGTTCTCAGTGGTGCAGCCGTGGAAGGAATTCCAGCTGAATAAAGTCCTTTCTGCTCTGATTAATTGTCCCCCCCTGGTTATGAACAATACAGAACAAAATAGGGATAATATTCATGCTCGGGAAAACGGGGAGGACAGTCACCCAAACGCTTCCATTAACGAGCCCGACTAACCAAAGCTGGTCCTGAATGCATGAAAGTCGTGGAGGAAGTCCTGGGAGGAAGGAATGTCCCCTATTAGCCAAGCTCCCAGCGTCTGGGGCATTACAATAGCGGAGCGATTCCTCGCTCCTCACTGCCTGCTGCTGCCCCGGGTTCAGTGAAATGTCAGCTCAGCATCGACAAACTACAAATTACCAGAGGGCGTGTAGCTCTTTCAGTCCCACTGAACCCTATCAACGGGGAAATAATCGTGTGTCCCCCCGGCTGGCTGGGATGGAGGCACATCCCCGGTGGGATGGACCCGCACCGCTGCCTCCTGCTCCAGGCGAGGGAGGAGGGAGCAGCCCCACCCCGCGACTGCCTGGAGAGCTGGGAGCTTCCCCCTCCCCGGCAAATACCCGGCGGGTATTTCCCAACCTTTCCAGGTCTTTTCCGACCTTAATGATTCTGTGAAACGCGGGGATTGGAAGAGTCAGCCTGGAGGAGCCCACAGCCAGCCGAGTGGCAGCATCTCCAGAGCAGGGTCCAGTTCCCTGCCCGGCGTGAGGAGGGAGCAATTTAATCTGCTTCCCCCCCAAAAAAATGTTCAGGCAAACAGAAAGCTCGGTGTGACTTTTGCCCCCCTGCCCCAGCAGCCCTGGAGCTGGTACAAAGCTCAGTCTCACGAGGACGTGGCTGGAAAGGGTTTGGTTTTCCCCTGTCCCAAGATACTCTTCGGTTTAATTTCTCCAGAGTATTTGTTTCGGAAGCTGGCAAATATTGGGAAGTGGAAAAATAAGGCAATGAGAGCTGTTTGCTGTCCTCGTGGGGGTGCTGGGAGAGCAAACCCACTCGTGATGTTCCCAGGCCAAGCAGGTGCTCACTGGGGCAGGTAACAGAGAGACAGACCGGAAAGCTCGGCCAAAATTATCGAGCATTCCCGCAGATGTGGAGTCCCTGAGGGACTGAAATGGTGCCTCTGGCTGTGGTTACCCCCAGGGCACGTGCCTGTGGGTGGCTGTGTGAGGATTCCAGGCAGCCAGAGCCAGAGGAGTGCCCCTCAGCCCCGAGCTGGGTAATGAAAGTGCCCGATTTAGAGCACCCAGGGTAGCTCTCAGGGCTAAGCGAGGCTCCAGGCAAGGAGCTGGTCTCATCAGGGCAGCAAAATACACTGGCCAGGGTGTTGATACACTTATTTTGCCATTGTCCCTGCAAAAGGAGCCGTAGTGCTTCCCTGCTGCTGGTTTTAAACTAATTACAGTCCCTTTAAAGCAGGAAAATAAAAGGCGCTCCGTTTACTGGGAAGCCTGGTAGCATTTTACAGTCGCTGAGCTTTTAACCACAAACCCCCATTTCTGCTGCCCCTTCCCCAAAGTGCCTGCAGGCTCCGACCTCCACGGCAGGGGAAATATTCCCAGCAGTTGGGAAGGGGTGCAAAGATTGGGCTTTTACTTTTAAAGGCTGGTTTTCCAGCACGGAATCTTTCATCCCGTGTGCGTCCATCCGCCCTCCCTGAACCAGCCCCTCTCCTTGCCCTCACCCATTGTTCTGGGCTGGCTGCTTGTTTTCAAGAGATGCGTTTTTAACCAATTGGGGGGTATTTTTTTCCCCCCCATTCACACCCAGAAAGTGCTGAGCTATCTCTTTGCTGCTCTGGGCTGTCTCACCTGATCTGTTCCGGGTCTCTGGCTCGCTTGGGGAGTGCAAAGGGATGATGTAGGTGGATGTGTGATGTGTGATGCTGTGACATCACCCACAGGTGTAGGGCTGAGATGTGCCATCCCCAGACAAGGAGCACAGATGTCCCTGTGTCCTCCCAAGCCGTGCAGTGGAAGTGGCACTTGAAAGTTGGGAGCAAGTCCTGAACTTGCAGGTGGTACCTGGCATGGGCAGGATCAGGCTGGACATGACCCAAGTGGTTTTCCCAGCCATTCCTGCTTCCAAATCAATATGGAATCAACATCCAATCAACATCCCTCACTGTGTTTATGCTGTCTACCCAATTTGCTCCCTATTCCAGCCCTGACACAGCTACAACCATTCTGGAGACCTTGGACAAGAGAGCAGTCACTGGCACGATGCTTGAGCAAAGGCAGAAGGGCTTTTCCCATATTTTCCCACTCTTCCCTCTCCTCTGGCCCTTGGAGCCAACTGGTTTGAGTCCATGGTCACTCTCAACGTTGTATTAATGCTTCTCCTAAAAGTCATTATGGCAAGTCTCTGGAGACCCAACCCTTGCTGCTCACCCTTGGCGAGAAGGAGAAACCGTCAACAGCGTTTGGAAGCTCCAGAGAGTGGGAATGGGAAAGGGAAGGCTTTGTGGGGACGCTGGGGAGCTCTGGTCCAGGGCATCCGCCGCGCAGAGAGGGCTCTGCCCGCAGCATTCCCATGAGAACGAATTTCCGTGCCGAAAAAACGCCTCAGCCTCCCCTCCCCGCCGCCCTCTCCCCTCCTTAATTGGTTCGCGAATGTTAAATGCTTTGGCTCCGCGTTTCAAACCGCTGTCTGGCTCCCGTCGATCCCCGCCTAACCCTCGGTGTTCCCCGGGGGCTCCCGGCCCCTCCGGCTCCCCCTCTTTGCCATAGCAGCGATCCCCCGCGGGCAGGAGCATTGTGTCCTCCTCCCCCGAGCCCGCAGCACCTGGAGACCTTCTTGTAAAAACTTCATTTGCTTGGGGGGAAAGCTTTGATTAAAACAGCCTGGCGGGAGGCTCCCCCCGCTCTCTCCCGAGTCAATATTGGTTTTGGAACAGATGGGGGTGACGACAGGCCCCGGGGGGAAGCGGAGCAGCCAGCGCCGCAGCGCCGGCGGTGCCAGCGCCGGAGCGGGGATGCTGTGCCTGGATGCCTCTGTCCCAGCGCCCGGGGAGTGGCAGGAGGCCCCTTAGCAGCGCTGCCGAGATCAAAGTGGGGCAGCCACGGAGAGGTGGAGCAGCCCCTGCGTGCCTGGAAACCTCCGGGAACAAAAGCATCAAAGTAAATCAAATGAAAACTAATTGAAGTGCTTTAACATTAAATAATGAGGGGGAGAGAGGCTTTCATGAAACGCCAGCTTCTTCCCGTCAGAAAAAAAAAAAAAATTTAAAAAAAAAAAAGAAATCCGGGGACGTGCTTCCAAGAAAACCAAAGCGACAAGCCCCAACAACAACGACAACAACAACAAAACCCCAAACCCAAACATCTCGCACAAAAGGGCAGGATAATTCCGGCTGGGTGGCTGCACGGTCTCTCCTCCCAAGGCACGGAGCGGCTCCGGGGCAGATGGAGGCTGCAGGCAGCCCGGATTTTCAGCACGTGGCTTGTTTTCCCAGGCTGCTGCAGTCCCTGGGATGGGGGGGAAGCACCTTCAGCTCGCTCCGGGCACTTTGCAGGTGGCAGAAGGGTGTGTGTGGCTGCGGTGCCCAGCTGTGGGATGCTCCAGGAGCGCCGGTGAGGGCGGCTGCTGTGGAGATCCTTGCTGGAATGCAGCACAACTCCGAGCTCCACCTGCCTGGAGCCACGGCTGAGCCTCAGCTCTGCAGGGCATGGGCCTCTGCTTCTGGGCAACCCTGAATTTGCAACACAAAACTCCGAGAGGTCTGATAATTGCTGGGACTGAAGGTCCAACCTGGGCTCCAGAGGTTCCCAGGACAACCACAGCAGGACCATGACTTGCTGCTGCTGGAGAGCAAAGGGAGAACTTTCAAGGCCAGGTTGGATGGGGCTTGGAGCAACCTGGGATAGAGAAAGGTGTCCCTGCCCATGGCAGGGAGTTGGAATGAGATGATCCTTAAGGTCCCTTCTGTCCCAAACCATTCCATGATTCTATAATTCCATGACTTGGCACAGCCACTCTGTGCTGACAGGGAGCAGAGGGCCCTGGGGAAGGACTCTCCTCCTCCTCCTGCAGCTCAGTCTCCAGCAGCAGCAAGGATGGATGGACCCTAACAGCAGTTTCTCATCCTTCTGGCTTGGGATTTGCACGTTTGCAGTTGCAAAGGCAGAAGGGAGAGTTGGTTCTCCCTCTCTGCTCCCTGAGAGCGGGATGTGAGCTGGATCAGCTGAGGGATCTACACCAACAAGGTCCCTCTCCCCTCCCCGATCTCTTGGCTGCTGAGCTCTCTGCAAAGCACCTCCTTTCTCCTTCTGAGAGCCCTGGGAAGCTGGAAGAGAAAGAAGCAGCAGAGATGGACCAGCCCGACCCCACCGAAATGTCCTTGTGAGCCGCTGGCGAAACGGGACTGTGGCCATGATGAAAGAAACCCACATGAAGACAATTAGACTAAATTATGTCCAGTCACAGAAGACAAGTTAGCAGGGAAATGGGAGGCAGCCCGACTCCAGCCAGGCTCAATGTCTGGCTTGCCCCATCGCTGCCACTCATACATCACCGATCAAGGGAAGCCCCTGCAGGTTGTTTTAAACCAGGGCCAGCAGGAGGTTGGGCTAATGAGTAAAATCTGAACATTCCTCAAATTTCCCATCCATCCCGAGTGAGGGGAGGGTGAGGGAGGGGGATGGGGACAAAGTGCTTCTCTCTGGAGAGAGGTTGATCCCAACAGAGGGACAAAACGCTTGTGCTGAAACCAGGGAGCTGCTAATCCCAGGGCTGATCCGTGCCAAGCCATGGGGTGGTAAAGATCTCCTCGAGATGAGGACACAAACCCCCTCCCCTTTCCCTCCCTCCCTCTGTGGAGTCCAGTCTTGCCTCAGCTCTGAAATCAAACTGAGGGGTGGTTGGGAGACGCCGTGGTGGGAGCAGGATGCTCTGTGCCAGCTGGTTTATCCTCCTCCTTGAAGCTTCCTATCCCAGCTCCAGGGCTGTGCAGAGCAATAAGAGGGCCAGGAAAACAGCTCTGGTCCCTGTTATCCCATTATTTCCCTGAAGACTCACTCAAGGAAGAGGCTGTTCAACACCCAGCCTCATCCATAGCAAAGCCAATAAATTAACCTCGCCCACCTATTCAGAGCTCTCTAAAGGGGGCTGTGGAGGAGGGGGAAAGGTAATTAAAAGACATCAAAGAGGTGGCAGGAAGAAAAAAAAAAAGGGCATTTTAAAGAGGAAAGAAGAGAGAGAACAACCAGCGCTGGTCGATCCAGTCACAGTGTTCCAGAGAGCTGCTGCAAAGCACACACACCCCTGCAAAGGACACACCAAGCTTTGCAGCAGGTTTTTTAGGATCCAGGGGTTGTGGGGTTTGTGTGACAGCTTTAAAAGGATCCCACAAAAAACATGTTCCCTGAGGTTTCTGACTCTGGACAGTCACTTGCAGAGCTGAGGCAGCTTTTTAAAGTTTGCCTTGGCTTTTGCAGCTCCCTTCCTTTAACACCCCTGCACAGGGGCTGGAGCCAGCCTGCCTGCAAGGCAGGTCAAGGTGACTTTTAGCTTCCTAAGGGTGAGAGGATGGCCAGCTCCTGCCCAATAAAGCAGGGTAGGGATGTGTGGTAACAACTGGACCCAGAGCAAGGGGAAGAGCCATCCTAAGGTTGCCAAAGGGAGAGGAGAGGCACGGGGTACTGTGGAAAGAGAAGGTCTAAAACTGCCAGAATCCTTCCAGAAGTGGTTGGATTTCTGCTTCACGTGGGGCCAATTCCAGCAAAGCTGCCTTCTGCTGAGAAATTCCTGCCCCAGGTTCCCAAGCACTTCGCTCTCACGCCTGACCTCAGCCTCTCCTCACCCACATGCCACTGGAAGAATTTGGGAGGTGTCTCCTGCAGACTTCTTGCAGCTCATCACCTGATAGCAGCAGCCTCTTGAACCAGGGGCGCTCGGAGCACGGAAGCCTTTATTCCACAGGCAGTGGCACGAAGCTTCAGAGGGCAAAATCTCACGTCTGGATGCAAAGCCCTCTGGGGCTGGCTTCGTGTATCAGGTCAGACTGGCTGGTTATACTCGTCCTTCTGGCTTGAAATACACTGTTTCTTTTTTTTTTAAAAGGCGAGGAAAAGAGAGGAAAACAGAAGAATTTATCAATAACAAGTTTCCACCCTTTTTCCTCCCTAATTAAATCAGCACACGGTCCCCACCCTGCAGCCTCGCCGCCTCCCGTTATCCGGCTCCTCGCCCTCCACCACTCTTCCTCCCTCCGCTGCTCTTCTGTGCCTGTGTCTCCATCGCTCTCTCTCCCTGGGATTTTAATTACATTCATCTATTTCCACTCACTAGGTCTGTCACTTTTCCAGCAGGACTGCTGTAATTATATTGTGGGAAGCATCGTTCACTTTGCCGGAGCCTGAGCGGATTAAGGATCCTCCGCGCCTTTTTCCCACCCCTCTCTGCCAGGTACCTGCACAAAGATGACAGATGGTCAGGGGCCATTTATTTCCCCTAATGAGCTGGTACAAAAGGAGATGGCTCCCCAAACACATGTATATTTTCAGTTAGCTTAAAATGCCCCAGACTCCCAGGGCTTTGCCTGAAAGACGGGGAAAGGTCTGAAGGATGGAAACGGGGGGTTTCAGGAGGAGCCCAGCTCTGGGTTCAAGGGAGCTGGGACTGTGGGAATGTGTGATCTGCTCAGCTCCAGGGTTACTCAAGCTCAGAGTCAAGAGCTCTCCAGCCTTATCTCTATGTGGGATGAGCTCCAGTTCACTTTTCCTTTCCCAAGGAACATCAGACAAGGGTCATGCTCGAGGCTGGTCCAGCAAAGACCAACACAAACATGAAGCTCGGGCCAGAGTGAGATTTTGGTGGGCATCAGAGGATGTCAAAGGATGAAGAAGATAATTCCAAGCATAAGCATATGCAGAGATTACAGCATGAAAAGAGAGCATGGTGCCCGTAGCCTGAGCTGATATAAAGCACTGGAGCTTTGAAGGATCTGCACAGATTTGTGCCAGCTGAAAGCTTAGCCTCAAAAGTGGATTTGGTTTAACCCATGCTGGGAGGCACTGGAGAGAAACTGGGCACTGCATCCTCCCAGTTTGCTGGCTTGACCCTAACCCAGCTGATTAAAACACACATTTCCTCACAGAGGCCACACCTGTCAGTGCTGGGGATGGAAAGTGTCCAAACCCACACGTGCTGATTGTCCAGTTTCACCTCCCCACTGCCCATAGAGCACCCAGTGCCCCCTGGCACCACCCTTCCCATCTGGACTCTGAGGTTAAATCCACAAGTTGTCCTTCTGTTTGCAATTCCAAGGAAAATAAGCTTGATCCTCCCCTTGCTTCGCTGTGCAGACAGCAAGGATTTGGCTGGGACCTCCCTTTCCCAGGCTGCCTGTGGGAAAGGAGGGAAAGCCACGGAGGGAAATTTTCCTAATTCCCTTCCACATGGCCACCACCTAACCCTGCTTTCAAGGATTATGCTGGATGGGCATTGCTTCCGCTGGCTATTTCCCAGGGGACGGAAAATAAATGAACCCGGAGTTTAAATTAAATCCCATCAATGGCAAAGCACTTGCAGGGCTGGACGTGTCTCTCCCAAGTGCCTCCAAGTTCCCTGAGCTCTGCTTAAGCTCACAAGGTGTAAGTGGAGCCAAGACCTCCGCTTGCCTCTTCAAGCCTTCCCCATTTTTGTCTGGGCACATCACATGGTCCCCAGTGAAGGCAGGCACCAGGTTCAGCTTTTTTTTCCAGCACAGGAATTTCCTTTGCGCCCACAGACCTTTGGTCCTGGTCTTGGAGAACTTGGGTGCAGAAGTAAAGGCTGTTTCAAGACATTTGCTCCCCACTTGTCTCCTCTGTGGATCAGCAAAACAGACGCCTGAAGCCCCAAGCCTGAACCCTGCTCGTGAGATAACTCTCATTTGCTAATTCCATATATTTTCCAGAGGCAGCACCTGAAAAATAGGCCCAAACCCAGCGCTCTGAAGCGAACTCTGTGGCTGCTGGAGGGCCCCTGGGCTGCCAGAAACGCTGCCTGAGAGACGAAAATGCGCCGGTAAAAACCGAGGGTCTTGACCCTGTGGTGGTAATTAAAGATCCCACAGCAGTTTTTTGCAAGAGTAAGGGAACTAGCCCTGCTGTCCTGGCCAAAATCCAGCTTGGGTAATTATATTCACCCCCTCGACCCCACCGGGCTGGGTCGGTGGCAGCTGTGACATGACATAGTGTGTGCTGGGGCTTCAGAGCCCAGCGGGGGCCCGGCCGGCCACGACTGGGGGGACCTGGGAGCAAGATAAAAGGTGAGCTGAGGGTATTCAGCGCCTAACCCTGCTGCTAGCTCATTAAAAGACAACATTTGCAGGTCCCCTTTAAACTGTTTATCCATTATTGAAAATACCATATGTTACATGTCCATGAAGATCAGCTTTCAGCCACAAGATAAGCTGCGTCCATTTATTGTTCTTCCCTCTCTCCCTCCCTCCCTCCCTCCCTCTGGGCTTTTAATTACATCCATCACCTCCCACCCCTCTGGTGGAGCTGGCTTCGTGTCTCACCAGCCCCAGCGAGGGAACAAGGCCCATTTTTTTTTCTCCCCCCCCCTTGGAAGGGAGCAATTGTTTCGCTTCCCGCACACAAGTCTTGGAGCGAGAGACATTTAGCAGCCGCTGTGAAATTTCAGCCAGGATTGGAATTTATTTTAAGACGCCGGCCTTTAAATTTTTCATTAAACCTTCTCCCCCTGCCATGCAGCAGCTTCTGCAGGGACCAAGGGAACGTGGTGTTTATATGCCTGGCACGTTGGGAGAGGATGGAGGATTTCACACCACCCCGGGCAGAGGCTTCCCAGCGCAGCACATGCCTCTGGTGAGGCTCCACAGCCGCTGCAAACCCCTCCAGCCTGGCTTGAATTTCAAATGCCACCCTGCTTGCATGGAGTTAAACGTGCTGCCTCTCGCAGGAACAGCCCTCTGAGCTCCCTTTTTTCCATGAGCTGCGTGTGGCTTCTCACCCGCCGGGGTGCTGAGCCCACGGTGCGGTGCTGGGAGATCACAGCAGGTGCTTGGAGCACTGCTGGCTCCAGGGATTGCTGGAAGCATCCTATTATAAGACCTGGGGTTTTGTTGCTTGTAACTCTGCCAGACCTCAGGTGCCTGAGCTGAAATTTTCCGTGCCAGGCGTCTGCTTTTGCAGGGAAAGGGAGATGCCTGCAGCAAACTCAGAGGGGGTGGAACTGCCTGGAGGAGATCTCCCTTCTTCTCCCCGTGTGCTCCTGTTGGATTTACCTTCCAGCTCCCGCTGTATGTGAGCCAGGGGCTTGGCAAACACCAACCAAGCCCGTGCACAAGACGAGCTGGGGCTCCCACAGATCCATGGCTCGTGATCGTGGTGTTAAAGACACCGTCACGCTCCACGGTGCTGGGATGGGGCTGCCAGCACAGACTGGAGCAGCATTTCTGAAATGTCATGTGCCTGAGTTTGCAGCCTTACCCAAGTTCTCTCTTTCTCACATGCAATAATTTTCTAGTGTCAGCTCTTTTGGATCGTTGGCTGGTCTTTTATATTTTCCTGAATAAGACCTGAAAAAGCGCCGTGAGGGAGCGCAGTAACTGAGCTTGGCAAACCAAAGGGAAAAGCCTGACCAACCCTCTGTTAGGAGTCCTCTGGCCCAAATTTGTTTGCTGTCAGACCAGTGGCTTCCCTGCAGAGGGATTACAAACCCAGGAAACCACAGGAGGAGAACTGCTCCTCTGGCAGAGCCTCTCATGGATGGGACCATCTCCGCAGGGTGCAGGCCAGCATCCCACCTCTGCAAATTCCTCAAGGACTGTGGTTTCAAGTCATCCAGGTCCCAGCTCTGCAGCCAGATCACACTAACAGGGTTTAACCCCTTTGCAGGCAAAGAGTTCCCCCAAACCCTCAGGGCTCCCTGTGCCCTTCCACAAGGAACACCCCATTCCACACGGAACACCCCATTCCACACGGAACACCCCATTCCACACGGAACGCCCCATCCCGGCCCCAGGCACCAGACCCAAGCTCTCTGCCAGGTTTTTGCAGGGCAGCAGGTTGAGCTCCAGGCTGCCAGCCCATTTAGCGTGCAGCAGCGAGGTGTATCATTAATTTATTAATTATTCATGGGTGCCAGACGGGCAGGCAGAGATCAGACAGGAATTGCTGGCTCCCAGCGCGCTCCCGGACTCTCCTTATGGCAAGACTTGCTCTTCAGTCCCGGGCACGTTGTCACTGGCCACCTGCTTGTGATGGGACAGTCTTTGTTAAAATCCCAATTAGCATATAATAAGGTAGGAACAAATCCTGACTCTCCCAAGCCAGACAGGCCCCAATTCCCCTTTCTTTCCCTTTTTTTTTTTTTTAACAAAAGGTTTCCTGTCATTAAAACTCAAGGGGGGTGAGAACAAGAGTTTGGATTAGTGGGGGAGGTGAGACCTGCTGGGTGCCTGGAGCCCAAGACCACATCCCACCCTGTGGGGAGCCCACAGAGCATCTGGGTTGACCAACCAGCCCTCCTGCAGCCACCAGGACCCAGAACGAGTTTCTACCCACAAACAAGTCAGTAGGAAAAAATTCTTCACAGAAATCTTGGTCAGGCACTGGAACAGGCTGTTCAGGGCTGTGGTGGAACCACCATCCCTGGAAGTGCTGTGGATGTGGCCCTTGGAGACATGGTTTGGTGGTGAACACTGTGCTGGGTTAATGTCACCACTCCACTGGCAGTTTCTGCGGGTCTCATGGATTAAACTGTGCTGGGATTTTGGCTACTTGTCTCTCCATGTGTCCATTTTCCTTCCCCCCATGACTCACACACTGTTCCCAGAGCACCCAGCCAGGTCAAGTTAGGCGTAAGAATGATTCCTTTAAAATCCAAATCCTGGGCTCAATCCTTCTCCCTTCATTTCCAAACAGGTTTCACTCCAGGCACAATGCCTTCAGTAAGAACAACAGGCGGAAACTGGAACAAAAGTCAGTATTTTTCCTGTCCAGAGGAAGTCTGGAGCATTCAGGTTCAAACCACGGAGAGACAAAGATACATGAGAAAGGCCTGGAGAGACAACACTCTCTGTGTGATGCTTGGAGGAGCAAATGTGCCCTGAGCCCATGAGCTAGGGAGGGACTGTGGCTGTCACTGCTCTGCAGGCAGTGGGAGGTGTGCCAGGCTGGGTGTCCTGCCTCTCCCACCCAACGAAGACAACTCTTCTTTGCCATTCCATTGAATTTTTAATATAAAGCTGATACCATGAAAAATGACGGTCTTCTCCCCAGAAGACAATGGGGTATTTTTCAGGGAGTTGTTTTGCTCATTGTGTCCCTCGTGGGGATCTTCTTTTGCTTATTTTTGACTGGGGCAAGTTTTATCAAAGACGTGAAATGACTCTAAGTCGCGGCGACAATGGGAGGGGGGGATGAAGTCACAACGTTAATCTTCTCTGTGCAACTCTAAAGAAGTGGAAACTTCCACTGAATGCCATGAAATCCTCTCCACAATGAAGTTGTTCAGACATGCCAGTCACAAGGTCACAACATCTACGGAAGTGGAAATCTTCCTGGAAGGAAAAGGTCCGGCCTGGTGCTGATGGGAGGGTCTCTAGATGTTGAAACCTGGTGCCTATATGGGTTTTTTTATACAAGTAGAAGTGCCAACATGTGCCTGTAGAGAAATGGAGAGTGAGAATTCATGGAATCCTAGAATGGTTTGGGTTGGAAGAGACCTTAGAGCTCGTCTCATTCCACACCTTCCACTAAACCAGGTTGCTCCAGGACTCAGCAGCATCACCAAACACCTCTCGGAGCAGCGAGGAGCCTTCCATCCTAAAATAAGGATGAGAGGACACAGCCTCAGGCTGCTCCAAGGGAGCTTCAGGCTGGACATCAGAAGGAATTTCTTCACAGGAAAGTTGTTAAATGTTGGCAGAGGCTGCCCAGGGAGGTTTGGAGTCCTCACCCCTGGAAGTGTCCAAGGAAGGACTGGACGTGGCACTCGGTGCTCTGGGCTGGGGGATGAGGTGAGGATGGGGCACAGGGTGGACTCAATGGTTTTGGAGTTCTTTTCCAACCTCAGTGATTCTGTGGCTCTGTGATTCTGTGATCTGGATCAGGAATTCTGGTGTGTGAAGGTCCTAAACCAATCTTTTCCTGGTGCCTGACGAAAGAAAAACGAGGTGAACACTCGGAGCTGTAGAAACCAACCAGGAAGGTGTTGCTTTGTTTTCTGTGATTCCTCCAAGCTCCTTGTGGGGTTGTTTGAGGGGAAGGGTGGGCTGGGTGAAGGACAGACACCAAAGTGTGTCCTAGCACCTGGGGAACTCCAGAGGAAAACAGCTTATTTCATTAGCCTTGTAAACAAGACGGACTTTTTCAAAATATTTATTTTAGGAATCAAATTAGATGTTCCAGCTCTTTGGGAATCCAATTCCCTCTTTCTGCAGGTCCTAGTCAGGGTTCCCAATGCATCAGTGCACGGCTTTAAAGGCATTTCTCCCCTCTTTTGGATTAGTGACCCATTCTAACAGGTCTTCATTGACGGGGAGTGTGGGTCTCTCAAAGAGTCCATTGGATACAGCTTACAAAAGAGTTTAGCTGGAGATGAAGAGTTTACAAAAAGTTTGTAGGAAACCGTGGAGTCCTTTTAAAAGAGAATAAACTGCCACTGCTGTGTCTGGGTTGAGTTAATCTGATTAGGCCAAGCTCATCAACAGGCCCACTGAAAAGAATGAGGCGGGGGGAAAGCAAGCTGTGGACGGGGCCAAGGGAAAAAAAACGAGGGACCTTTTTACCAGAGAAGTCAAACAAAACCTATTGTTGCAGAGCATGCTTGCCTACAGATGGCAAAATGACAAATCTTTTCAAAGGCAAAGCAAATATAATTGATGGCTTTTTTTTTTTTCTTTTTTCCCCTCCCCTCCTTTCCTCCAGGTATGGGAACAGGCACTTAATAAGATTAAGGGAAACCGAAAGGAAAGGGGCTGTGAAATACTGTGGATGTTGGTCTTGGGTGTTTGGATGGCAGAGGATGATGGAGTTTACCCATTCTGCATTAAAGAAAATTGAGGGAAAAAGGGGTTTTCATGTGTTGTCTATGCTCCTAAGTCCCTTAGGAAAGGTGTATGCATCATTCCCCTGCCCCCAGTAAATGAGTGTACTCTTCCAAACTCTGGGAGATGGCAGCACCCACCCAAGGAGTGGAGGAGTGGACCAGCAGGACCTCACCTAGGAGAGGCTCAACCCCTTGGGAAGCTGTGCCATCCCTCCTGCCCTGGCTCCTGCCATGTCACCTCCTGGGCAGGAAGGAAAGGGGCTGTGCAGGGCCAGGCTCCCCGGGCACAGAAAGTGGGTGATGGCATCACTGCACCACCTCACTTTGAGCTGTTCATTGTGGGCAAATTAAAAAGCCTAATTCAAAGTCCTGCCGGAAAGTTACGTCACCACCACCACCAGCACCTTCCCAGGAGATATTTTAGGCTCTATATTTAGACCAGCTCCAAGTTGTGCTCGGATTTAACATAGGCAGCAACTCAGCCAATATAATTAAGAACAGTATCAGTGGAAGGCATGTAAGGAGATTTTCTCCCCAAGGCCACCTAATACAGATGTAATTGACTCTATTTTCTGCTTTCTGCACATGGATTGCAGCAACTCAGCCCCTATTATCTATCAACAAATGAACAGGACCCAGTGAAAGGGACCTCTTCAACCAGGACTGGGGTTAGAGAATGGAGCACTGGGCTGTGTTAAATCTGGACACAACGCCGCTTCGTTCCCTCGCTTTTTATCTCCGCCGCCTTTTCAAGATGTTTTCCAGCGAAGGGTAAGTCAGCAAATATGTGTTTGGGCAAAGTGTTGGCACTTGCTAAAGAAGAGAACATCTGTCTCAATCAGCTGGTCTATTCTGCGGCGGCGGCTCAACGGAGGCTCTCAGCACGGAGAGACAAAACCGGGGCGACGTCTTCAGAAAGGGGTTTTTGTCTACGCGGTTGCAATTTTCTTTCGCTCGGATTTCCAAGGGCGGGGAAGGAGGAAGGGAGGGGAGAAAAGAAATTAAACCCCATTTGCTTCCTAGTAAAAAAAAAAAAAAAAAAAAGAGGCCTCGGGGAAGAAAAAAATTTAAAAAAAAAATTAAAAAAAAATAAAAAAACCCTCCATTTCTTAGCGTTGCAAAAATTCCTGCAGCGTTGCCGTCGCTGCGTTCCCACAGCCAGTTTCGCAGCACCCGAGAAACGATGTCCTCAGTAGCAGTGGGAGAGAGATGAATAAGAGCTTATTAGTGCTCAGACAGTAATTTTCTTAGAAATATCTTTGCCTTCAGCTGAGAGAGGCCCGACAGCTCCGGGGTTTGCTCTCCCTGTGCTCCGTGCGCGACCTGACGGTGCCGCCCCAGCGGGCAGCGCGTGCCGGACGTAGGGAACGTGCCCGGTCTGGAAGCGCCTGGAATTCAGGCAGCGTGAAACCAAGCACGTGGAGGAACGAGGGAAGCCTTTGGCACACCTCAAGGCACGGCTATAGAGTCGTAGAATCATGCAATCATGGGATTGTTAGGGTTGGAAAAGACTGTAAAGATCAAGTCCAACCATCAAGCAACAGGTGAAGCCCGGTCGCCACTAAACCATGTCCTTGAGTGCCACATCCACATGGTTTTTTCGGACACTTTCAGGGATGGTGACTCCACCACTGCCCTATGCAGACTGTTCCAATGCTTGACAATCCTTTCCATGAAAAATTTTTTCCTATTGTCTAATCCCAGTGGAAGATGGAAGACCCTTTTGCTCATGAGACACGGCCTCAACTCCGGAGCTTTGCAAAGGCACCTGGACACGGACTCTGTGGGTAATGGGGAGATGGCAGTGCTGAAACCAAGCACATGGAGGAATGAGGGAAGCCTTTTGCATGCCTCAAGGCACAGCTATAGAATCACAGAATGGTGGAATCATGGAATTGTTAGGGTTGGAAAAGACCTTGAAGATCAAGTCCAACCGTCAAACCCTGCACCACCACCTTGTTCACCATTAAACCACATCCTCAAGTGACACAGTTTTTTGAACACTTCCAGGGATGGTGACTCCACCACTGCCCTGTGCAGATTGTTCCAATGCTTGACAATCCTTTTCATGAAATTTTTTTTTAATAATATCCCATTGAAATGGAAGATGGAAGAGCCTTTGTCTTGTGAGGTGTGACCTCAGCTCCAGAGCTTTGCGAAGGCACCCGGACACAGACCCTGTGGGTAACAGGGAGATGGCAGTGCTGAAGCCTGAGTCTGTGGTTTCTCCCTGATCTGGTGCTGTCAGAAGTGATTGCAACTGGCTTTGGAGGGATGGGGAGGAGCAGAGCACAGCGGAGATGGGCCGGGGGTCGCATGGAGTCACAACGCACAAAAGCTGCTCCGTGTTTCCCCCAACTCCTTTCTGGCCCTGGGCTTGTTTGGGGGATTTTGCCAGTCATATGACCCTGATAATTAATTTCAGCTGATTAGAGCTGTAAGCTCTAAGGGACAAAAGAGGCCGAGCGAGGTTTGAAAAGGATGCTCGGGGCAGAAGGGCTGTACTGTAATTTGTTACACATTATCGTCTGCTAAAGAACCTCCTCGCAATCTGCCAGGGCCTTAATGTCTTAATTTCTCCTTCAGCATTCCCTTTGACACACTATCCAAAGTGATGTATGGCGGGGGGGGGGGGGGGGGGGGGGGGAATGATTGCATGGGATCAAGCCGAGGGAAATCCAGGAGGGATTACAGCCCAATCCCTGGGCAAACAGGCGCTGGAGTGGCTGAACAGCCACAGCTGTCTGCCCAACAATACCCAGAACAAACAGCGCCGGGGGAACAAGGCACGGCCAGGGGCACAGGCAGCCAGCCCCGGGGAAGGAGACAAAACCCCCATTCAGCCCCCTGGGACCCCGGGGCCTTTTATGAGCCTTTTCACCCCAGCTGCAAAGCTTTTGAGTCGGGGCTTCCAAATTTTTTAGAAGCCCGGCTGTAATAAAATTGGGTTTAGGGATCAAAGAGAGCCGGGCATCCAGCGAGTATCCGGGCTGGGCAAGGACAAGTGGGGACTGCCACCAGCAGTTTGTCCTCTTCTGTTCACCCTCATCAAATCAAACACCAATATTAGGGTTAATAACCTGTCTCACGTTGCCGGTCTTCAGGCAGAAAGAGCCTTTAAGCTGTTTTTATTTAAAAAACACAACATGTATGAACGTGGTGGGTTTTTTTTTTTAAGGGATCAAGATTAAATATATAGGCCATGCCCAGAGAGGAATCACAGGGACTTTTCACATAAGCCTTAAGAAGGAAAATCCCAGGTCTCCATCCAGAGACAGTTTAAAGGCTTTCACTTTCCCAGCACGGATTCAGGACAGGTTGGTGGTGGCACAAGCTGTAAAACCCAAATTATCCCAAGCCAGGGTAGTACTAACCACAAGTGAGTCATTGCATGAGAGTAGGAGGGAATCCACATGAATAAATGCAATTCCAGTTGCAATGGAATAAATGCAAGTGAATAAATGCACTGGGATAAATGCAAGTGAGTAGATGCAATTCCAGCTGTAACTCCAGCTGAATTCCAGGATTCACCAGTCGTGCGACTTTTTTCTTTGCCATCTCCTGTGGACCTTGCTGGTGAACTACATTGATGATAAAATAGGAAGTAAAATAGATGCACGAGCTGTGATGGAGAAAAGCTGCTTATAAGGAGAAAAGCCTTTGTGAGGAAGACTCTGCCCACCCTCTGCTCAGCACCACCCTCCACCCTGATTTCCCAACACCCCACACTTCTCTGACACCCTGCTGGAAGCCAAAATTCCCAGGGACTTGGCATCCTCTGGCCAAGATGGACCTTAAATGGGGGCTCAGGTGGGGAATGAGGCTCAGAGTAAAGCAACACAACATCTCCAAAACCCCAGTCCTGGGGTAAAACAGAATTCTGGCTTAATCTGAAATAACTTAAGGAAATGAGAGTCTTTCCCTTGATTTCTCTGAGCTTTGAAACCTGAAGACACGTGAAACTGGAGGAGAAGGGCTGGGTGTTATGTCAGAGGTTTAGAATGACAAAAATTCTCCCAAGTTATCACATGGAATTCTCTCCGGAGAGGAGCACAGTCAGTAATCACTGCTCCCAGCCTGGGAATTGCAATATTTGATGTAGATTCTGCTGAAAAACTTGCTTGATTGATGTTATTTTTTTTCCCACTGTAATTATGTAATTAATGCATTCAGAATTAACTGTCGAAGGAGGGACATTATTTTTTTGTTATTAGTTATTTCCTCACAGCGTTTTTACAATCTCCCTTATTTTAAGGGGAGGTTGCACAAAGGGCTGTTGTTCTGCATTTTATTGGTCTCATAAGGAAACAGATCCCTGAACCTTCCCAATGACACTTATAAAGCCAACATTTATTATTCCCCAGTGAGGCAACCTGCCCTTTTTTGCAGAGGAACGGGCTCCACTGGTGGTGCTCACCCAGAAAAACAACACACCTCCCACAAACCGAAAATCATCATTCAGCCAAGAATTGCTGTTTCTGTGGTCACGTGTGCTTTAGTGTGAGAGAGGGAAAGGAGCCTGAAATAAATGTATTCTCCTGGAGCCTTTGATGTCTGCGGGAAGATGATGCTGTTTCCTACAGTACGTCTGCCTTGTGTGCATTTGGCAGCCTGGATGTGGCAAAACCACCTGAAATTGCGCTGGAGATGAAAGGCCCGGGAGCTGAGCAGGGAGGAGAAGGGAAATATCTCCAAGTGGGTTTATTTCCTTTTTCAACCATCTTTTTTTCCCCATCTATCTTTTTTTTTTTCTGTCTTTTATCCTTTCTTCCTTCCTTCCTCTCTTCCTTCCTCCTTCCCTCCTTTCCACCCTTCCTTTCCACCCTTCCTTCCTCCCTCCCTCCTTTCCAACCTTCCTCCCTCCCTTTTCCTCCCTTCTCTTTGGCCCTCTGGGCCCTTCCAGCCCTCTGGAATTCCCCCTCTCCCAGGCTGAGGCCACCAAACTCGCTGCACTTGTGCTTTCGGACCAGGAAAGGCTTTTTCCAAAGACCCTGGAGCGTTCAGCAGGGACACGAGCTGCCACCACTCAGGTGTGGGACCGTCTCCACATCCCAGCAGTGGCCAGGGAATGCCCAAATTACTGCAGGAGCAGTGAAGGCAAACGGAGAATGATTCATTGGGGCAAATTAAAAGCAAAGCAGGAGCCCGGCCAACAATAGGGATTAAATGCAGTGTGTGGTTACATTCTCCTCCAAAAGAATTCCCACAAACTAAGCCGTGTTGCCCTTGGTTTTCAGAGGAGAATCAAACCTGATTTCATGAGTTTTCAAAATTTTATCAGGTGACTCTTTTATCCTTCAGAGCGGGTAAGAAAAGGAGGAAAAAAAAAAGATGTAATGCTTTTCAAGATATCACCCCGAATTTCAGCTGTTGGCCTATGGAAAGCTAATTCCCAATTTATGATTATTAAAAGATTAAAGCCTGCAGCACCGAGGTTTAACACATATGCTGCATTCCCTGAAAAGGTCTTTAAAGAGGCAGGTTGTGAAATTAGCCAAGAGCTCGGGGGCTGCTTAACGATGGCAGTTCCATGTTAAAGGGAATTCTTTGGACACGGGGGCAGGATGTGCTGTGCCAGGAGAGCTCCCCGACCCTGCAGGAGCTGTGGGCGGGCACCGTGACCCCCAAAGCCACGGCAAGGGCTGGGTTTTCCCAAAGCCCCCCCCGCGGGCTTTGAGACACGCTGCCCGTGGGAGCACCTGGGAGCCCCAGGGTCCATGGAAAAGGTGGGAGATTTGGCACTTCCACCGCGGTGACATCGCGTGCCGGGTGTCACGCTCTGACGGTGGGCACAGAGCCCTGTTTTAATTAACCTTGATGACAAAAAGCAAGGGAATTTGGGCAAGAGGCAGCCAGTCCCTTTGCGGGAGGGGGGTTTAACTCACTGCCAAGCCCTCCCCCTTCCACCGGGGGGGGGAGGACAAGCTGCCGGGTGCCCTTGGTGCATCCACAGGGCTTGGGAAGGGGGTGTCGCGCCTGGAGGGGTGACAGAAGGGGGGGGTCCCTCGCAACTCCAAGGGGATCCTGACCCTTCCCGACTGGCTAAAATGGGGGTGGTCGCGGGGCACTGAAGCATCGCAAGGGTTCCCCGGGGGGAACAAGCAAACCCCCCCCATTTGCTTCCAGCTTCCCACGCCGCGGGGGCTGCGCGCACCCACCTGACCCCCGTCCCCCATCCCAGGCACAGCCCCCGAGCACCGCGCGCCGGGATTTGCTCCAGGGGGATGCAGAGAAATAGGGGAAACGGGCGCTTCCCAGTTCGGAGAGGGAAGGCGGGCAGCACGCCCGGCGGGAACAGCGGGAATGCCACGGGGGGTGGAGGGGCGGGGGGATGTTCCTCAAGATTCCAGGGGGGTCCCGACCCTCCTTGACCGGCTGCACCGGGGGGGTCCGAAGCATCGCAAGAGTTCCCCGGGGGGGCGGGAGAAGGCGCGGGGAGCTCTGTCCCCCCCCTTCCTCCTGCCCCCGTTTGCTTCCAGCTTCCCACGCCGCGGGGGCTGCGCACACCCCCCGTTTCCCCCCCCCCTTTCTCCGCATCCCCCGGGATTTGCTGGGGCGGGAAGCGGGGGCTTCCCGGTGCGGAGCGGGCGGGCGGGAGGGGAAGGAAGGCAGCGCGCCCGGGGCAGGCGGGCGGGCGGGCGGGCGGGTGCGGGCCGCGCTGCCGGGGCGGCGGCGGGGCGGGGTTTTCCCATGGAGCCGGGAGCGCTCCGGCACGTGCTCCGCCGGGAAAACGGGGAAAAAAAAAAAAAAAAAGGGGGGGGAGGGGGGGGGGAATGGGGGAAAGGGAAAAGGGGGGGGAAAAGGGGGGGAGCGCGCGCCGCCGCCTTCTTTGATTGACAGGCGGCGCGCCCGGCAGCCAATGGGAGCGCAGAGCGCCCGCCGGGCCCGGCCGCACCCCCCGCCCATTGGCCGCCCGCTCGCGTGCCGCGCCAGCCGCCGGCCGGCCCTCCCGTGTGACACCCGCGCGGAGGAGGAGGAGGAGGAGGAGGAGGAGGAGGAGGAAGAGGCGGGCGGGCGGCGAGACCTCAGTCGGTGACAGCGCGGCGGCGGCGGCCGCTGGGGAGAAGGCGAGGGGGTGGCGGCGCTGGTGGTGTGAGGCGGCCGCGCCCTCGCTTCTTCCCCCCACGTGGGAGGAGAGGCGCGCGCGGGGGAGGCGGGGCCGCGGGGGGGGGGGCGGGGGGGGGGGGGGGGTGTGGGCGGGGCGCGGCGCGGGCGCGGCGCCCAATGGGAGCGCGAGCGGCGCGGCGGGCCGGGCGCTGATTGGGCGGCGCCGAGTGTGGGAACGGCCGCGGCGGCGGGTTCGCACGGGCCGGGCCCCGCGGCCGCCGCCGCCGCCGCCGCTATAAAACGGGGGGCGCGGGGCGGGCGCCGCGCACGGAACCGGCCCCGCACCCGCCGCACGCGCCCGGCCCGCGACCCGCACCCGCCGCCGCCACCACCGAGCCCCTCGAGCCATGCCCGCCGACACGGGCATGGAGAAACCCACCGCCTCGCCCATCGCGGGCGCGCCCGCCAGCGCCAGCCACACGCCGGACAAGCCGCGGAGCGCCAGCGAGCACCGGAAGGTAAATGGAGGAGGAGGAGGAGGAGGAGGGTGCCGGTCGGGGCGCAGCAACGCTGGCGGCGGAGCTGGATGGCGGCAAGCCCGCGGCCGTGCTGAGGTCGGTGATGGGATGAGGCGGGATGGGGGGATGCGGGGTTGTGCGGGGCGGTCGCTGAATGGATGCGCGCTCTCTCCCCCCATGCAGTCGTCCAAGCCCATCATGGAGAAGCGGCGCCGGGCGCGCATCAATGAGAGCCTGGGGCAGCTGAAGACGCTCATCCTGGACGCGCTCAAGAAGGATGTAAGTGAGGGCCGAGCGTGCGGGGGGATGCGGGGTCGGGGGTCTGTCCGGCTGCGGGCAGCCCCTGACGGAGCCGCTGTCGTCCCGCAGAGCTCCCGGCACTCCAAGCTGGAGAAGGCGGACATCCTGGAGATGACCGTCAAGCACCTGCGGAACCTGCAGCGGGCGCAGATGACGGGTGAGTGCCTGTCCCGCTCCGGGGACAGGGGACACGGGACTAGGAACCGGGCTCCGGACCGGGAGCTGGAGGCAGGAGACCGGGCATGGAGCTCCGGAGTGGGAGCTGGGGACAGAGGATTCCTTACAGACCGGGTTCCCCACCGGGAACTGGGGACGCAGGACTAGGAACCGGGCTCCGGACCGGGAGCTGGGGCAGGAGACCGGGCATGGAGCTCCGGACCGGGGACAGAGGACACGGGACTGGGAATCGGGCTCCGGACCGGGAGCTGGGGACAGAGAACTAGGGACCGGGTTCCACACCGGGAGCTGGGGACAGAGGACCAGGGGTGGCACTCCGCGCAGGGGACAGGTGACAGGGGAGCGGGGATGGGGTTCCGGATCGGAGACAGGGGATCGGGAACCGGGCTCCGGTCCAAACGCTGGGGACCGAGGACTAGAGCTCGATCTCTGCAGCGAGAACTGGGGATCAGGGAAGGAGCTCCGGACCCAGGGCTGAAGGCAGAGGACCGGGAACCGGGCTCCACAGTAGGGGATAGATGACCGGGCGCTGGGGACAGGGGACCGAGAGACCGGTCCGGTGCTCCGGACCTTCCACTGACCTTCTGCCCCCTCCGCCCCCTCCCAGCCGCGCTCAGCGCCGACCCCACCGTCCTCGGCAAGTACCGGGCTGGATTCAACGAGTGCATGAACGAGGTGACCCGGTTCCTGTCCACCTGCGAAGGGGTGAACACCGACGTGCGCACCCGCCTGCTCAGCCACCTCTCGGCGTGCCTGGGCCAGATCGTGGCCATGAACTACCCCCCTCCTCCTCCGCCGCCCCCGCCCGCCGCCCAGCCCGCACATCTGGCACAGCAGCCCCTGCACGTCCAGCTGCCTCCCGCCGCAGCTGGAGCCGTGCCCGTGCCCTGCAAGCTCAACCCCGCCGAAGCCCTGTCCCCCAAGGTCTACGGGGGCTTCCAGCTCGTCCCAGCCACCGACGGCCAGTTTGCTTTCCTCATCCCGAATCCGGCTTTTCCTCCCAGCTCCGGACCGGTTATTCCCCTCTATGCCAACGCCAACGTCCCGGTGTCCGCGGGCAGCGGCTCAGGGAATGCCGGTGCCACCCCCTCGGCATCCCCCGTGCAGGGCTTGACATCATTTGGGGGCAGCATTGGTCCAGCGTCCCAGGCTGGGAGTCCCATCGGAGAGCGCAGTGAATCCGTCTGGAGACCCTGGTGACTTCCCTAAAACTATTCCCCCTCTCTCCAAAAAAAAACCAAACTCTTCTTGTTGGCTCCGTTGTATGGAGCCCCTGTTATGTTTGGGGTTTTTTTTTTTGTTTTGGTTTTTTTTTTTTAAAGCAGATTTAACCAGAAAGGAAGAAAAAAAAAAAAGGACCTCGCTATGAACGTGCTATTTATTATTTTCGGAGGTTGGGATCTCGACTTGTATTTTTACTCCTTTAAAATGCCTTTATTTGAGATACTTTTTTTAAAGAAACAAAAAATAAATGAGAAATAGTTTTGTAACAAATATTCAAAAGTTATAATGCCAAAGTTGTTTGTATCCCGTTTGTCTGTGGGTGTGTGCGTGCCTGTGTTGAAGACTTCCAAAAAAAAAAAAAGAAAAGAGAAAAAAAATGCAGGTGTTTAAATAAAGAATCTCTTTGAAATAGATTTTCTTTTCCCCCCCCTTCCTTTCATTTTGTTTGAGGGTGGGCAAGGACAAGCTCATCCTGTGTGTGTGTGCAAGAAAAAGTAGGAATGAACTTTATGGCCTTAAATAAGGCTGTTGGAAGGGATACCAGTGAAAAATAGTTGGAGGGGGAAGGTGATGGGGTTGAGGGGGGTCTGGCAGTGTTAAATATCTCCTGAGAGCTTTGTATGTGTTCTGTTCCCAGCCAGAAGAAAGATTCCTAAAAAAATCTGCCCCTGGAAGCTGAGGAAACACAGGTTGCTTGCTACCTGCTCCTGAAATCAGGCTGCTCTCCAGCTTTCCCTCCTTCCCACCTCTCCTAGGGATCGCCTGTGTGGGGGTGGCAGCACAAAAGTTACTATCTTGCCTACAAAAGAGGCAAGAGAGTCTGTCCCTATTGTGAGGAGGGTAATTAGAAGGTATAAAGGGTCTCATCGAGTATGCAGCGGGCTCTTTGGGAAGTTGGGAGCCCTATTGAAACGCCTGGGAACTCGGAGCTGAGGGTTAATGTGTGTCTTTTTTTTTCTCGCCACTCTCATTGACAGGGCCAGATAGACTCTGATACTCAATGCTGTTGTAAATTCAATTGCCTGGCCTCACAATGCCTACCTCATAAAAGAGAATAACTCGGGGTTGTGGCTTTTTCTTTTCCAGTAAGCAAGGGAACTGAGGAAAAGACAGTTTTGCCACCCATTCTGACTCACCCCCAGTACTTGAATCCTGGCCAAGTGGAAGCAATTGCAGCCTCACACACAGAGCATTAACCACTTCCAATTGTCACCAATTAATAAGGCCGTGGTGTGGAGAAAGACCATTAAGAGGGAATGCACAGTATGGAAAGGAAAGCTTTGTGTGCTTTGCTCCAAATTTATGAGGTGGGGCTATCGTGTAATCTCCGAGAGAAATGCCAACAGATGATGTGTGTGTGCCAAGGCCAGGTCCAGAAGCATCACCCTCCTTGGCTGGGCTTCCTCCTGGAATCTGTGGGATCCCTGTGGGCAAAGCTGATTCTCCTGACCACCCCTTCCCAAAAACCTGGGGGTTTCCCTGTTGGATGCTCAGCTTGGGCTGGATCCCAGCAGCTTTCCACCGTTCAGAGCATGACTTGATGTTTGCAGAACATCCAATAACACGAAAAGCCCAGGGATTTTTATTGTCTTTTTTAGAATGGAAATGCAACTTCATCTTTCAAGGTTTGGTTCTGCTAGCAATCAGGTTGCAGCTTCTGTGAGAACAGGGCATGTGGATGTGTGTGTGTTGGGGGTCTATAAAGCAGATTATCTGCTTTCTGAAGGCTTTTTGCAGCTTCCTGATAGTTCAGCCACAGTTTGATAAAGGAGCACAGGCTGCTTGGAGCCTGGTACTGATCCAGTCCAGCAATTCCTCTGCACCAAAGCGTGGGCAATCGATCAGTCTGAAAGTCCTCCACCACACCACCAGAACTAGGTATCCATTTGAATCAGGAGGTTCCCAGGAGGTTTTGTTATGCAATCACAGACATAAAATCATGTTACAGCAATTCTCCTCCATCCCCCACAGCCAGTTACTACCCCTCCTCTTCTGTCTGAAGAAGGCTTGGAAGAGCAGATGAAAGCCTGCCTGTCGCCTGCCTGTAACCAAACACCTCCCTGGGGCAGCACCACATCTCTGGCCTCCTCCCTCCCTGCCCAGAGCCCCCCAGGCTGCCCCTGCATTCAGCAAAAATGTCTTTTAATGACAAGGTACCCAGGCCCCAAAAGTGAGACTGTCAAGACTGACTGCTGAGTGCAGGCAGAGAAAAAAAAACCCTCTTTTTGAATGGGTTTGGAGTGACTGCAGCAGGGCAAACATGACACACACGGCAGGGCCTTCCTCGGGGACACATCTCCCAGCGCAAGGGAAGCAGTCATTGCCTGCTCTGCCTCTGGAGTGAGGCCCTGGAATGTGAGCACACAAGGGTACCACCATCACTTCAGCCTCCACGGAAACCACAGAGCCCCAGGGGTCAGTGTTTATGTCCACCACTGCGACCTGCTCTCCTTTTGGCCCGAGGTGAGTCATGGACTGCTCTGTGCATGGGACAGAAGCTGGACCGTGCTGATCCGTGGCACCAAACAGCCAGAAGCTCAAAATCCTTCCAAGGGGTGTTGTTGGCGTTAACTCCAGATGATTTCAGACGTACAACTCGCTCTGTCTGCCCAGGGGTTGTACCCAGACCCTTCAGTACTGCCCCTTCTCCCCCTCTGCCACGCTGTTCCCCCACAACAGGGGTGCTGCCGTGCTCCTCCAAGCCTCTCCACGCAGCTGCTTTTCCAGACTGGGCTAAATTTGGTCTTATCCCTTTAAAGGTGCAGTAAAAGAGCAGAGTATGTGGCTGCTGAAAGGTAAAAGTCCAAAGGGATGGACACAGCGCCAAAGCGATAATGGCTCGGGAGTGCAGGCAGCCAGGAGTTCATGGGATAATGGCATGATCCGGGTGTGGTGGAGGAAGGCCAGGTGGGAGGGAGACAGCGGTGAAAGCCCTTGATGCCTCCTCATCGGAGCTTAACTGCAACAGCTGTACCTCGTTGCATGGGAAAGGATATGGGGATAGGTGTTAACGAGCCATTTCCAGAGCCAGCAGAAGGTTAACCAGAGCTGGGAATTGAGTTGCAGGCACAGGACTCGGTGAGAGGTTCAGCACTGGTTCAGCTGTGTCTCCACAGCACTGTGGCCCCACAGGCATCTGGAGAAGTTCTGTTCCAGGCAAGGAAAGAGGGGCTCCCACAAGGCTCCAGGTGAGAAGCAAAGCCCCTCTCAGCTCCTGGGCCTGCCCAGTTCGCCAGAACCACCTGGGAAAAGCATCCGAGGCTTGGCCTGAAGTCTTGTTCCCTTTCCATCTCCTGCCCTGGTGCCTTTGTATTCTGCTTACGAGTTTCCCTCCATAGCAGGGGGTTGGAACAAGATGATCTTTAAGGCCCTTCCCAACCCAAACCATCCTGTGATTCTCTGACCCTTTCAGGGGTTATCCTGCTGCCTGCCCTGCTCCCTTACTCCCACAGCTGTTTCCTTGCCCTCTGCCTCTGCCAGCCACATCTCCTTCTCTGCTGCTGCTTAGCAGTTCCCCTTCCCTGCCTGGGAGGGAGTGATGCAGCTCAGGGGAAGCTGGAAGAGGGGGGCAAATCCCCTGGGGTGCAGGGGTGGGAGGTGCCATCCCTCTTTTTCCACGTGGGGTCTTGCCCCCTGTCCCATCCCGGTGGCAGCCCCGCTGGAGGGTGGAAAAAGGGCTGATGGAGTTGCAGAGGGATGATGGGGGGCTCTGGAGTCACCTCCCTATTATTCCAGCCAGTCAGGGAGAGGGAGATGAGGGCATCCCCGACCCCCCTGGGCCCAGGGCAGCGAGGCAGGCGGGGCACAGCCCACCCCATCCCTTTGCATCGTGCATCCCAGAGACCCTCCGAGGAGAGGGAGCCTGGCTCAATGGATGCAGCCAGCTTTACTCGGGCTGTTAAGCTGATTAATTGAAATGAAGTTCCTCCAGAGAATCGGCGTGTTCTTTGAGGTCAGGGTCACAACACTGAGACGCTTAATCAGATCTTTCCATTTAGCCCCTCTTAGGAAGGCTGGAATGCAGCTCTTTCAAAGCCGGGGCGCTTGGCGCCAAATTTCTGCTCTGCTATCTTGCCTCTTCCATTACATTTACCCAGCACATCCATCATTATGAAATAAAAAACCCAACGCCACAAATCCAGCTCAGGTGATCTTTCCGCAACCGAAGCCGTGAGGGAAGGGGGGAAAAAAACAAACCCCTCTCCCAGCTCCCTCCGAGGTTGGTGTTGGTGGTGCTTTAAAAAAGCCAGGAAAGGGTAACTGTCACTCTGAGTCAGTCCTTTCCTAGGAAGGGGGCAGATGTTTCTGTGTGGATAACAAATTCCTTTATCTGACTGAAGCATTTCTCTGGGGAAGGTGGAGGAGGTTATTATAAGGTTACCCCGAACCATTGTCAAAGAAAGGGGTTTTTCATTGCAATTCAAGAGCCCATCATATTACCCAGAGATAAATCAGTCCTGTAGGGCCACGGAACAGCTCTTATGCAACGGACAAGCCAGATCCCACACGCATTAAGGCACTGAAAGCTTGTCCATTGTAAAACTGATGGGCCAGGAGTTTGCATTTCCAATTAGCACAGACCCCTTGGTTCCTGTTTCAGCCCCTGTGAGCAGGACAGGGAATTTCTTACATCTGAATGCATTGGTTGAATATAACACATATTCCTATATTCTATAATATTATATTCATTATTCTATCAGATTGTGGGGCCAATATCTACATTTATAATTTCTCGCAGTGCAATACATGCCCATCACATTTTTAGGCAGAGCTGCATAAGCAATCAGGGGACCCCTCAGATCTTGGTCATGCTGGCTGGAATGGGGGTGTTCCCCAAAAAACAACCCTTTCCCATTCACTGCCGTGAAGTACAAGACAACAGCCACAAAGTGGAATCTGTATTACAAATAAACCTGCCTGATGTGGCTCTTCATCAGTCACAACCAGTAAAAGCTGTCAGGGCTGTAAGGAAGGCTGAGCTTCACGAGCTGCTGAGTTTTGCCCTTTAAAAATGAACCTCTTGAAGGCACCTTAAACCAAACAGCAACATTAAAAGTGTCAGTCCTCGGTAGGGCAGAGTGCTTGGAGTAAGTTTTTAAAGCCATGATGGTCTGTTTGCAGCTTTAGTTTTTAGCAGGTCTGACCCCACTGGGCTCCTCCACCAGCTGGAGACACCTTTTTGCTGGAGACACCTCACTGGGCTGGGCACAAACTGGGTGGGAAATGGCAAAACTGGCTGCTCCACAAGAAGACCAGGACCCTGATTTGGAAGAGATCCACCTACCTCACATCCTTGAAAGTAACTTGTCTCACTTCAGAGGGAGCACAGAGAAGTCTATGGAGGATGTAGGAATATATATGCAAAAAAAAATAAAAAATATATATATATATGGAATATATTCCACAGTAATTTTCTACCCATCACCACCCTGTTGTTTATACTTCTTGCATAGTAAAAAGATCCACCACGCATCCACAGTTTATTCCTTGCTGCACCCAACAACCCACACCTGCGGTTCACACAGAAGTTCACACTTCTTTTTATTCTCTGATTTGCCAGCTCTGGGATGAGCCATCCTTTTTCTTTTTTTTTTTTTTTTTTTTTGGCAAACTGGGCCTTTCTGCCTGCTTGCAAGATCACGGAATCCCAGAACGGTTTGGGGTTGGAAAGGACCTTTAAAGATCGTCGTGTTCCAACCCCCTGCCACGGGCAGGGACACCACCCATCCCACACATCTGGCTGAGGGTGCTGTCCGTGCATCCACGCAGAGCTGAGCAGTTTCTCCTTCTGCCTGTTTGGAACAGCAGAACTTTTCCGAGGCAAATATTTGTAAACAGACTTGTTTTCAAAGAAGAGAAAGATTTTCAAGGCCAAACCGTAAAAAATAGACCCGGGGCAGATGGAAAGAAGCCATGAGAATCCACGGAGGTTTCAGCAAAGGCCTAAGCCAGGGTCTCTGAGCAGCACATGGGGTTGGTTTTTTTTTTACAGCATTTGGGTGCTAAAACAGCTGACAAATACTGAGCACAGAGGCTCTGCTCCCATTCCCTGTGCCTTCTGGAGCGACAGGGGCAGGTGAGGGACTGCTGAGCGGCGTGGGTGGGATGGTGTGAAGGCAAAAGCTTTCCCCAGACAGCTAAAATCAATTAGCAGCATTTAGAAGCTATATTTAACTCTGTTGCTGAAAGCGGGCAGATCTTGGTGTATAGTTCTCTCATTAAGGCTGTTTACATGTCTAGAGACTTTGTTCTTCCCCTCCCAAAATCTGGAGAAGATAAACCAAGGATGAAACACTCTGTTCACTAAGGGGCAGCTGCCAGAGCACAGGTTTCCTCTGGGAAGACAAAGCAGCATCAGCTCGGAGAGAGTGGCTCAGATTCTGACCTTGTGGTTGACACAACTGACTTTAAAACCTGTCCCCTTGTAGAGGAGGAGGAAAAAA
This sequence comes from Neopelma chrysocephalum, assembly GCF_003984885.1. Taxonomy (NCBI): domain Eukaryota; kingdom Metazoa; phylum Chordata; class Aves; order Passeriformes; family Pipridae; genus Neopelma; species Neopelma chrysocephalum. The sequence continues at coordinate 361,748 of NW_020897858.1, forward strand.
AATGATACCAAAATTTCACTTGGTGAATCATAAAATAAAGTCCTGACCTACAGTGATCCAACATGTATACAATGGGATTTTTCACAATATGGCCTATTTTCATAGAATAAGCCATAGGGACCTCCCTGATCTAGTCAGGGCATTTTGCACCCTTGCTGTTCTTCTTCCATCTCCCCTCCAAGCTTGTTCTCTCCCTGCTCCCACTGTGCCTCGTGCTGTTATGTGGCCCTGCACCCTTGCCAGGAGGACTGAGTGGGTTCTGTGTCTTCCAGCATCCAGGTCCTGGGGGGAAAAAAATAAGTGAGAGGCAGGAACAAATCCAGATGCAAACAGCAAAGTCAGTGATGTGTGTTACTGGTGCTGTTCCCTGTATGTGGAGCATCAGCACCAACTTAAACTTCCAGCCAAGGACTGGGACCCTGCTCTGCAAGACACCCAAAGAAATTAGAGAGGATGTGAAGGAGGACCACGGTCAGCAAGTTGTTTTTTAGCATATATTACCCTGTGAACAGCTTTTCTCTAAGTCCAGCTGGGAATTATCTTTCCATGGCTGCTGACCATCCAAAGCTCCGTTGCTTTCTTTGTGTAACAACTTGGGAAAGACAACAGCAAAGAGCTGCACACAAAAGCTGGGGGGTGACACAAACTGCTATTTAAGATTTAAACAGATTAAGACACATCCATTGCCCGGTTATTTTTAGTGGGGACCAAAATGCAGTGACCTGGCTGTGAGGAGGGTAAATTCAGCTGCCTTGGAGCAACTCCACTGGATGGGAAAAGAACAAGCTGCTTGTCATGAGCCTGGCTGGTGGTTGTGACACCTACCAATGTGACCTGTGCTACAGACCTCCCTGCCTTTCCCCTCCTGCCAGAGTGGACTATCCTTCAGAAGCAGCATGTTTACAAGTCCTGAAGTGCCCTGGCCCCTGGCTAGAGGAGAAGGAAGCTGCCTGTGCCCCTTGCACACGTGATTCTGGAAGCACAAGGTCAGACCGCTAACAAGAGACACAGCAACATCTTTGAGAAGCTCTTTCTTCTTTCCCGCTGCCACTCACTTGCTGCTCCTGTTAAAACAGCTGCCAACATGTGTTAGTGTAAGGTGAGGTAATAGATCTTTGGGAAAAAAGAATCAGGGAATATCCTGAGCTGGAAGGGACCCACAAGGATCATCCAAGTCCAACCCCTGGCCCCGCACAGACACCCCAACAATCCCACCCTGTCCCTCAGAGCATTGTCCAAACCCTCCTGGAGCTCTGGCAGCCTTGGGGCCGTGCCCACTGCCCTGGGGAGCCTGTTCCAGTGCATCCAGCCCGGGATCCTGGCTGTGTATCCAGTGGCTGGAGCTCAGTCTCTTGTGCCTTGGCATCCAAGCTAACAGACCACAGTCAGCTCAGGAATTACAGACACCTTCCTGCAGGTTTGCTCCCCAAAAACGAGGGTCTTGCACGCCCTTGAGCTCCTTCTGGCTGCTTCACAGAAAACACACCCGATGGGAGCTGCATCACTCCGAAGGGTGGGGGAATTAATGCCATTTTCTCCATGTGAATTGCTGTTTGGAGTTTGCTCTAAGGTCAGATATCAGTGACATCAGTCCCACCCCAGGTGAGATGATTTATGAGAAGGTACAGGTCACTGTCTGCCTTGGATAATTCTGATTCCAGCACTGAAACTGGCAGCTCACTTCTTCCTGCCTAATGGCTCACGCCGAGGCTACAAGGCAGAAAAGTTCCAGTCTGCCTGAATTACAGGTTGTGCCTGCGAAAGGCAGATCCTGCTCAAGACAAATTGAGTCCTTGTACCTTAAATTTTATCCTAAATGCTCTCAAGGCTGTGGGATTGTCTCCGAGCTCTAAGGTTTCAGCGGGTTGGGCTGTGAGGTCTCGGAGGAGCCATCGGAGCAGGGGCTGTGCTGCTGCAGAATTGATTTCCCACATCGCCTGATTTGTCATGATGAGCAAAACCCTCCCCTGGAGAACCCAACTGCCTGGGAGCAGAGCAAGGCAAGAGTTCAGAGCAGGGTCTGAGGGCCCGTTTGCTCTTCTTTCCCAGGCCCTGTCCATCTCTTTATCTGTTCATCTGCTTACCTCGCTGCCTACCCACCCATCTGTATTTATGTATTTAATAGATATTCTAACACACAGAGGATTTAATAAAAACCCATCCTTGCTCAGGGTCCAGCAGTGTTTCACTGAAGTGTTTGGGAAAGTGTCAAGTGTCTTTTCCCCTCCCCTCCACCTCCCTGGCAATCTGTGCATCCAAATTTGGGAGCTTTCACCGCGTTGCAGATCAAAGTGTTATTTTTAAGTGGAGAATTACAAAGCCAGTTGTGGGTTTAGTTCTGCATTTGCTGGGTTTAACCTTCCCCTGAGCCCAGGGAAGTTGTTATGATTGAATTGTGACTATAAACCTCGCTAATTACAGTCCAAACAAACCTCTGGGTCCCTTCGCCAGGAAATCAAAACACAGGGGTTGTGTGGGATGAAGGAACCTCCTTTTATGATTTGCCTTTAATATCTCTTTGATACACAGTGTTAGAAGCTGACCTCTCTGTTCATAAACCAATGTGTGCTTGGCTTCCAAAGGTATTTCCATGGCCCAGTCCCATTCCTGGGGCCACAAAAAATTCCTAGGACAGATATTATTCTCCATAGCATCCAAGCAGGGATGCAGACAGAGATTCCTTCAGGTGCTGTGCAACAGGCTGATACAAATTAGTGCAAAAACTCCCTTGGCTTTAGGAAGAATCAAGATCCAGCCCAGATTTATCTCTGAAAGACAGAAAAATTTGCAGGAGACCTGAGATCAAATTATTCCTGAGCCTGATTGGCTCCAGGCCACGAATTTGCTGGTGGCTACGCTTCCTTGGAGGGTGTAATTTCTATCCCAGAGGACATGCAGCTCTTCTACCACGCTTTAGATGTCATTTTAATTCTAGACAGAGAGACTTTCAAAGCTCCTCAGGAAAAAAAAATGTTACGAAAAACATTGTTTTGGAAACAACCTTTTTGTCTAAGATCTGTCGTAATAACACATCTCGGTGTCAAAGCACTCATGTGAAATAATTTTTATGGTATAAAAAAAGAAAAATTAGCTTAAAAATCTAAAAAAAAAAACATTTAAGAAGTCACTGCATTTTGCTGTCACTTGAAACTTTAACAGTGGACGTTCACTTGTGGCGGATTCTCCCAGTTCTCCCCAGTTTCTCCATTTTTATGGTCTCTGGGGTGAGCTGCCCCTCTTTGGGATCACACTGCACCGAAGGTCTGACTCAAAGTTTATCAAGATTAACTGGAGTCTTTCCATTCCCCTGATTTCTGTGCCACTGAACTGCTGCATGGACTCAATTAAGTGTTTTCCCAAACTTTCATTCAGGACTCATCCCGACTTCCTTTGGGCTGACAAGCACAGGTCACTCTCCACTTTATCACTTCCCTTTTCCACACAGTTCTTTGCAAAAGTGGATTTGGGCTGGTTCTTACGAAAACAAGAAAGCAAGAAGCCAAACAAGAGAACTCCTTTCCAGCTCTCACAGCCTGTGCAAAAATTTTCTAAGCCCCATCCTGGGGGTTTTCTGCTCCTCTGCAGAGATTTCCTTCCCACACTCTTGTTTTCTGTGAACCTCCTGCCTCAAATTCCGACAGAGGAGTTAGGACAGAAATGGATATGCCTGTTTTTCACTTGCTGACCCTCCAGGATTCCTCTGACCGAGGTCCATCCACCTCCACCTCCTTCTCCTGTCAAAGCCTATATCTCAGCTTCGCGGGGATGCAGAGGAGTGTGCCTGGGACCGGCTGGGAAGCGATTTGCTCCAGCCATCTCATAATATATGGATGATGGAAGTCTCCCACTGATGACCTGTCAGGCAGCACTGGGTGCTGGATGGGATGACACATTCACAGATAACAAACTTTGCTGTCAATCACCGGCGGCGCTGGACGTGCGCTTGACGTGACAGTTGTGCCTAACAACAGTTTTGATTGGCGTGTGTACGAATTGCAGAATATGGAATGTGAGGAGAAACGGGGCTTGGCTCCAAGTGGACACAGCCACCGGTGCATTTTAAAAGCCAGGGCAAAAAAAAAAACAAACAAGTGAGTTTTTTTTTTAAGGTGCCGTGGCACCTCGCCGTGCTGCTGTCCTGGCATTCACCTGGGGAACATTGAGCCATGGGTGTTTTGTGGGAGCTGCCAGTGGTGTCCTGGTGGTGGAAAGCCCAAGTGCTGGAGGTGGTAGCAGGCCAGCCCCAGCCCAGTGTCACAGCCAGACAGGGCTCCTCGTGTCACTCACCCCATAATGAGCTGCCTCTGGATTTCACTGCTTAGCCCCAGCTCTGGCTGCTTCCTCGAAAACTGAACAGCCACCTCTGCCCCGTGGAGGGCAGGGACCCTTCTGGTGTCTCCTGCACGTGGCCCTGCTCCTTCTGACCTGCACCTCTGCCCCCAGGCCTGACTGCACTGCCCAGGGCAGCTCTAGGGCCAGGGGGGCCCCATTTTGAGAGCACAGAGTTCTCCAGAGCAACAGATGCTCCTGCATCGTTCTGGCACCGGAGCTGGAGCACACCCAGCTCAGGAACTCCACCTGAAGCCTTAGGTTAGAGTGGGGAACACAGAGAATCACAGAATCATGGACTCATTCAGGTTGGAAAAGACCTCTAAGGTCATCAAGTCCAACCAGTAACCTGCCCCTAAACCACGTCCCTAAACACCACACCTACATGCTTTTGAACACTTCCAGGGATGGTGACTCCACCACTGCCCTGGGCAGCCTGTTCCAACACCTGGCCACCCTTTCAGTGAAGGAATCTTCCCTAACATGCAACCTAAACCTCTCCCAGCGCAACTCTGAGGCCTTTTCCTCTTCTCCTACCAGGCACAAGAGTGTGGAAAGCCAGAAAGGATGGACATGGCCGGCCAGCCAAAGCAATTCCTGCAGTTTTGGCTGGTGGCACCCAGTGCCACCGCCGCGATCCCGCAGGGAGAACCCACGGGGCTGGTTTGCAGGGTTGGCTCCTCGCAGGGAGCTTCCTCCTCTGCGCTGCCTTTCCTCTCCTCCCTGAACCCTGGCAGCTGCTATTTTCAGCCGAGTGACGGAATCCAGGCAGGTCTGTCTCGCGGGAGGGCGGGGGGGAAGTCAGCTGGTGAATCAACAGCAGGCCAAGGCACGCTCTCGCTCCCCGGGACGTGGCTCCGGGGAAGTTATTCATCTCGCAATTCGCCCTTGGGTTGCCTTGGCCTCGTTTTTTCCCATGGCCGGGCCCTGTGTTGTTGCAGTCATTGTGCAGGTATCCTGTTGGGGCTGTCGGGGCTGGGAGTGGCCCCGCTGACGGAGGGCAGGAGGCCTGGGAAAGTGTCGGCCTTGCCAAGAGCGTGGAGGGGAGGCCGCCCGCCCGCCCCGGTGCTGGAAACTCGCCGGTGGCAGATTGTTAAATGTCATTACAACACTCGCACAAGGAGCAGCAGGTTCCGCCCTGTGCCGACCTGCTGCAGGCACGGGAGGGGAGCCGGGAAGGGAGTGGGTGTCCGGGGAGGAAAAGGCGGCCGAGAGTCGGCGAGGATGGAGCTGGAGGAGCTGGTGGAGCTGGCGGCCACGTGCCCTCCGTGCCTCCTGCCACGATCCACCCAGAGACCTCACAGGGCGAGAGAAGGGCTTTGGAAATCGGCAGGTGCACGGGATGGGGTGTCTGGGCTGAGCTGAAATATAGGAACCAAAGGGAAGAGGGAAAAAGGCAGCAGGGAGGTGCCTTTCCTCCTGCTCTCTCTCCCCAGCCCCTCTGTGACAGAGAAATCCATCCTGTGGCTGTCAGGAAAGCAGAGAATGCTTCCCCATGGATGAGCCACATCCCAGCTGGTGCTGAGTCCCTGAACCTCCTTCTGCACAGCTGCAGGAATTCAGGCTGCTCAAAGGGCTGCATCCCACTAATGCCTATCCTCTGATCCAACACTGTACCATCCCACCATCGTGGTCTCGTGGAATAATGCACTTCAGACAGGATCAGGCCACAAATGGGGTCAGGATTTAACGCATCAAGGAGAGTTAGGATGGGAAAAACCACAGAGAAATGCAATTTCTTTTTTATCCCCTGAGCCCGATCTTTGCATTCCAAAGGACGTGGCACAGGACAAACCCCACAGATGAGCAACTGAGCTGAGCCAGGTCCTGTGAGACCCACATCATCTACCCCCAGCACCTTTTTCACTGACACTCCAGAGCAGTAGCCCAGTCTGGGACTGGAATCAGCAAGCTGAAGAGGGATCTACCACAGAAAGGAATTCGCCCCCAAATGTTATTGGTGAATTCATGCAGCAGGAGGAGGGATGTGGCACAGTCTCCATCTCTCTCTCTGCAAGTGGTACCTCAGTGTTTGACTTGTTTACACTTTTGTATCCCAATTTACGAATGGGGCTCTTGGCAGCCCTTGAAAGAGCTCGTAATAAAACCTGGAATAAGAGTAAATTATTAGCATAGGCTGGGAAAGGGGGGTTGTTTTTTAAGGGAGCTGGTTTTATGGAGCAGATGAGGGGACAGTCCCAGCCATCAGAACAGGCAGAGACTGAGCAAGGGAGGAAGCAGAAAAGGCTTAGTGCCACTCACAAAGAGAATGGAAAAGTCAGGAAGAGCATCCAAGCACCCCAAATTCCCCCTCTGAGACATACTGCATCCCACCTGAAGAAAAAGGAGCACACAGAACCACCCAGTGCTCCTTTTCCCATGGCAGGACACAGGAGCTCCAGCTCCTCTCCCTGCTCCCCGTGGGCTCAGAACCCCACCGGGATGGCGGAGTCACCCTCTGCCAGAGATAAAGGGATTTTAAGGGCAGCCACAGCTGGCAAACACACACAGCCACGAGCCTGCAGGTCGTGTGTAGATGCCCTGATAACCAGGAGAAGGTCTGGCGCGTGGGACCAGCGCCCCGGCGCAGACAGCCCTGCCTCCCTCCCTCCCTGCCTGCCTCCCGCTCTTCCAGGCAGGGCCGGGTGTGATGTGCATCGCTCCGGGGGAGATATGTGCCTGCACCCTGCTCCAAAACCCCGGGAGCCTCCAGGGCAGCACTTTGAACGTTTAAGCAGGTACCTTTCCTTTTCCCTTTGAATGCTCAGCCTCTTAAATCAAACCTAACTCAGGTTCAGCGCGAACTGACGAGGGAAATCCGGAGCTGCTCGGGGCAAAAGCTAATGTGTTAAGCACTGAGATATAGTCCAGATGTAGAACTCCCCAGGGCCACAACGGGTCTTTGAGCTGCTTGTTTGACACCTCTGGTTTAGACATTAAAGGTCCCACCGGGGAGGAAATCCTCATGGCCTGAGTTATGTGCTATTTACGGATGGGGCTCTGGGCAGCCCTTGAAAGAGCTCGTAATAAAACCTGGAATAAGAGTAAATTATTAGCATAGGCTGGGAAAGGGGGTTTGTTTTTTAAGGCAGCTGGTTTTATGGATTTTTTTTTTTGCGATGCTGGATGAAGATAAAAATCCTTCTGCCTCTGAGGGATAAGAGAATGCTGAAGAGGCAGAGAACTGTGTGAAAGCTCCAGGTCCCATTTGGAAAAGCACTCGGCAGGCAATAAAACCATGTTCCTCGAGCTAAATTGCTTGCATGTGATAGCAGAGGCTTTTCCCCCCCAAGTCAGATGTGGGGAGGAAAGACCAGCAGTTCCTGGCTGGATGTTTCAGCTTCCCACTTGGAGTTCTGTGAATCCCTCCATCTCTGCACTCCTCTCCCTGGCTCCCGAGTTTTTCCTTATGTTGCCCCCCTGTGAGGTGCCCTCCTCTGTGCACCTCTTTCCTGACTCCCCATTTCTCCTCTTCCCTTCAGGAAAAGGGCTCCACCTGCCACCACATCCACGGCAGATGAGAGCAGAAGGAACAGCCACAGTTTGGGTTACCAAGTGTCGTGTAGGCATGGGATGGTGCCACCTCCTCACTGGAAGGGTGGTCAAGCACTGGAACAGGATTCCCGGGAAAATGGTGGAGTCACCATCACTGGAAGTGTCCCAAAAATGTGTGGGTGTGGCATTTTGGGGCATGGTTCAGTGGTGAACACAGCAGTGCTGGGTTAATGGTCGGACTGGAGGATAACAGAGGGCTTTTCCAACCTGAACCTGTCCCAGCTGCTTCCCACTGCTGGGGGCACATCCCAGCGCCTCTGCTCCTGTCCCAGCCTGGGGGCCAGGGCTCCTTGCAGGAACACTTATTAGCTCTGGTATCTGAATGCCTGGCAGCTATGGGAAGGGGATTAAGTAGTTGCTCATGCCTTTCCCAGCTCACTTTCACCAGCCCGGGAGTGAATCACAATGGATTTTGTTCTTTTTGACTCTCCCCCCCCAAAAAAAAAAGGAACTGACCCTTAATTTGCACAGAAATGAGTGATTTTCCCTTGTGTTAGGAGTCTTCAGGGGTCTTTACAGGGGTCTTCACCCTCCCATGGGGATCTCACCCAGAGCAGAGGAGTTCAACCACTTGACAGAGGGTGGTGATGTGGCCAAATTCCGAGCCATGACTCCCAAAATAGGTGAGCAAACCACCCTGGCTCCTGACAAACAGCCTTCCCACTCCTCCTTCAGGCTGGGAACACAAACCCTTCACCCTGGGGCTGCAGCACGAGGGGGAATGACACGGTTCATCCACCAGCATCCCCTCCCTCGCCTCCAAGGCTCTGAGCTTGCCAGGAGGAGCCAGAGCCCTCAGCAGCTCTTTGCCCATGTTCACATGCATTACACACACAGCTGTCATAATTCTCCCTAACCTGAGTACTTTAAGGATGCTAACTCCATGTCTGCATGGCTTTCCTCTCCCCTGACATGACTGGAAGTGGCAGGATTTCTCCTGCCTATCACTGGCTGCCCTTGAGTTGTCTTCCTGTGTTGCTTTCTTTTTTTTCCCCTTCCAGGGCTTTATTTTTCCTTGTCACCCTGTTTGCTTGTTTGTTTTCCTCCCTGCTTGGTGTCAGCCATTGAGACAGGATGTCCAAAGCAGCTACAGGGCTCGTTCAAAGGGTGACAGAACTGAAAGGATGGGGGTTTTTTTTCTGTTGGTGAGAGCTGCTGCTTTAGAGCAGCCCTTCTCTTTTCATCCAAGGGGACACGGCCAGGGATTGCTGTGGACTTCACTGGTGCCAAAGACTTGCAAGGGAGAGCAGTGAGAGCTACATGCTCACAGAGCTGAGCTCAGAGAAGTTGTGGCTGCCCCATCCCTGGAAGTGTCCAAGGCCAGGTTGGACAGGGCTTGGAGCAACCTGGGCTAGTGGAAGGTGTCCCTGCCCATGGCAGGGGGGTGGAACGAGATGAGCTTTAAGTTCCCTTCCAGCTCAAACCTTTTTATGATTCTCCGATTCACCAACACATCTGCAGGACTCCTCAGCTCTCCCCAGACAAGGCAAAGTCTTAGAGATTCTAAGCAAAGACCTTGTGGGGTCACAGACTTGGCTGCTACCAACCCTCACATTTTCACAGACCTCCCTGTAGGTTTGCTGGTTCCCAACCCTCCAGGTACATCCTGATCACCCTGCTCCTGTCAGCATCATGCTGAACATTGCAGAGGAATAACCCAGAGACCTTCACAAAGCGTGCAGAGGAACCACCAGTGAAATGCAGCCACCAGAGTGTGGCTGGCCTTCAAAAGGTTGTAGTTCTGCACAGAAATATGGGCCTGTCATGCTCCTGAATTACTCCAAAGAGCCCCTGTCTGGGCAGCTTCCTCGACCTGCTCAGGGAGGTGAGATCTGTGCCCAAACTCTGCTCTCTCTGACCTCCTGACTCACCTGTGCTGGGCTCCAGCACAAGGGACCTGCTGGTCTGGCCCAGCCAGTCCCTGCTCAGGTGTGGCTGCGTTATTTGCTCAGTGATTACTGAAGTAAAACCATCCTTAAAAGCACCTCCTTCCACTGTGCCTTGCCTCCCCTCTGCACTCCTGGCAGGATGTTCCCTGACATTTGAGCAGGCTGCTCCACTTCCACATTTGAGCTCAGGGATGCTCCAGGGAGAGACTTGTGTTGGATTTAGGAGGCTTTAGGAGTGTGTTGTGCCCAAGCCAGGGGGCTGAGACACAGCTCAGACACCCAGGTTTGTACCTTGCCCCATTCCCAAACAGTGCAGCTGATGGAGAAGCGGGAGGGAGAAAACAGAGGAGGAAGGATGGGGCTTGGAGAGTACCCAACTCATGAACTCAACACTGGCTCCATCTCCCCAGTTTTATTAAAAAAGGGGAAAAATTACATTTTCAAACATATATATTCCACATAAACACAGGCTGAGGCACAGAGAGCCACTGGAGCACGTCTGTGTTCTCCAGTTCAGAACTTTCCTGCGTTTGTGCTCGGTGCTGTTCAAATGCTCTGATCCCGACTCAGTGAGCTCAGAGCCGACCCCCCCAACTCCCTGGAGCCACCAGCAGTCATTCCAGTGGCATGCCCTGGCACTGGCATGTGTATCTCAGCCCTCAGACAGCAGGCTCTTGCAGTCTAAATGCGCTCTGCGTCCTGGGAAACCTCTGGGAAGCAGCTCTTAGGGTGAAAGAGCTCCTTGTGCAGCTGTGAGAGCAGCCCTGAGGCACATCCTAAAGGCTGGCACCGGCCTTCCTGTCCCTCCTCCAGCTCTGCCACCAGCTCTGCTCACCCCAAAGCAGAGGGGTGGCTTCCAGCACACCTGGCCAGGTGTGTGTGATACACGCGGGGACCCCGCAGTGGGAGTGACAGAGGTGACAATTCCTTCCCACGCTGCCAAGCACCCGGGCAGCAGCCAAACCCAAAGATTACACAGTAGAAGGAGGCACAGCCCTTCTCCCCCGCCTTTGATGTAGGTTTAACACGTTTCAGGCACAGGAGAAAGACAAGCACAGAACTCACAGAGATTCATTTGCAGGCATTCCACAGATTTTTATTTTATTTTATTTTATTTTTTTTAAAGCAGATATTTCCCCCTTCTTCAGCAGCAATTCCTTCTCACCTTTTTTCTTTTTTTTTCCCCTGTGTGATACCATAACGTGTTGTGACATCCCAGTGGCTGCACACAGGGGCAGAGCTCTCCTGCCAGCTCATCCTGCTGTCAAATAAGTGCAGCCCAAGAGGTTCAGCTCAGGTGTATAAAAGAGTTGATTCTGCCTCTCCAAAGCAGTGGAAATTCAAAAGCAGGACACCATGGGATCTCGCTGGGAATGTTCTCTTGGAACGCTCAAGCCCCACAGAAAGCAAGCTGACATTTACACTCTGTTTAAAATGTATTAAACTAACAAGGATTTTTCTAGGAAAGAGGGTAGATTTGGGTCACAACTCCTGTTTGCTCAGAGGAGGGTAGGAAGTCTGTCTGTTTACAAGTATGGATTTGTTTTTTCCTGTGGCACACACGCACATTGTGGTCTCAGAGCCTAATCCTGGAAACATTCTTATTGGAGAGAGCTGGAGGAATTGTCCTGCAGGATACATAAAAAATATTTGGACTATAAAGCTCTTACATGGATATGGAGATAGCAGTATGTGTCTGGGAAACAAAGTGCAGGGAAGAACCATTTCAAGTGCTTGCAAGATAGATATTCCTAAATTAAACCAGCTCACAGAGAGAGCCTGGATTCAGGGACAAAACCCATTATTGTTAATAGCACTGAGCCGATTTTCACGAGGAAAGAAATCATTTGTGCTTGCTCTTAGATCCAAAAACAAATATTAAAGTATTTTCCATAGAATCAATAGGCATTTAATCCCTCAAATTGGTGGTTTGGATAAAGCCTAGGACCGCACGTCTGGTAGGCTCTGTGGAGGACTGCAAATGAGTTTCACAGACAACAGTTTGCCTTCCCTCATCCACAATTTCCTGTGCCCACCTTGGAGACTAAATTAGACACACTTGAAGCCCTCTCTTTAAAGGGAAGGGATTCTTCTACTGAATGGGAGCAGCCATGCAATGGGGAGCTGGGAAATGCCTGGGATTTCTGGCTTAGCTTTAGATTCCCAGGGCAGCTCAGCTCTTCCGAAAGGCAAGCCAGAGCCTTGGGTGTGTGTGTTCCCCATTTCCCTGTCTCATCTCCCATCCCATGACTGATGAGACCAGCTGGGATCTCCACTACACATGCTGCCAGTGTCCCTTCCCAGAAGGGGGGAAAATAACCCCGCACTGTTCCATCCTTTGTGGAAACAAAGGAACGTTTGTGTCTGGCTGGCTGCTTTAAACTTAGCAAACCCTCCCTGTGCAGCTGGATTTGATTCCCCAGGGGCTGTTCACGTCTTGGAGGAGAGTTGCTCATCACAGCAGCGCCAGAGGAGAGACATCAACACCCCGTGTCACTTCTTTCAGTGGTCCCTGCCAGAGTTGCCTCCCTCAGCTCCCTGAGGAGGAAACAGGCAGGAAAAGTGCGTGATCCTGGGATTCTGGTGTTCCCCCCTGCCATAAATCGCTGTAGAGATGCACATCCTGAGCAGTTTTCACAGCTTCTCTGGTGGTTTTCCTGGGCCAAACCACTTCTGCTAAACCTCAAGAGCACCCACAGGATGCCATCCTATGGGTGTGGGTATGTGAAGGACCAGGGACTTTGCACCCTCACCCCCACCTAACTCTACACCAGTTGTTCACCTGTTAGATTTCAAGCTACAAAATTATATATATAGATATTTTAACCCTTTTTGTCTTTCAGAAGCGTACTAATTGTTTGCCACTGAGGCCTTTTCATCTCCTATATTTTAATATGTTAATTTGACAGTCGCCCCCGCGGGCACGGAGCTGAATTTGGGCTCATTTCTGCCCCAAGTGAGGAACACAGTGACACAACTGAGAGAAGGATGGCCAACACTGCCTTTCAGAGCCACCACTGCCTTTCAGAGCCACCACCCCTACATTCCTTCCCAGTGCTCCCAGAGCCAAGCTGACGTGGACGTCACAGAGGGAACAACCATCTGTGTGGCCGCAGTGTCATCCCTCTGCAGAGTGACTTTCCTCACGACAAGGGGAGATGTGTTCAGCAGCCTGGGGCCTGCCAGGGCTTCTGTGCCGCTGCAGACTTCTTAAAATAAATAAGTCTTGATCCCTCAGCAGCATCAGTGTCAACCTCTGTCTGCCCGGGCCAGGGGAGCACGTCCTGCAGTCCCGCTCTGTCCCAGGCCTGTTCCCAGCGTTTGAACTTCCCTGACACTGTCAAGACACGGAGCCCACAAGGCAGCAGCTTTGTTAAATGACTTTCCAAAGGGCCCTCGACCCGGCGTGGGAGGGCGAGGGCACCATTTGGGGAGCAAACAAGAGCAGGAGAGAGAGAGAGAGAGAAAAAGGGGCCGTTTACGACGGGCACAAATGTTAAAGCCCGCGAGAAACACGGAGAACGTTAATCCATTAAGGACCAAATGGATGCCATAAACCAGGATTTTTTTATTTTTATGTTTTTTTGGTTTATTCCTAGCTGCTTGTTACTGAAAATTGGCCACTTACTTAGCTTGGAAAGGAAAAATTAAGTCTTAGCCTGGTGCACAGGGTTTGTAAATCAGACTTCACTGAGGAAGAAGTTTCTTCTGATGGTGTTTTCCTCACTGTACGAATTTCCAACCCTTTTCCAGTGGAAAATTCCCTCCTCAGCAGCAATTCCAGAGCCTGCAGAAAGGCCGAACCATGCAATTCCCACATGTTGCATGCTAGCCATTTCCTCCCTTGGCATTTACAGCATGCACTACTCCTGATTAGCAGAAGGGATGTTGGAAGTTCCTTGGGTAATTAGCTAAGGGGAGACAGGGATTCATTCCCCAACTTTGAAGCGGCGGAGCGTGCGAAAAGTCAGGATGTGATGTTGGATTGGCGTCACTTCCTCTCTTTCAGTCTCACCTCACAACCTTCCTTTTCTCTTTGGCTGACAATTAAATCATTCTGCACGGGGCTGGGGACAGGGTTGATTGCCCAGATCCTGTTCAAAAACGAAACTCTCTGGAATTACGGGCTACGACGGGAAAACAAACCCGTTGCCCCCACGGTCTCATCCTGCAGGTGAATGTGCCTTTGCAGGGTTTTCACCTCCCCTTTTGCTTCGAGTTGTTCTCCTGCTCAGATGCCATCAGCTAAATAAGAGCAATCTGCTTTCAAATGCAAGGAATGGCAATAAACTTGGCAGGGAAATCACTCCTAAGCAAATGGTGAGCAGAGGAGAGGGAGCTCTGCTGTCATGGGTGGATGTATTGCTGCCTGCCTGACCTCCACGGATCCAAGCTTAAGAGCAGCATCAGACTCCTTTAAAAAGGGATTTAAAAAAAACCAACAAACAAACCAAATCAAAATGGGCTAATGCATATCACAAATAAAGACTTTTCAGCAGGATCTTGCAAGGATAAGAACTAGTTTTCCTTAGGAAAAGCTGGTAGACTTCAAATGAAGGCATTAAATATCAAGCTAAGAACAACTCCAGAATATATTAATGAAAAGTGAGACCAAAGAGCCTTTTTTTTTTCTTTTCCCCCAAACAGTGGGGATTGCACTAATTAGATTTCAATCAATTTTAAAGCCATATGCTTTACCCTGCTGCAAAGCCATTTACCTGCATCTCAGACATGCACAGGCACCTGCAAGAAATAGGGTAGAGCGACTTATTGAGTTACTGGAAGGCAGGAGATCTCCTACAGCCCAAGCAGCTGTTGAAGCAGACCTCCTGCTCTCCTGAAGAGCTATAGATATGTCACACTGCACTGACAAGGCTTCCACTCCTGATTTCAGGAATTCCCTCTCTGGCTGCTGTAATTTTTCTGAGACAGGGAGCACAGGGAACACTGGGCTTTTTTTCTCTCCCAGCTCTGATGGACTCGCTGCATCCAGACCACCAAACTGCCAGGAAATAACTTCCCCTCCTCGTGCAACTTGGAGACAAAGTCACACCCGGAGATGAAAGGGGGAATGCAGCTTATCTCCAGGCCCCCTTAACACCAGCTCCGTGTCCACAGCAGATGCAGGATGGCTCTGAAAGCAGAAGAGGACAAGGGGTGGAAAGCAATGAAGAACTGATCTTTTGAAATCACACACAGCATCCTGTCCCAGGCACACTTGGAAGAAATTATCCCCTTCATAAACAAACAGTAATCGTGTTATTATGAGCATTACACGGCCTGGCAAATCAACTGAAGTGAATGGGTGAGGAGATTTTTCATTTTTTTACCCGCTTGAAGAAGTTTTTCTTTGGGAAATTCACTGTTTTGAAAGAAGGTTTTTTCTCTCCCAACTTGGCCTTCTCCTGTTTGGTCTCAGCCCCAGTGCTTGCACAACAGCTTGTTCCTGCTGACTTCTCTGGGTCTGAATTTCAGATTCATTTACAAATGACCCAAACCCGCGGCTCTCCCTCCCTGGAGGAGGAACACAAGAGGTGTCTGGGTTACGTGTCCACATGCAAATACCGTTGGCTTGTGGAGCCACCAGGCAGAGCTCACAGGTGGGGCCTCTACAGGAAAACAGGTTTCAGAGTTAACACGGTTCACAGTCCTGTCAAGGAGGTGAAACAATGCAAAACAATCCAGTTTGACACGTAAGTCACCTGGAAAGATTTGAATTTGGGTGTGAGGTGAATATCCTTCATGTTCCCCGGCCTCGTGGGACTCATTTAATGCTGGCTGTGGTGACAGAGGGGTCCAGGGCCGGGTGGACCCTCAGCCTGATCCAGCTGAACCATTTGGAAGTTGGGTTATTCAGCCTGGAGAAGAGAAGGCTCTGGGGAGACCTTCCAGTGCCTAAAGGGGCTCCAAGGAGAGGGGCTTTGGACAAAGGGGGAATGGCTTTAAGCTGAAGGAGGAGAGATTTAGATTGGATGTTGGGAAGAAATTGTTCCCTCTGAGGGTGGGGAGGCCCTGGCACAGGTTGCCCAGAGAAGCTGTGGCTGCCCCATCCCTGGAAGTGTCCAAGGCCAGGTTGGAGCAATCTGGGCTAGTGGAAGGTGTCCCTGCCCATGGCAGGATGATCTTTAAGACCCCTTTGAACCTAAACCAGCAGAGAACATTCCCCCACTCCTGCCCCGTGCCGCTCCAACGTTCACGTCCATTCAGCTTCCAATCAAGTGGAAAGCAAACATCTCTGGGAGACATGGAGAGCCTTTTCTTCCTGCCTTTATTCCTTTTCTCTCCCTCTCTCTCTCTCTCTCTCATTCTTCCTCAGTGATCAACAGCTGAGATTTTAGGAAGGGGGGGGAATGAAAAAAAAAGCCCCCAAGCAGGAGGATTGACTTGGTCGAGGGGATGAACAGCCAGGGCTGCTGGGGCTGGACAGCCCGGGCAGGGCAGGGTGGTTGCCCATTGTGGGGGCTGCCCGGGGTCATCCCAGACCATATGTCACCATTCCAGCGTGCAGGGCGCCGGGGTCTCCATGGAGCCCCATCAGCTGGGCCCTTTGTCCCCGCGTCCCGTCCCCCCCCTCCCCAATATATTCATGGCCTCGCGGTGCCATGCCCGGGCGACAGAAACAAATTGATACATACAAGCGCCCACCCCGTTGGGCTCACATGAGCAGACAATAAAAGGACATTTCAGACTGTTTAAAATCTTGAGAAAGGGCCGGTTTCCATGGTGATGGGATGGGAGGCCTGTTGCGGCCCATTAAACTCCAATCACATGTAAATTTATCCCCAGGCCTCCAGCGAGGGGGGACCCCCAGAGCTGCAGAATAGCCCCCGACAATAACCAGTTTGTTTATCAATTCAGGTGCCGTTTAATTGGCTCCATTCAACCCCCTCTTTGTTTAAAGTAATAACCTTTACAAAGCCCCACTGATTTATAATTTCCAGCACTCTATTAGATGGGCTTCTTTAAATCCTTGGTACCACCTCATCTCTGGGAAGAATAAATCAAGCCGAGATGCTCCGCGGTGGTACCCGCTGGTGGAGGGGTCTGTCATCCCTGAGGAGCCTCCTGGCAGCCCTTCCACGTCCTGGCTCCATCCAGGCATGTCAGGGACTGTGTTTGCAGAAGGTGGGACGATGGTGTTGACCTCCTTTTAAACTTTGGCTCCTCTGCAGAGCGGAGGAGGGCCGGGGTTTTGTTTAAACACGGTTGCCCCGGGAGGTTTGCAAAGAGGCAGAGAGAAAACATCTCGAGCCCAAGCTGATGGGCAGCTCGGGGGAAACTCATTTTAGCAGTGAGGATCACAGTGGAGGAGGAGGGTTTGTTTCTTCAGGTAGTTTTTGGGGGAAGTTTCAGGGCAAAGGAAGTGGTGTTGAGGCTGCCGTGGTCACGCCACAAAAGCAGCTGCTAAAGGCCCCTTGGGTGCCCCAGGCTGCCAGCAGGCAGCAAAGGGAGGCACAAGGCTGGCACAGGGTACCCAGAGAAGCTGTGGCTGCCCCTGGATCCCTGGAAGTGTCCAAGGCCAGGTTGGACAGGGCTTGGAGCAACCTGGGCTAGTGGAAGGTGTCCCTGCCCGTGGCAGGGGTGGGATTGGATGATCTGCAAGGTCCCTTCCAACCCAAACCACGCCATGATTCTATGAAGTGCTCAGAGGGTTCTTACACACTGCCCCAGGCTCCTCAACACCAGCAAATGTCATGTCTTGATGACAGCCAAGGATTGATGGATATTCAACAGCACAGCCAGGACTTGCTGGATAGGAAGGGGGAGTGGCAGAGCCTTTATTCTACAAAACATAGCCCAAACCTCCTAAAGCGTGCTCCAAAAACCTCCCAGGAACCCTACCCCAGACAGAACACCCACCAGAAGAAGCTCTGTGAAGAAGAATTAATTGGACCCTTGAGACAGACAGTAAAATGTAAAGGTAAGGCCTGTGAATCACAGAATCACATAATGGTTTGGGTTGGAAGGGACCTTAAAGATCATCTCACTCCATCCCCCTGCCACAGGAAGGGACACATTCCACTAGAGACATGAAGACACGAAGTTTGGGAGGGGGACAGGCTGCATCCACCCAGTTATTGGTTCTTGATGGGAACAACTGCCTTACAAATAAGGTGAAAGATGAGCCCTTGGTGGAAGCCTGGTGCCTGTGCACCCTCTGCCCCCTATTCCACAGATCCTGTTGGAACAGCTCCCTTGGAGCGGGGGCCAACATCTCCTGAAATCAGCCCTAGGAAAACACACAGGACATGCACTTTTCAGGTCTTCTCCAGAACACCCTTCATCCTTGCTATGGATGAAGGAAGAAGGGAGCCAGCCCTGCCAGGAGCAGGACCTGCTGTGGGAAGCCTGGTTACAACAGCTGAGAAAACAGGCAGGAAGCTGGATAAAGGGTATATTGAATGGATCCCACAGTGCTATTGACAGGGGATATGACAAGAGGAAGATAAACACTGTATTGCATATTAAACTTACTTACCACCTCTGTTGGCTCCTCCTTCCTTTGGGGAGCTGTGTATCCTGAAAATGCTGTGTTTTGCTCCTGATGAAAAAAGAGGGGAGGGAAATGCTGATGAAGTTGTCAAGGTGATGTAATTCTCACCCCACCTCAGAGCCTGAAGTCACTTTATTTCCTCGTGTGCAGAGCAGGTGCAGTTTGCAGCGGTACCAACTCAATGGTAGCAGGGCAGCCTTCTCATGTCCTGGAGCCTCTGGATTGCACAATGAGCTCAGCTTTCCCCAGGTAAATCACTAGTCCATCTGGGAAAAGCTAAAAGCACAGGCTCTAAAGGCACAGAAATGAGGTAAACAAAAAATACCATCAAATATATCCATTTTTGGTAGCAGTTGGGTTTGGTTCTTTACCCGCTGCTTGAGCAGAGAATCACAGAATCATTAAGGTTGGAAAAGACCCCCAAGGTCATCAAGACCAACCTTTGATCCAGTCCCACCACAGCCACTAAACCATATTGCAAAGTGCCACATCTACTCATTTTTTTTGGACATTTCCAGGGATGGTGACTCCAGCACTTCCCTGGGGTATGAGCAGTTGCATCTGAATAATTCAAAAAGCCCCCAGTTGCCTTTTACTTGCAGAGTGGATGGCAAGAAGATCACACTCCTACCTCACACCCGTGTGCCTGAGAGGAGCCTGGGATCCCAGGCTGCGACCAGAGGATCTCCTTTGGAGGGAAAGGGAAGCAGCAGAGAAGGTCAGGGGTTAAATGGCAGGATTGGACAGGTTTTTTTGCAAGTGAAAAGTGGGTTTTGCAAACCCAGAGTAATCCCAGTGGTTTGCAAAGCTTTCAAACTTGCCCCCCAAAGCCCAGGGAAAGCTGCCCCTCGCTGTTGTTCAGCAGCAGGGCAGAAGGAGCAAATCCATGAATACATTATCATCCAGACAATGAGCTCACGTCCCAATCTTTATTTTTCAAATGAGACTTAAAAATAAAAAAAAAAAAACAACCTGACACACGAACATGAAAGCCCCCCCCTGCTTTTTCTCCCCTCTTTTCTAGGCTCCATCACGCAGAGAAGCTGCTCAGAATATCCCAGCGCCGTGCACACACACCCATCTCCTCACTGATAGTGAGACACGGTCTAATTAAGAAGAAACCTCCACAAACCCCTTTACAAAGTCTGAGTGGCAGGTTATTATTGTAGCAAAGTGCAACCTCTGCCATTTTGTCAAGGAAGCCCATCAAATTAGGGAGAAATAAGATGTCCATCTGTTTCATGAATGGCAGCGCCCGCGAAAAAAAATCAGATTCCCACAAGTTCCTTAAGTCCCAATTATTCCCAGATTATCTTTTGAGATCTGGGGATCTCAGTTGAATAAACCTGTGGCCTCGTTACTGACAGCCTGGTGCATCTCTAAGGAGGGCAGGGTGGAATCCAGGCCCCTGGGTTAGGGTGTCAATCCCTCGGGTGACCCCGGGGGTGAGGGATGGCGCGTTACGGGCTGACAGGGGATAAACAGTCCCCGCACACCCTCGCCTCTGGCGCTGCAGCCGGGTAAACAGAGGGGACAGTCGCCTCGGAAAGTTAAAGAATAACGAGGCAGGGAGGAGGAGGAGGGGTGGGGAGAAGTGTGGGGCTTCCTGCAGGCTTTGGGGACTTCAAACCGAGAGGGAGGTAAATAATCTCGGGAGGGAGGGAGGGAAGGAGGGAGGCAAAAGTCACCCCGCTGGTGTTGGGCTGTGTCAGCACCCAGTGCTGCCTTTCACACAGGGAGATAAACCTCATAAAGGCCTTTCTTAGGTGACATGAGGGATGGATTTTTTTAACCCTCTGCCATCGTTTTCCTGAACACCCCGAGTTTTGTTTCCCTCCCTGTTCCTGCTGGCCAGCAGGATGCTGGGAGTGAGAAGGAAACACCCTTGTCCTGCCCTCTTCCCTGCCCTCATCTCTGGATTGATTTTCTTACATTTTCATCTCCCCAACGAGGCTGTGGTTATGTCCACCCTCTCTTTTAGGACTTTTCAAAACTACAGAATCATAGAATATTTGGGGTTGGAAGGGACCTTAAAGATCACCTCGTCCCAAACCTCTTGCCACGGGCAGGGGTTTAGTTGAAGACTTTTGCTGTGGAATGTTTTTTTACTTCTCAACTCTCTCAAAATGCATTTAGTTTAAAAAGAAGAATGAGACTGGGTGTATAGAATAAGAGTTCCAACTTGTTCTCCTCCCTCTGCTTCACCCACAGAGTTTGATCCTTATTTTTTTCCCACTAAAGCAGAGAACGTGTTCTCTTGAAAGTCAAGCAAGGACAACAGTGCATATAAAGGCAAGTTTGTGTCTCACAGCTCCATCATCCTCTTTCTACCACGGGGCCACAAAAGGAGATAAGAGATTTTGACAACCAACACTTAAAAGATCCATTGGCTGGGGGTCCAGGACCATGGGGGACATCCATGCCCACAAATCCTCACTGTAAATGGGGCAAGAAGAACCCACAGTTCTCCCCCTTCCACTTCCCAGACAGCAGGGATGTGCATGGAAAAAAAAACTTTCTGATGCCTTTTTTCCCCCCTTCTTTTCTTTTTTCTATTCCAGGGCTTTGATTGCAAATCCTCTTGTCTTGCAGCTCCAGGGAACTCCCCATCTTGCAGGTAGTGCTTGGCAGACGAGGGGGAGCTTCACAGCAGAGATTGCAGGCTGAGCCCTGGAGAGAGGCTGGGCCAGCAGAGATGGGGTGGGTGGGAGAAACTCATGGCTTTATTAAATTGATCTAACGAGCAAGGCTTTCCAGAACGTTGCTGGGAGCACACAAGCTTCCAATCTGCATGCATTTCCACTTCAAACGCTGCACAGAATCATCTTTATTGCTGAAACCAGTGTCCCAGCTCCCCAAAATGAAAGCTCCTCTCCAAAAAGCTCTGTCGAAGTTTCACAAAAAAAACACCAAAAAAACCCCAAAAACAAAAACAAAAAAAAAAAAAAAAAAAAAAAAAAAAAAAAAAAGGAAGCCCCAGAGCTTAGTCATGGTGTTTTCTGTCTGGAAATGTTCCATGTCAGGTTGCTGTGGCTCGAGAGCAAAGCACTGGAGCTCTCAGGTTGATAAAAGAGGGAGCTCTGACCACAGTGGAGCTGAGCCCACATTTCATCCAGCTGGATTCCCGAGAGCTGGTCCCATGGTTCAGCCCGTAGTTCAGGATCCAGACCTTCTTCCTTTTGCTCACATCCTGGACAGCTTTCCAGTGATAACCCAACAGCTTTTTGCCCCCAAAAAACTAAGCCCTCTTCTCCTGGCTGCTCTCCCTGAGGCTTCATGAGCATCTGTGGGGATCCAGAAGGACTGACAGGACCACAGACACAGTTTCCACTGGGAAACCTCCCACTGATTTTGGTGGCCAGGGAATCAAGTTTCCAGAGGATGCTGGCTGGCTCTGACCCCTGGAGAAGGTGCCCAGCATCCAGAAATTGAGGCAAAATTAGAGGAAAACCGTGCAAAATATGTTTGGTTCGTGAGCTGCTGCGAGAAGGAAACTGGAATGCAACAAATGCAAATACCTAAGGGAAAAGCAGCTGGAGAGAGGCAGGGAGACTGAAGGAATGCATTAATATTCCAGGGAGAGGTTGCCCTCCATAACCACTGGCTTTCCCTCGCTGCACCCTGCGGCAAAGCAGAGCTGTGGGACTGTCCCAGCCTGGTCCCTTCCATGTATCCCTGATGGGAAAGATCAGGGGGTCCCTGGTGCCAGCCACACCTCTCTTCTTCAAAGGCATTAGCAGCCCAAAGAGGAAAGAAAAAAAAAAAAAGAAAACATCTTTTCTATCGATGACCCGGATTGTTTTTTAATGTTCCCGGGGAGGGGCAAAAATAAACAACAATCTTCTATATTGAAGTCGGGACACCTACCAGGTCAAACTGTGCATTAAACTGTGCCATGGGACAATTTCCATACAAATGCTGAAAAGAGGCAGTTGAAAAAGAGAAAAGCCAAAAAAAAAAAAAGGGGAGGAAAAAAAAAAATAAAAGCCCTCCACAAGCCACAGACACAAAACTGAAACTCTTGATTTCATTGTGCGCCGGTGACAAGAGCAAACCCAAAATCAAAGAGTTTCATGGTCATTTTTCTATCAGAAAGTGATGTCGAGTGAATAACTTATTTACATGCCAATGTGTAGCACTGAAATGGCCCAGGATGGGAAAAAAACAGGCCCTCTGTTATCAACAATGATAGCAGCAGATCCTGGGAGCCACCCCGGGAGGAGGGCCCTAACGAGGCGATGGCTGCAGCCGGGGAATGGCAATGAGTTTTTAATTGGTGACACATTATATTTATCAAACTGACAGCAGAGGGGGAGAGCAGCAACCTCCTCGTTGTGTGTTTTCCTTACACGACTTCCTTTGAACCCATTCACGTGTGAAAGGAATTTAAAGGTTATGGGGGGTGTGGGGGGGTGGGGAGGGAAGAGGAGGGGGGGAAGGGAGGGAAGGAACCCTTGTAATAATCCAGCGTCATCCTGAATGATAACACTGAATTATTCAGTAGGGTCCTTAAAAGGGTGGCTAAATCAAGGCTGAAACAAAGGCAGAGTGATGGCATTGTGCTGCTCCTACCACTTGGGAGCTATTTAAAACCAGGCAAGAGAAGGGAAGCAGGGGAGGAAAAAAGTCTTTTCAGAGTCATTTAGCGAACCAGAATGGACTCTGTTGCATGGCATGGCAGAGTTATTAAGAAGTGTTTAATATTTGTAACCAGATCCTTTTGTTAGCTCAGGGATGGCTGGGAGAGCCTGTGGAGCAGATCAGGGCACTCATAACCCGGGAAAAGGGTCATTTTGCAGACTTGGTCAAGGTTGGGAGAGGCGGGATTTGACTTCTTCCTTTCCCTTCTCCACCTCCTCTTTCTGAAGCATTTACGTCCTTTGGCCACAGAGTAGGTTTAGATTAGATTAGATATTAGGAAAAAATCCTTCCCTGTAAGGGTGCTGAGGCCCTGGTACAGGCTGCCCAGAGAAGCTGTGGCTGCCCCATCCCTGGAAGTTTCCAAGGCCAGGTTGGACAGGGCTTGGAGCAACCCGGGCTAGAGGAAGGTGTCCCTGCCCATGGCAGGGGAGTGGAACAGGATGATCTTTAAGGTCTCTTCCAACTCAAACCATTCCATGATCCCCTGATCTCCCCTAGAAGGAGTCAGGACCCATCATCCCAAGTGCTGACACTCAGTATCCCTGCCATGGATGCAGTTTCCTGGTTTGACCCCGGGCTGATGTGCGTGGGCACCCTGGTGATGCCTAAGAGGACACATGATGGTGACAGGCCAAATGCTGGTTTCCCAAACCTCTCTCCCAGACAAGGAATAACACTTTGATTTTTTTTTCCCCTGACCCAGCTCAGTCAGGCTGCAAGGAGGAGCAGCCTAACTCCTGTTAGGCCATTCAGCTGTTTTCTGTTGGTGGCAGAGAGAATCCATCACAGAATGTCCTGAGATGGAAGGCACCCACAAGGATCATCAAGTCCAACTCCTGGCCCTGCACAGGACAACCCCAAGACTCCCAAGGCCTGAGAGCCTTGTCTGAGCACCCCCAGCCCACTGGCCACAGTATTTCAGTTTGGGTTTGAGTAAACAGGTTTAAAAAAAATACTGGCTGGTACAAACTAACTACCAAGTGGGAGAGCTTCTTTTTTAGTTTCTTCCTTGCTTTTGTAGTGTTCCACCCAGGACAGCAGCACGAGCATCTTCCCCCACCACTGAACCCACCCCTTCTCCTTCTAAGCCTTTCCTTTAATCATTTGTTGACCCAGAGTTTTAGTGTCCACATTTGCTTCTTTTTTTTTTTTTTTTAAAGCCCAAATCAGGTAAAAAAAAAAGAGAAAAGAAAAGCCCGAGAAGAGTCTAATGAAATATTTAAGATTTTTTTCGAGGGAAAGTCTTGGAAGTGCTGACAAAGGTTTTGTTTGTTCCCGTCCTTTGTGAGAATTATTGGAGATGAGCCTGGAAGCAGGTTGCAAAAAGCACCAGGGTCACTCCATATTGAGGGGAACTGTGTTGGCATTGGTCACAGCTGTGCTGCCTTGACTCCCAGCTGAGCCACCAGCCCCCCAGCCTTTGTCCTGCTTTGTGAGCGGGACACGGCGCCAATTTTATACAAAGTTGATTGCACGGCCCCTTTGTTCCTCCCCCACCTCACACACGTACCCACACTCACACACACACACACACACCCTCGCTCTCTCCTCGGATCAAAAAAAAAAACCACACACACACAAAAAAAAAAAGAATCAGGGGAGTGACAATGTGATGAATTCCTTCACTGCTGGGCTGCATAATAAACCGAAACGCTGCTGCCCCGGCTTCAAGGGGAAAAAAAAATCGTATCCCACTGCTTTCCTCCTTGGAACCTGATTTTTTCCCACTAACTGCTCCCTGATTTATGGAGCCTCTCTTGTGTAGAGCATATGTGGCTCCGGGCATTTGGCATTCGCTGACATTTCACTTAAGCAACTGTGAAAGGGCAAATTTTCCTTGAAACCGAGCTGCAGCAGGAACACATGGAGCTCCTTCCCTTCCCTTCTCCCACCACACTCCCCTGGATGCAGGCAGGGACCTCAAGCATCCCTGATGTGAGAGGATGGAGCAAGCAGAGTGCCCAGCTCTCCATGCAGTGGCAGCTCCACGAGACCCTGTCCCGGTCCTGGGCTGCCTTTCCCATCAAGGATATCCCTGCAGGACAGCCCTTGGCTGCCTGACAGCCCTCAGGAGCATTTCCATGCTCCTCCAAGGGGAAAGGGCCTCCAGCAAGGCCATGAGGGTCCACAGATCCAAATTCTGGTCTCCATGTTCCCTCCACAAGAACAGGGAGACCCGTTTCCATGGGAGGATGGTGCAGCAAGGGAAGGGGCACTCACCAAAACACAAGCTATTTTCTCTTTTTTTTCCCCCATAATATATGGATGGCTGTGGCTTTTGGGCTGTGTTTTTTCCCACCCTCCTCTCCAGCAGGGTCCCCCTGCTGCCTTGACCCCTTTATCCTGTCCTGCATTTCACCTTGGAAAAGGAACCAGACAAAAGTGTTGTTGAAGAGCCTGGCAGGGCTAAACCTTCACACGTGTGGCTTCCACCAGGGCACCGCTGCAAATACCACAAGGGGCAGCTCCTGACCAAAGGCAACAGAGAGCCTGTGCTCCACAATGGAGAATCCAGCCTTTTCCCACATCTGGAACTCCTCTGGAGCATCCCCCTCGCTCCAGGCACTTCTCGTGGCAGCAGATGATGGAGGATTATCACCAACACAGGGACACCGAGGCACAGGGACTCCTCTCACTGTGTCATGGCAAAGCTCTCTGCTCAGAACTGACTTTGGGGGCAAAATGAGACTTTTCCTCTCCTTTTCTCCTTTCCAATAACCACACAGACTCCAGGTCTCAAATCCTACACGGAAAGATCACCCTGGCAGGTTCTGGACAGGATTGTTGTGACTTCAGCACAGGCACAGCTTTGAGCACACACTCATTGAGTTTTAAAGAAATGAGTTTGAATTTTCCCGGGGCACATTGAACCTGTTTGCTGCTACACCTCCAACACATTTAAATCAGCTCACTCATTGAAAATCCTCAGCTCTCACGGTGGACAAATTCACATTTTACTGCAGTTCATGCTCTACTCTGTGTAAAGACACACTTTCTGCAGTCATGTGACTGTGAGAATCTCAGCTTTCATTTTAAAAAAGTGGGGAAAATATGGCCCCTGTGGCTTAAAAATGTAATCTGAGGAAACACCAGAGGCTAAAAAAAAAAAACAACTGCAAGGGCAACCAAACCCCCCATTTCTTTCTTCTAAGTCTCACGACTTTAAATTTCATTTCCTGACCGTCGTGCACATACAGGGCTGACTCGTGATTTTCTGAATGTCTGGGGACACCAGTACCATTCTTCTTTAAGGTCCTCAAGGGCCAACACACAGAAAGGAGAATTCCTGTGATATTTCTGCAAAACAGGGCGAATTTTCCCAGTTTTTCCTGTGCTGTTTCCACGGTTGCTTTAAATGATTCAAGCACTGGATTTCCCACAACCGTGTTTGTGACAGATGCTTTCCAGCACACAACACCCAGAGCTGCTTTTTGCTGCAACTCTGATCATCTTGTTCGCAGTTTGAAGCAGAGAATTCAGCCATATGTAATAAAAAAACCAATAGTTAGCGAAGACAAGAGAAGTTCAAAGGCAGAAGAAAATCAAAAGAAACCAAAGGAAGGAACCCCCAAACCACCACTGGCAAGAACAAAACAGAGACACCCTAGAAACACATGTCATCATAAAAATGGTCCAGAGCAGCCTCTAGGACTTCTCTTTAACCTTCATAAATAGTCCCTGTCAGGTTTACTGAGTCTTCTCCTTTCTCTGGGAGCTATTTGTAACTGGAAGATCTCAAAGTTCTTTCTAAATGTGGGTATATCATAATTCATCCCCATTTGACAATGAGCTGAAAATCGTGTCAGCTGCAGCAGGATTGCTGATTTATTAGAAATTTGGAGAAACACTCCGAGCAGGGAACAGACAGGTCTGTGTCACACTCTGCCTCAAAAGTAGGTGATAATAAATGCATGAAGAGGCTATTTTTAAAATATTGCATCAGCCAGTTGTAAAAATCCCCTGGGAATATTTAACAATCCCCAAAAAGAGGGGAAGAAGTCTCAGGGAAAAAAAACACCTCTCACAAACACCAGCTCTCACCTACCCACAGCTGGGGATGAGTCTGGAAAACACGAGAGCATCCCTGTGAGCCATTTAAGCAGGAAAGATGCACCATCATTAAACAATTGGCTAATGACTCCAAGAAAAACACTGAGAGTCTGATCTGTATTATTACCATTTGTACCTGCTTATTATGACAGGCTGTCCCAAGGACCCAGCTGCACTCAGAGAAAATTAACTTACACTGAGAATATCTCCGAGCTGGGCTCAGGGAAAAAAAAAAAATTCCCAGTCTTTCTGGTTCTTTTCCACAGTGAATCCTGCGACATTACTCCTTCCTGCTCGTGTTATCCTCGAGGCTGGGCCAAACATCCATCATTCCCATTAATATACGAGCATGGCAAGGTTTAAAATAGGGAAGGGTGTGTGTGTTGGAGCACACGACACAGCACGTGGGTGTTTGCAAGATATTTTGAGCCTAAGAAGACCTTGGAAGGGACATCACCTTGGAAAGGGACTCCTCCTTGGAAGAGACTCCCCCTTGGAAGGGACTCCCCCTTGGATAGGACACCCCCTTGGAAGGGGCATCACCTTGGATAGGACACCCCCTTGGAAGGGACACCCCCTTGGAAGGGACACCCCTTGGAAGGGACACCCCCTCCTCTTCCTCACAGCACTGGAGCCCAGCAGGGCCAGCAGCATTCAAAGCAAATGGTTTGGAGGGACCAGCAGCAAGGATGCTGACTGGGATCCCAGTTCCCTAATAACACTGAGATCCCAGTTCCCTAATGGATAAGGAACTGAGCAACCTGGTCTAGTGGAAGGTGTCCCTGCCCATGGCAGGAGAATGGGACGAGATGATCTTCAAGGTCCCTTCCAGCCCAAACCATTCGATGGTGATGATGATGAACGTGATTTCCCACTCGTGGGGGAAGGTCTGGATTCCACCATGTGCTATAAACCTCCCATCCAGTTTGCATGAGAAGGATCCAGACCCTGCTCCATGCTCTCCTCAGGCAGCGCTTCTCCGGCGCGGGATGAGCGGGAACCTCTGCTGCCTGCACCACCCTCCCCCAAAAAACTGCACTGTGACCAAAAAGATAAAAAAAAAAAGGAATTTCACAGAAATGGCATCAGCTAAATATTCCTTTTGTAAGGGGACAACCCCCAGTGTCTCCTGGAGCCAGCAGCCTCTGCCCCTGTCCTGCCATGGCTGCGGCAGCAGCGAGCGGAGCGATTCCCTTCGCCTCCAGTGAACTCTGACTAAGCTTTATTGAAGGGTCAGTGACTAATGGCAGGTTGGTGCATCCAAATGAAAAGGCCTAAGAGTGGCCTGGAGACCTGAATCCTCCGGGGACTTTATCTGGGAGAGCTGGGAGGATTTTCTACACTTGTCTGATTCCAAATGCCTCCCAAAGCTCGCTGGCGGAGGGAGCTGACATGTACAATGCGCGCGGAGCCGGGTAATGAAGGAGCCTCAGATCCCCCATAATAGACAGGGTCAAAAGGCCCAGGCCAATTATACAGGCTTTCCCAAAAATCTTCTCTTCCTTGATCCCCCCCTGTCCTCTCCCTCTGTAATTTATTTGGAACTTAATTTTACATAATTGTGCCGGGGTCGGGAGCTGCCGGTTTCGAGCGGTGTGTTCATTTGGAGAGCTCTGGGGCTGCTGGGGGTTAAAGATGCCAGTGAATTTGCACAAACCAACATAAGCAGCATTCAGACACAGTAATATAATATAATATAATATAGCATAACAGAATATAACATATGCTTTCCACAAAACATGGGCTGAGCCACAGCACCCACCCTCATCAGCTCCCCATCACCAACTCCCCCTTCCTGCATCAGGGATTTGGATTTTTAATATCCCAGCAGTGGATATAAAGTGATCAGGATGGGCCTTCCCTGACTGAGACCTGCAGAGGCAACAGAGGGATCTTGCAAAAGCCTGATGGATGTGCATGAGCTGTGCCAAAACCGCTTTAAACACCACGGTAAAACGAAGCTCTGCCTTGCCCCAGGTGACCCCCGAGCTCAGCCAGTGCCAGCACTGCTCCCCGCCTCAGTTTCTCCACCCAAAATGTGGGAAGCTCCATTCCAACACACACCAGTGGTGAATTCACGTGATGCCACAGCTGGAACAGCTGCTCAGGGTACTCAGCCCCCTCCACTCACTGCAACGACCTCCCCCAAACCACCAGGGAGTACCTTGTAGGAACAACAGCACAGAGACACGTGATAGATTTAGAATCATAAAATCATGGAATAGTTACGGCTGGAAAAGCCCCCTAAGATCATCAAGTCCAACTGTTAAACCAGTGCTGCCAGGTCCACCACTTTACCATGTTCCCAGGTGCCACATCCACACATTTTTGGAACACTTCCAGGGGTGGTGCCTCCACCACTGCCCTGGGCAGCCTGTGCCAATGCATGACCACCCTTCCAGTGAAGAAATCTTCCCTGATATCCAATCTAAACCTCTCCTGGTGCATCTTGAGGTCATTTCCTCTTGTCCTGTCACTTATCACATGGGAGAAGGGGCTGACCCCCACCTGTCTACAGCCTCCTTTTTCAGGGAGTTTTAGAGAAGCTTAGAGAGCCTGTGGAGACTTAATCGAGCATCTTTCGGCCCAAACAAACCCTCAGCTCCCCCCCTCACCAGCCCCTGGGTTTAACCTTACCTCCAGTGCATCACGAGTGGATGGCTTGAGGCGGATGCCAAAGGAATTTTATGGGAATCACAGCAGTGGCTGGTGGTGCCAGCATCCCCTGGCTGTGCTTCCCGTGGCCCTGACTCCAAGGATTGGCCACCACAGCCCTCAAACAGAGTCTCTGCTCTCAGAGACAGGGCAGGAAACAGCTACAGCCGAAGCCAGCGACTAAAATAGTCATGGAAAAGCCAGAGGGGCCAAATGAAATTCTGCTGGGAGCTCTGTGGAGCTGCTTGAACAGCGATGGAGCTGCCCTGAGCTGGGGCTACAGTGTGAGAAGGAGGAGAATATGCAGAGGAATATGCCAAAAAACATGGAGATGCAGCTCAGAGGGTGAAATCCCTTGTGCCAAGCCCAGCACCAGCCCTGGACACCAGCAAGGTCTCAAGTGTGAATTCCACCCAGATGATGAGGGCTCAGTGCTGGGCTGTTCTCTGAATAAAGCCAGACTGTCACTCAATAAAACCAAAGCCAGAAATGCATCTTATTGCTTAGGGTCTGAACAAGCTGACTTGTGAATTGGTATGAAAGAGGGAGGGTTTGATTTTTTTTTTTTTTAAATCTAATTTCCTTCTAGATATTTTTACAGAAGAGTTTTACAAGGAAGCTGGCATGCAAGACTCATTAATAAGAATAAACGAGAGCACTTTAGTAAGCTCTTTCAAAGCTGCTGGCTTCTTTCCTCTTCCTGATTATCAGAAGATTGAGTTTTCAGGGCAAGCATGCTGCTCCTAAGCCTTGTTTCAGCAGAGCATTTTGCGGTATGAAGTGGTTTTACTCCAGGTTTCAGCTCCTGGAGTCAAGAGATCTCAGCAGAAAAATCAGCTTTATTTGAAATTTATATATATATAAAAAAAGGCAGGTCTAGAGCCTTCATTGTTATATAAAATAGGCTGGTGTCCAAAGAGGATCTGCTCTGTAAATGCTGTGCTTCCAAGGTGGTGTTTTGGTGTGTCTGGGTGCTCAGTTGACTGTTCTGCAAGTGGCACCAGGAGGAAAGTCCAATGTAAAACGAAAACCTGTATTTTCCTACATAACAGATGTGCAGGTACATTGCCCTCCCCATGGCAGGGCGTTGGAATGAGATGAGCTTTAAGGTCCCTTCCAACCCAAACCATTCCATGATTCTATGACATAGCAGGCAGATCACCAGGAGAGTTTTCAGGGATTAAAGCTCTGCTATAGGATGCATCCCTATGTCTGGAAAAGGCTGTGCAGAGTCTCCGCTTGGCTCAGCCCCATAGGGTAGTTTTACATGGTAGATTTGGAATCATACAATCCCAGACTGGTTGGGGTTGGAAGGGATCTTAAAGATCATCCAGTTCCACCCCCCTGCCGTGGGCAGGGACACCTTCCACTAGCCCAGGTTGCTCCAAGCCCCCTCCAACCTGGCCTTGGACACTTCCAGGGATGGGGCAGCCACAGCTTCTCTGGGGAACCTCTATCAGGGTTCACCCTCACAGGGAAGAATTTTTTCCTGATGTCCAATCTAAACCTCCTCCCTGTCAGTTTGAAGCCACCCCCCTTGTCCTGTCACTCCAGGTCCTGCTAAATGGTCTCTCTCCCTCTTGCAGCCTCATTTCAGGTACTGGGAGGCCACGATTAGATCACCCCAGAGGCTTCTCTTCTCCAGGCTGAACAGCCCCAACTTCCTCAGCCTGAAAACTTGCCATATACTCCTTTTTTTAAATTTATTTATTTTTTTAATGGGAAAGCCCAGAGACTTCCCAGGCACAGCAGGCAGTGGGCTGCTGCAGGGGATGCTGAGATGCAGAGCTCAGTGGCCTCAACGTGATGACATCCACCCACTTCTGTGGGAGCTGGCTCCGGGCCAGCCTCTGCCAGCAACACAGCTGAGGATCTTAATTCCAGTGCGCTCACAAAGAAGCAAAAAGTGCAAATCCACTGAATGCTTTATGGCCACTGAATGTTCCCTCTGGTAGAGGCTCACCACACGAGAAACACGGGGGCCCCTGCAAGGAGACACAGGCCATTCCTCCTCCCAGCAGTGCTCCACTGAGCAAAGGAGGGGAAGGGGAAACTGAGGCAGGAAATGAATTTGCTTTCTCGCAATCGCTTGGCAGGTTGACATCTGACTGCAGAGCCCGAGTTTCGGGGCTAAAGAGCTTCTTAGGGCTGAAAATGCCACCAGTCTGAGGCTCTGCTGCTCCAGATGCAGCACTGGGGTCAGCTCACACCCCTGGGGAGGGCGAGGGGAGCGGGGTCAGGCTCCTGCCAGATTCCATCTCTCACCGAAGCTGCATTTCATGAGTGTGGGGTCCCAGTGAGGGCATCCCCGTGAGGAAGGATCATGTCCATCTGCCTTGCCCCGGGATGGGAAGGGGGGCACAGCGACAAGCCCCCCAGGCTGGGGAGGGGAGGGGAGGGGGGGGCTCGTCCCTCTCCCCCTGTGTGGGAGCTGCTCTTCCAGCCCTTGGCTGGCACGCAAGGCAGCATAGTTAGTTGTTATTAATGATCCTTCTGGCTCTCCCCGGGTCCCGCAGAGACATTCCGGCTTTAATAAGCCACAGCTGGAGCGAGGTTTCCGGGCCGGCAGCTGCGGGGGAGCGGGAGCGCGGGCGGGCGGATGGACGGGGCGGGCAGCGCGGAGCCTCCCGGTGTCCAGCTCACGCCTGTCGCTTCCCAGAGCCCGGGGGGCTGCGAGGGGAGGAAGCAGCCCCGCGGCCCCCCGGGCGTGGGAACTGCTCCAGGCCCTCCCGTCTCCTCCTCCTTCCTCATCCCCGGGCAAGGCAGGCAGCGAGGGAGGGAGGGAGGGAGGGAGGGAGGGAGGGAGGGAGGGAAAGCTCCCCAGGGGCTCCCTTGGCTAAGAAAAGCCTGCTTTAAAAGCCAGGCGCTGCGGGGAAGTCAGGGGAAGGGGAAGAGGAAACCTCTTCTTTGCTGCAGGGGAAAAATAGGAGCATCCTATGTTATCCGTGTCTTTAGGTATCTGGAGGGAGGGATTCCAAAAGGATGGAGCGATTGGAAAAGGGACAACGGGCAAAAACTGATGCACAGGGAGTTCCACCTGAACGCGAAGAACTTCTTTATTGAGAGCACTGAGCTGCCCAGAGAAGGGCGTGGAGTCTCCTTCACTGGAGACATTCCAGAACCCTCTGGACACACTCCTGCGGGCTGCGCTCTGGGACGACCCTGCCCGAGCAGGGGAGGCGGCACCAGACTTGGGACCGCTGCGGTGCCTTCCAACCTGATCCCCCCGAGGCGGAGGAGGGAGCAAACACCCATCCCCGAGCCTCCAGCTCGTTGTTCCCGGCCTGCAGGGCGAGTGCAGGCGCTCGCAGTGACCTCGGGGGGAGGACCCGTGGGCCCATTTCCATGGCCCGGGCGAGCCAAGCGCCTTCTCCCCAGCGCGTGCGGGGCGGCGCGGGGGCCACCGGGGCCGGGTGACCTCGGCGCTTGGCGGTGGCCCAGCCTTGGCAGGGAGAGCGTGAGAAACCAGGGGGCGACACCCAAGTGTCATCACAGCTGCAAAAACTGCTGAGCAGAAAAAGCCTAATTACAAAAATATGCGCCCGGAGGCTTTTCCGTGATGAAAACAGAGCCGCTGCTTCAACTCCCCCCCCCCTCCGCCTGCCAGGAGTGCAATGCGAGTTGTGTTCTCTGCTGTGCAGTGTGGGATTTTTTAACTAGGCTGGGGGGTGTGGGGTGGGGGGAAGGAGGCTCGGGGCGACCGAGGTCTCCATAAAGCTTGTCATCGCCAAGTGTGGCATATCTGGGAGATGAAGGAAGAACATAACACACCCTATTAAAATTAACAAAGCCCCTTTTTCTTCCTGCTTTTATTTTTCTCCCCTTCTCCCCGTCGCCTCCCCTGCCCTCACCCCCGGGGCTCCTCTGGCTGCCGCTATTTACAAAGTGACTTCAGAAAACTGATAAAGCACTTTAACCACAGCCAAGCACCATCCTGGCCTCACATGGCAACACTCAAAGGAATGCCCCACCACCGCAGCACAGGCGTGACATTCAAATGGAATCTGCTCGCTGGACGCGTGCAAAAAAAAAGAGAAAAAAAAGGGAAGCATGTGCCACCACATCCCCAAGGCCTGCTCCTCTGTGCCCTTGACACGTGGCTTGGAGGAGGGCAGTGCCACCAGGTCACAAAA
The DNA here is from genome assembly GCF_003984885.1 of Neopelma chrysocephalum. Taxonomy (NCBI): domain Eukaryota; kingdom Metazoa; phylum Chordata; class Aves; order Passeriformes; family Pipridae; genus Neopelma; species Neopelma chrysocephalum. Next base: position 395,494 of record NW_020897858.1, read on the forward strand.
GCACAGGATCAACCGGGTTGGAAAAGACCTCCGAGATCATCGAGTCCAACCCTTGATCCAACCCCGCTGTGGTTCCCAGCCCATGGCACTGATGCCACATCCAGTCTCACCTTAAACACCTCCAGGGACGGAGAATCCACCCCCTCCCTGGGCAGCCCATTCCAATGGCTGATCACCCTCTCTGGAAAAAATTTCTTCCTAATATCCAACCTAAACCTCCCCTGGCACAGCTTAAGGCTGAGCCCTCTTGTCCTACTGCTGGTTCCTGGGAGAAGAGCCTGACCCCCCCCTGGCTCCCCCCTCCTGTCAGGGAGCTGGAGAGAGTGAGGAGGTCTCCCCTGAGCCTCCTCTTCTCCAGGCTGAACAGCCCCAGCTCCCTCAGCCTCTCCTCACAGCACTTGTGCTCCAGTCCCTTCCCCAGCCTCGTTGCTCTTCTCTGGACCTGCTCCAGCCCCTCCATGTCCTTCCTGAACTGAGGGGCCCCAAGCTGGGCACAGCACTCGAGGTGTGGCCTCACCAGCCCTGAGTCCAGGGCAAGAATCACTTCCCTAGTCCTGCCAGCCACGGAGCTGCACTAGTTTAACCTTGATGCCAACACAGGGCAGAGTCAAAAAATGGGGCTTTCTGAGGTGCAAGTGGCAATTCTCTCCGTTGTGGGAGTGGAGGTGAGGGTCTGTCCCTCTTACAACCTCTGGGACATTGGGAGGGACACCAGACCTGCTGGATTGTGGGGCTGAGATGGGCTTGGCTGCAGTGATTGCACATCAGCACTCACAGAGATGGCTGTGTGGGCGAGGAGGAGGCTGGTGTGACCTCAGCATCCCTCCTGGCCAGCTGGGATGTGGGTCTGAGTGCTCCTTGCTCCCACCTTGCCACGGCTCCAGGCAGGTGACAACCCACTCCAACACCTCCCTCCCTGTCCTAAAGAGAGCTCACACCCTCCCTTCTGCCCCTTCCTCTCCTGCAGCAGGGAACTCAGGCCCTGAAGTTGTTCTCAAAGTGACTCTGCCCTCACACACACCCCAAAAGTTCATTTATTCCAGGAGGTGTTTGGGCCTCCAGGAAATCTCTGCTTAATACCTGTGCACTTGAGTGGCCTTAACTTGAGGCAAACAAAGGTTATGGTCCAGGTGTAAATATGAAATGCGTATCTTTATTCTTTATCTAATCAAACTTACATTTTTATCTTTACTGCCACTGGTGTTTAAATGTTTGTACTACTTTTTTAACTAGCAAATGTAAGAGGGACCATAAATCTGAGGCAGACTTCCACTTGCAGCGGTTTTAGTTCTGCATTTGCTCTTTCAATTAATAGCAAACCGATTTCTTTGGGTTAGTAAATGTGCCCCATAGCAACCGTAGCCACCTCCAAGCTGTTGCTCAAGGAGAGGCGCCTCAAAAAATAGTTATTTACCCGTCCCTGCCACATTTTACCCCACTGTCTTCTGACACTACACAGTTAAATCACATTAAACAGTGAAGCAAGCCAGACAGCAGCAGCATTAGCAGAGCTTTCTGCAGGCCACCAGCTGTTTGCCAGGCTGCAGGTCTAAAATAAGAAGTATTTATTTCCAGAATTACTGTAAAGACTGTAAGAAAAAGCAAAAAAGACCTGTGTAAAGTGTTGTCTAAGGACTGGGGGGGCGTGTTGGGCTGACAGCACTGCAGAACAAGTGCCAAAGGCAGAGGAGAAGCTTTTCCAGCTGAAGCCCTGCTGGGAAAAAAACCCACCTCCTGGGATGAGAGTGGGATCTCAGGCTCTCTGTCCTTCTCTGCCTTTGGCTCCTCTGCTGGGGTTGTCCACCACAGACAAATTAGCAGCCCCTGAAATCGCCTTTCTCCATCAGAAGGACACAGGGGATGGACCTCAACTGTCTGCCCAGTCCCTACACACAACCAGGCATCAGCCAGCAAGAGTTTTTGGTCAAGCCCTGGCCCAGGAGGGAGGGATTTCAAGTTTCTCCTTGAAATCACACAGGTGGACCCCTCCCCTCCCACTGCCCTGCTCCTTATCCGTGTTCCAAGCCTGCAGAAAAGAGTTGACTTCCCATAAAATCCCTGTCAAACCAGGGTCAGGGGGGCGGTGTTTGTCTGTGTCAGGGTCAAAGCCACGGGGACAAATTCCAGCCATAAAAGAAAAAAAGAGAGAGAGAGGGAGGAAGGGAGGGAAGGAGGGAGGGAGGGAGCATCGGTGTCGGCAGTGCAAAAAGAGGAGTTAAGGTACATGGCATGAGTCACCTGCTTGGAGCTTTCCAAAGGGAATTAGTGGCTCCAACACCGTATTTCAGGGCAGAGAGTCGTGCAGACAGGGTGTGGGGGGAAGCCTGCAAGCACATCAATCTGTTTACCGATGGGCAGTCCTACCAGACCCAATTAAAGGGGAGGTTCTGGCCACTGATTGCCACATCCCCACTGCCCTTATCGGCCTCTTGTGTGATACCATCTCTGCTTGCAGCCCAGGTAGCCTGCCAGACAGACAGGGAGGGGCACAGAGGCAATGGGAATGATAAGCCCCATGCAAAGGAAACGTGCCTGTGTCCCAACAGTTCTCTTCTGCCCTGGGACTACGTGGAAAAGGGAACCTTTCCCCTCAGGAAGCCTGGAAATCAAGTGTATGCAGAGCTGCACATCCTGATCCATGTGCAGGAGCGGGTTTCATTCCTGCTCCTCACCCCTCAGCCTGGCAGAGCCGGAGCAGATCAGTGCAGGGGAGGTAGAAGGGGAATTCAGGCCCTCCTTGTGCAACCTGTAAGAGTTATTGTTTGGGCAGAGTGTGAACTGCATGAGAGCAGCACACACGGCCCTGGGAGAGCACATCTGCGTGGGGCTGTGCTGGCTGGGGCTGCAGAGCTTGTGGTTTGGAGCTGGCTCGTGTCTGCCTGGCTCCCAGCTCACCCACAGAGGCCCTGCAGGATATTGCTGCTGGCCAGTGCAGTGGAGAAAGGGGGAAAGACCCTACAGGCCGAGCTGCCTCCAGGAGCTGCAGCTTGAAAAAAATGCCTCCGTGTCTGCCGAAGGAGTGTGTGTGATGTAACACATCTCAGGCCTTGGATTCTTGGGGTCTTGCATCCTGGGGACCCAAGGTGCATCCTTACAGTGCCCTCCCAAGCCCCCAGGTTCCCAGATTTGATCCTTCAGAGCATAAAGTTGTGGCATTCCCGTTCTCCAGCAGCACAGAGAAGAGAATTTCAACAAACCCTTTATTTCAAGAATCATGCAGTAACTGGGATTCATTTCAGAGGCTGTGCAGGAATCTCTGGACCTTCCCTGCCCATCCAGTGCTGTAGCATTAAGAACCCCCAAGCAGTTTTGCTGCTTCAGCTTATCTCCTGTTTCACCAGCTGACACGGGAGCAGAGCTGGAGATAAAGGGGGAAAAAAATCTAGGGCAAAACCAACCTCCAACTCCCCCTCACCTCGGATTTTGTCATGCTGATTAAAGTTGCACCGAGCCTGGCTGGTGTGATTGATCCCTCTGCATAATGACTAAAGCTGACCTATATTATCAAATCAATACCTTGAACAGGCTTCTCTCCAGGGCTGGCAAAGACACCCAAAGCTTTCAGAGCTTGGACAATCCCACGGCCTCCTGCTTTCCCTGAGGTGTGTCTGGGAAGCAGGGGACCTCAGGACGAAGCCAAAACAAAAAAGAAATGGCTTTACCCAAAGTGAACCCACACTTGGCAGGTACAGATGGGCCATAACCTGGAGGGTGAGGTTTGTTTAAAACCCACGCAGTGAACTAACCACGGAGGCTTTCACCTCGCCCTGCCACGCAGAGAACATTTGCAAAAGTGTCCTGTAAGCCAGACAGGCTGTTTACCCCTGGCCTGGACTTCTTGTCCTCACCTTGTGCCGGGGCAACAAGGTGACACCGGTTTGTACACGGGCTGGGAAGGAGGATTCCCCCAGCAAAACCGAGCCGCTGGTGCCCCAAGACCTTCTCCGAGGCCTTTGCTGGGAATTAATGATGTCATGTTCCTTGTCTGGCTGCCCAGACACCCTCCCAGCCCATCCCGTCCCAGCCCATCCCCGTGCGAGCGCAGTAATGAAGCGGGTGGCTCGGGAGCGCTTGGAAAAAAAGGCACTGAAAGAGGAGCTGTGGCTGCTCCGGCGGGGAGGGGAGCGGGGAGAGAGAGAGAGAGAGGTGGGAGCAGCAGGCACATAATGACCACTTTCTTTGTGCGGGAGGCTGGGCTGCTTCGTGCCTGGGAAAGGCAAGCCAGGCACGCAGCCTGCGCTGCCACCCACGCAGCCGGCACTGGAGCTGCTGTCGTGTGTCAGAGGAGCACCTCGTCATCCTCCCCGCTCACTCCTCCTCCTCCTCCTCCTCCTCCTCCTCTCCTCGCTCCAGCTGCGCCTCCCGCTCCCCTCCCTCCTCATCCCTGTCACTCGTGCTCGCCATTTGAACCTGCCGAGCTCCGCAGGGACGGGCACATCCCCCCCCTTCCCAAAACTGTTTGTGCTGCAATTTCGGCGTGGGATGGAGTCGGGGGCACTTCTCCATTCTGCCCAGCTCATCCTGAAAGTGCGATGTATATTTATATGTTTGCACACATCCCCTCCCCTTCCTTCCTTCTCTCCCTTGCTATTTTTTCCCCTGCCCTGTATTTCTCTCTCTGTCAGCCTCCCCTCCTGCTCTGTGAGAACAAACATTGCACAGTTGCTAATTCCTATCTGGGTGCTGTAGCCAAAACACAGGGAGCTGCTGGGCTGGATAAGACTAATGGTGTGTTCTGTGCAGCCTCCTATCTCTGACAGTGAGCAGCACAAGTCACCCAGGGGATGGAGTGCCCCTGAAATACCCTTTTAGAGCAGCAGCCTTCTCCTGGATAACCTACTGCCCTCCAGCAAAAAGTCAGTGCTGGATTAGTTCGTGCCCCAAGCACGGAGCTTCATCCCTCCTGCTGCAACTGGATGTTTCCTTGTTATTCAGGCAAATGCCTAATCCTGGTGATTGCACAGGAGTACCTAATCCTTGCTCCATCTAATCCCAACTGCTCACTGCCTGCCTTGTGCTGAACAATCCTGCACGGAGCACCTTAGGTGGAAACCAGAGCCAGAGGATCACCCGGGTGTAAGTGAAATGCATCCTGTAGGAGCCCTGCTCGGATGCCTTTGGGCATTCCCAGATGTTGGATAATGTGTTCCCAAGGGACTAGACATTTTGGGAACCTGACTGGAGGTGCCATGCAGACCTGTGCAACTGAAACCCTGAAATCTTTTGACTTGTGGAGGCGTCCGGGTGCCCGTGGGATGCAAGATGGGGATGGGGACTGCTCAGCCTGTGTTCCAGCAGTGCAGTGACATGCTACCTCCAGCTGTGGGGTTTTAAACAGCTTGTGCACCCAGGGCATGCTCGGCTGCAGATGCTGAGAGCAAGAAATGGAGGTCAAATGCACAAGTCTCACAGCGGGGACAGGAGCTGTGCTAGGGGCAGGCAGGGGAGGGTGATCCTTAGAAGAGCTGGATGCAAATAGTGTCTTCAAAGGGAGGCAGATTCTGATCTCTGTGTCCCTCAAAGTACTTGAGGAATGGGGAACTGAAACTCATCAGTGCTGGGCTGACAGGGCACAAGGATCAGCTCCAAAACAGTGCCCTCAGCCCCCAGTGATTGATGGTCCCCGGGTTTGGCTGCTCCACTCTGAGGAGGTTTGGAGCAAAACCCTCTTTAATTTCTGTTCACCTCCCCTTCCCAACAGACAAGACACTGCCCAGCTCTCCTTTTCTTGAAATAAAAATGACAACCAATTAAACAAATTGCTTTTAGCCCACGAGCTGGCCTGAGTGACAGGAGAGGCTCTGCTGTGCTCCTGCCGCTCCGAGAGCCTTTCCCTGAGGAAGTTAAACCCAAGGCACACGGAGTCAGGGAACCTTGGCAAGCAGAGCTCTCTGTGCTTTGCTTCAGTGCTGTCCCACGGGAAAAAGGAAGCCTTGGGGTTTATTTTTTTATCCTTTTCTATCCCTTCTTTTATTCTCTGAAGCTAAGCCGTTGGAGCGGATGCGTCGGCCCATATCCCAGAAATCTGATTCATTTTCCAATGACATGAGTTTTCTTTTTTAAATACAGATACAAGACAGATTTTGTTTGGGTTTTTTTTCCGCAAAGACAAGTGAAACGTCCCTGCCTTCACTTCTACCTGTTTGTTATTATTGAATGTCAAAGCCTTCTGTGCAAGTGCCTCCTGGGAACAGGGTGCCCAGAGAAGCTGTGGCTGCCCCATCCCTGGAAGTGTCCAAGGCCAGGTTGGATGGGGCTTGGAGCAACCTGGGCTAGTGGAAGGTGCCCTTGCCCATGGCAGGGGGTTGGAATGGCATGTGCTTTAAGCTCACTTCCAACCAAATCATTCCATGATCCTATGATTCCCCACTACCCTTAAGGACAGGAAAGTGGTGCCTGACTCCCTGGGGCCATGCCAGGAGTGCACAAGGCACAGACCTCACCGAGGGGGAGAGGAAGAGGCAGCCACAGCCTGTTTAAGTTTTTATTGTTGCAAGCTGCTCCTGTCCTGGCCACATCCGAGCGCGGATGCCAAATTTGTCATTCCCGATATAAACTTAGGTGCTAAAAATAAACAAGGCAGCTTAGAGGAAAGAACTCACACCGTGTCTGCTGTGGAAGCCAAAACACTCTCTTCAGATGGCACCATCCCCCTGCCTCGCTGGTGAGACAAACTGCCAGGGCTGGGGGCTCCCAAGGTTTATTCCTTGCTCTATCTCGAGCTGGCCCAGCATAAATCACTTCTCCCCTCCCTGTGCAGCCACCTTGTAAGTGTGTACAATAACCTCTGCCTCCCTGGGGTGTTGTGAGGTTTAATTGCTTGCAGACGGCTCCAAGCTCCTCAAAGATTTGCAGAAGCGCAAAGTAATATTAATGCCCAAACTCAGCACACACATTTCCCAGAGTTATCCATCCTGCCTGGCTGGACCGGTTCCCAGCGTTTTGCTCAGATGATTTTTGCTTCATTTAATCCATTTTAATTACCTTTTCGCTGATTGCTTTTGCCCTTTTGTTTAAAACATTTCAAATTCTTAATTGCGTCTCCGGGTTCTCCCATCAGTTGTTGTCGTGGCTGGTTCTTATCAGCCAGCCAGGGCTTGCTGGGTTTGTTTTCCAGTGCTCTCATGGACTGGTGAGCCAGGCACGATGCTCTCCTGCACTGGTGAGCAAGGCACTGAAACCCAGCACCGGGTCATGTTTATTTGTTTGCTTTACTAGTGCAGGAACTAGGCAGGTTTTCACAGTTTCTCCAGGAAAGGGGCCACCCATTTTGCGGTCTGCACTTTGCTAACAGATAATTTAGGGCTTGAAAGTAAACAGACGGTTTTTGTCTGCCTCCTGTTGTAAATGAGTGGTTCCTGTGCTTTTTTTGGGGGCAGCTGCACCAGTTAACCAGCCTGAGACCTTGCCTGAACCTTGCGGGGTTCAGCCCAGGGTGGTTTCTGGGATGCTCCAAACCCCAGGGTGGTTTCTGGGATGCTCCAAACCCCAGGCTCAGAAGGAAGGAACTCAACTTCCACTCAGCACCAGTGCTCAAAAGCAACTTGAAAGCAGAGGAAGGAAGTATTAACCCCCTCACCCCCAGTGAAACCTGCGGGCACTGCAGCTCATGCCAGGGCACACATGTAGCCCATACTGGTGCACACAGAGCCCTTACTGGGACACACACAGCCCTTACTGGGACACACACAGCTCTTACTGGGATACACAGAGCCCATATTGGACACACAGAGCCCATACTGGGGCACACACAGCTCTTACTGGGGCACATAGCCTGTGTCAGGACACACACAGCCCATGTCAGGGCACACACTGCCTGTGTCAGGGCACACACAGCCCATGTCAGGGCACACACGGCCTGTGTCAGGGCACACACAGCCCGTGTCAGGGCACGCACAGCCTGTGTCAGGGCACACACAGCCATGTCAGGGCACACACAGCCCGTGTCAGGGCATGCACAGCCCAAACTGGGACACACAGAGCCCAAACTGGGACACACGCAGCTGCCGCCCGGTGCCCAGCGGGGCCGACAGCCCCGTGCCAGGCGTGTGCCTGCACGCTGCCGGCGGGGTGGAGCACTCCCGGGCACCCAGCCCGGAGCCACGAGCGCCTCTGCCTTGGGGACAGCCCTGCCAGGCTCTCCCTGTGCCCCTGTGGCCCCCCAGCCCTGCCGTGGCCGGAGGGATGTGCAGCACCCCGCGCTCGCCGTGTGCTGCGGGGTTCGGGCGACAGCTCCTGCCCGGCGGCGTTGGCACTCCGTGGCAGTGCTAAGAATAGCAGCCACACACATATGTTCCAGAGCCCTGCAGAGGGACTGCAAAGGCAGCAGGAAAATCCACAGCGCATCCAGACACGGGTTGTACCCTCTGCCACGGCAGGACCTGGCTGGTTTGTCACACATCCTGAACCGGACGGGACATCAAGGTCACCGCAGAGCAAACTGGGGGCATTTCAGTCCTAAGCATTTCAGAGCCTGAGCCTGATTCAGAGGTTTTTCTGAGCTGCCTTACCCACAGTTTATGAGCGTGGTGGCAATGAACTTTGTCCTGAGCTCTGTGTTGTGCTGTGCTGATGGACCTCAACCTTCTCACCTGACCCAGCTCCAGCCATTCCTCTGCTCCGTGTGCCTCTGCGGAGCACACACCCCGCTCCGTGCCTCCCACATGCCTCCTTCCCCATCCTCTTTGACCCTGATTCCAGCCCTGACTCTCCCCATGTGCCAGCTAACATATTCTTCACTTCAGTGTTTATTCTGCCACCTTTTTCAGCTCCTTCACCAGCGGGGTCCAAGGCGGGGTTGTCAACCAGCACACGCAACAGCTTCCTGTTTGCCACTGTGGCTTGTGGCTGAATTCCCTGCCTGTGCTTCCCCAGAAGGGAGCTGCACCTTTATCCTTCCATCTCCTTCTGCCCTCTGCTCACGCTGCTCCCGTCAAAGCAGGCATGACCTCGGTGCCTGGCGAGTGCAATGACTCGGCTAAGCCGGCTGTCATAACCCAAGGAGCAGGGAACCATCAAACTAATTGTCACTTGTTTCCTAAAGCAGGATTTTCACTCAGCTCGCTGGTGATGGGCGTATGGTGAATACAACGGTTCTGCTTCTTATTTAACGATCCGTTGACAGGAAAGATCGAGTAGGCAGAAATCTAAATTCTGGATTCTCTCCAAATTTTTTTTTTTTTTTTTTTTTTAATCCACGGGAGCCCAAGCCTTTCAGCATTTGGGAAAGCAGCAACAGGAAACAAGGCAGGGGGAATTTTAGGAGCTGTTGAGATGGCTGCAGTGTTTTACATTCCCAGAACTCAGCAGGCAGGCAGCTGTCTGGCCTATTAATCCTTTCCAAGTTTCTCTTTTGCCCCACAAACGCATTCCTGCTATGCCCATGGAACACACAAGGCACGATCCCATCCTGGTGTTCTCCCCCTGCACACCGCGACGGGGAAACACCAGCAGCTGTGTTCCATCTTGCTGAAAGGCAAACCAGGACCTGTTGTGCTGCCTACCACAGGCTTGGATTAAGCCTGAGCAGTTTCAGGGTTCCCTACTCCCAGCTGGATTTCCCGTGGCAGCAGGCTGTGAGGAGCTGAAGGGAAAAGGCTCGGAGGGAGATGCCATTTTTCCGCAGGAAGGCACAGGAAAGCCTCCCCGACCGAGCTGGAGGGAGCTGAGCTGGGCTGTGCTCAGCTGGACGTGCTGTTACATCCGTGTTTTTCTTCCTCCTTGGCCCAGCTGCTGCAGCTGCTTTCCAGACCCCCCGAGCAAACTTGGATGCTTCGCAGGACTGTCTCCCTGCCCCATGCAAAAGCTGGCTGCGTGCACCCCGGGAGCCTCCAAGAAAGCTTTGGAGCACAGGGCCCCTCCAGAGGCCAACAGGATTGACAGAGCGTCAGCCAGGGGAGCTGCCTCCACCTCCGCCCGCAGCCCCCCGTGCCCTGGGGAAGTTCCTTTCAGGTCAGGGTCAAGACACAGCAGCGGGGCTGTGTGAGGGAAGCCACGGCATTAATCAGAGTTGCTGTGTGGGTAACAGAGTGTGCCAGGCCCAGGGGACTGTCCCTGGAACCTTACACCAGCCTGTGAGGCAGGCGGGTGGAAAAACCTTGGCATCCAGAGGTGACCACTGCAGCCTGGCACGCCGTCAGCAGAAAATCCCTGCTGGCTGGTTCCTACCTGCTGAAGGAAATCTGGGCAGGAGGAAAGCCAAACCTCCTCCCTTTTCCACGCTCTGTCCCATCCCGGCTCCCCCCCCCCTCCCCTCGCACGCCGGCCCCAGAGTCAGCGGAGGCCAGAATTCCTCCCACAAAACACAGCTGGAACGCGGCCACGAGCTGCTCAACCTCCACACAAAGGGGGAAGACAAGCCCAAAATAAACAGGCACGCACACGGGCGAGCACACGCACGGACACACACGGACACACGGACACGCACACGTGGGGCGCCGGGGGTGCTGAGGAGGGGGGGAAGGCCCGGGGGAGAAGCAGGAGCTGGGGAGGGTGGCTTTGGGTGGTGAGGAAAAATTTCATGCTGGCCTCTTTAAAGGTGTGTTATTTGTTCAAGGCTGTCCAAACATTTGCGGAGCGCTGGCAGGCCCGGAATGTGTGCAAGAGCTCCGGCAGCGTGTCTTAGGCGTGGGAAAGCTCTGCTCTCCTCAACCTTTACAGGCTTGTTCCCCCTCAGGCAGTGATTCAATAAAACCCGCGCCAGAGATTTATTGAGCTGATAATGACAGCTTCAGTCAGCAGGCAGACACCAGCAGGGCCTGGGGAGAGGGGGAGAGGGACTCCCAAGTCGCAGAGGAGGGATGTGAGATCCCAGCGCCTTCCCGGGATGGGGCTCGGGGCAGGCTGGGGTCTGCACCTTGGGTATTCCAAGTCACAGAGGAGGGATGAGAGATCCCAGTGTCTTGCCAGGACAGGGGCTGGGCTGGGGGCTGCACCTTGGTTATCTCGAGTGGCAGAGGAGGAACAAGAGATCCCAGCCTTGCTGGGATGGGGCACGGGGCAGGCTGGGGTCTGCACTTTGGTTATCCTGAGCAGCAGAGGAGGGATGAGAGATCCCAGTGCCTTGCCAGAACACGGCATGGGGTGGGCTGAAGTCTGTAACTTGTTTATCCCAAGTGGCAGAAGAGGGATGAGAGATCCCAGTGCCTTGCTGGGATGGGACATGAGGCAGGCTGGGGTCTGCCCCGTGGTTAGCAACAAGGGCTAGAGCCAGGATTTCAATCCCCTTTCCCCGGGTGCCCGAGCGTGCACCCTGGCAGGTGAGCAGAGGGTGTTCCTGGCAGGAGTGCAGGGCTCCCTGTTGTGGGAATTGCTGGTGTCCTTGTCAGCAGCCCTGCTGAGGTCAGGGACGTGGCCGTGGGATGGGCTGGGTGCCTGCCCCCAGGGTGACAGTGTCCTGGCTGAGCTGGCTGCCTCGGGGGGCTGTGCCGTGCTGGCCCCTGGCCACCTGGGCAAGTTGCTTCACCTCCCGCTCTGCCACCGCCCTGTGACTGCTCAGCTCTGGGTAATTCCCCTTCCCAGCAAGTGCTGAGCTGAGAAGGGCAGCAAAGGCTTGCAGCCCGAGCTGCTCGGGGTGCTGGAGGCACTGGGAGAAGTTCTGCCCTTCGTGGGCAGGTGGGAGGAAGGTGATGCCATGAGGGCTTGATTAAAGGCATTGCTGCTGGTCTGGGTCACACAGCCCAGCCTGTGGTGCTCAGGGACAGAGAAAACACCCCATGAGAGAGCTCTGTGTCACCACCAGCACCATGGCACTGGCCACTGAGTCACTGGCTCACCTGGGCCAAGGGTTGGCCTCCCTTGCTGCTTGTGTAAGGCTGCACTTGATGATCTTGGAGGTCTTTTCCGACTTTAATGATTCTTTAGCAAAACCCTGCCAGGGCAGAGCCCAGGGCAAAGTACCTGTGAGAAAGCCCAGCACTTTCCTGCTGTCCCACGGTACTTTCTGGCCACGCTGGAGTTAAATCCCATAAACACACCTGTGGTTATCAATCCGTTTTACCAGTGGGAAATGCTCGAGATAGAAGGGAAGTGACTCACCCTGAGAGGCAGCAGCACGGCCAGGAACCAACCTCCCTGACCCTCTGCCCATGATAACCCACAGGCTTTGTGCGCCTGCACATGCACCCAGCCCAGCAAACAGCCACGAGACCTGTGCAGGGGGGGAGCACAGCACTAAAACTCCCCTCCTGCCAGCCCTCCACACCAGCTTTACCAGGCTGCAAACCCATTCCACGGGCCCTTCATGCAGTGCTTACCTTGGGAGAGCCGTTTTTGGCTCTTTTAACAAAAAAAACGCTTCGAGGAAAACCTTTGCCAAGGTAACCTTCAGTCCTGCACTCGGCAGCTGGGGGAGACACGTACCTCCCAGCCTTGGCATCAGGTAGCTGAAGGCAGCAGAGGCACAGAACAACGTGGCCAGTGAGCACTGCTGGGATAAAAGGGACCTTGCATCGCCTCTCTCATTTAATTATTACCGTCTGTGTTCTTTCTGGCACCGCAAACGCTTGGGAACTTGGCAGCTCGCTGCCTGTATTAACACAGGGTGTTTTCTCCACAGCGAGAGTGCTCCGTGCTGCTGGAGGGGGCTGGTTTGAGCCTCACGCCCTGAACAGCCAAGACTTTCCCAAGCTTTGGGTTCAAATCCCAGCAGGACCTAATGAGAGCTCCGTGTTGCCCGGTGCAGGGAGGGAGTTCTGCGGGTGTTTTCGGCCCCGCGCGGCCCTTACGGCTCCAACAGCCCTTTGCAATTTGGCTGTCAACAAAGAGGGCAACTGGTTTCTATAATAAACACTGGGGGATAGATTTTCAAAGAGCAGAGGCCCTGCCTCGTTTGGGTGGGTGTAATTTGTAGCAGAGAGCAAATTTGAGTGTCTGGATTGCTGCCTCTCGCCGGCTCGCGCTTGGCTCTGAGGCTTGGGCTTGGTGGATGCAACAGAAGCTGTTCCTCTGACAATACAAGCCCTGGTGTGGCAGAGCTTCCCTGGTCGTGCTGTTCAGTGTGTCTTCAGGATTGCAATTACAGGTGATCCCCCAGCTGGCTCTTTGCTTTTAGACAGGAGCAGTCTTAGCTTTTAGCCTTAACCTGCCTCCCCTGACCGCCGGTATCGATCCTTTGCAGCAGCCGTGGTTTCGCCTGCAATTAGAGAAGCACATTTTGTCCTGACTTGATCCTGCCTGGCCTGTAAGAGCCCTCCAGCACTGGTTTGCTCGGGGGGGGGAGCAGCCTCTCCATCATCTCAAAAGTGCTGCTGCCTTTGCACTGGCTCGTCCTCTCGGCCTCTCTCCGCTGGGGAGTCCTGTGTCACCCTCAGCTCTTTGGTGTTAGTTCAGTGAGGTGGCTCTGATCCCAAAAAAAAGGGCAAGGGAGGCAGGATTTTAGCTGCTGGGCAATCTTATAGGAACCTGTGATGTATTCCAACTCCATCACTGGAGCCTGCAGGGGAACAGGGAGCCGGGGATGCCAACTCTAAAGACACTGGGAAGATGCAGAGTTGCCCTCCAGTGTTGCACTGGATGTGTTCTAAACCCACATGTTGAGTTTGAGGAGGGGCATAAAGACTGCACAGGGAAGGGAAAGGTTTTGGATAGAAGAAGAAAGGCTGTCTTAGGTCTGCAGAGTAAATGCAGCTAAACCAGTGAGTAGCATAGACCTGGCTCTGGGAGCTGTGAACGTGACAGAGTAGCAGGGGCACTGAATCTGTGAGTGGGATCTACAAACAAAGTGTATGTCACCCTTCCACAAGCATCCCACTCCCAGCAGGGGAAGTGGCAGGAGGTCAGAGTCCTCTCCTTTGTCCTTGTTCTTCCTCCCTGGAGCCCAAGCCAGCCCTCAGCACGTTATGCAACCCTGTCTGGAGCCCTGCAAACAGCCCAGCTGGTGGCTCTGGAACACGGAGCTCTGCTGCTGACGCCAGTCCAGTCAGGTCCTAGATCAGATGGCTGCTGCCCAGGCACAGGGCACTCTGTCCAGCTGCTCCGTGCATCCTCAGACAGGGCTAAGTGCAGCCAGGATGGAGCTCCACCCTTTCAGGCCCAGAGTTTTCCTGAGGAGAGCCCCCAGCTGTGTCCTGGAGCATTCCAGGGGCGGGCTGGGCGCACACGTGCTGCTCAGCCACAGAGCTCCCTTTCTTCTCCAGCAGTGCCATGAGCTGCTCTGAAAAGTGCCTGCCCTTGGCAAAACAGCTCTGAAACCCCTGCCTGGCACAGCTGTCTCCAGGAGGGCAGCTCCTCCCTGGGTGGCAGGTATGGAACAAATCCGGTTCTCTCAGCGCTGCTGCGGGAGAAGCCGCAAAGCTCTCGCACACATGTGCTCTGGCACGCACCCCTCGCCTGGCCCTTCCAGGCTCTGCTGGATCCACAGCCCTTCCAGCATCTGTTCCGCATCACCTTCCTCGTTTTCCATCCTCTCCCAGATGTTTCCATTCTCTCCATCCCCTCATGGCAGGAGCGCTGCTAACGGTGCTGAGGAGCGAGCGCAGCTGGTTTGGTTCGGGAGTAACTTTGGCACAGGATGTGTGGAAAACTCCACAGCCAAATGCAGACCGTGTGCAGGGCTTGAACCTGGGAGTGTGGTGGAAGGCAGCAGCCTCTCAAGAACAGTTCTGCCCAGTAAGCCCAGTTCCTCACCCTGCTAGCACAGGTCACCTCATTCTCCTCGTTAGGTAGAGGCCTCCCACAACTCAGAGACAAAGTCACTCCCGTGTCATGCACACCTGACTGTGACACACCATCATTTATTTTGAGGCACCCGCCAGCACCTCCCTGCTTCCCCAACCAGCTCCTTTTCTCTGTGGGGTGGGAACCTGCAGTGGCTCAGCTCTGGGAGGGGTCAGCCCCACAAATCCCCGATGGCAGGGACAGGCACTGGGAGCACCCAGCTCAGGGATAAGGCTCGTGCTGTTGAGAGACTTCGTCTTTACTGGCACATTATCGAACCCACTGGCCTCTAACACACTCTGGGGATGAAAGCACAAGGGGAGCGATTGTCCGAGTATTTACCAAAGTTTGGGTCTGATAAGCCCTGTTGATTTTACAAGTGCTCCTTGCTGGCCCCGGGAATGACTTTATGGCTGGGGCTGCAGGTGGAATACTCAGCAGCGGAGAGGAAGGAGGGCAGACACACCAACCAAACCCACCATTATCCACTTGTTTGCTGATTATTTCTGTGCAATTTAACTCCTTGCTAAACACCCCGTGCTGTTGTGCTTTCCATCACCCCTCTGCTCACTCGAGGTTGGGAAAGTCCTTGCCCTAATTCCTCATGATGACATTTTTCCTGACAGTTTCAAATCAAGCATGGAAACATCTCTAGTGAAGGGCAGAAGAATCTCCTGGCACTGAGATCTCCTTGTCTAAGAGCAACTTTCTTTGGAGGAAGTGATAGAACATCTCTTGCTAAAGATTTTTAGAAGTAGGCCAAAAACCAGTCAGCACCAGGGTCTTGAATGGTGTAAATGGGTTTTATATGCTGTCACTTTTGCATGACCTTTCTGGCAGTCTTAGTAATTACCTTCAGTCCTTCTCCATCCCTTCCCACTGGAAGGGGAAGGGATACACTTCGTACATTGGTTTTATTTGACAGGTGAAAAATAATGAGCACTAGTTCGTTGAGGACTAGACAATCCAAACCAAACCAAACCAAACCAAACCAAACCAAACCAAACCAAACCAAACCAAAAGTCTAAAATAAGAGGCAGTATGAACCAGGGCACCAAAACAACTGGGAAAACCTTTGCAGCACCTGGGAAACAACCAGTTGTGCAAGAACTGCTCCTTCCTGGAGCACAGGGAGAGCTCTGAACCAAACAGAAACCGCTGAAATCTTCATTTCCCCCCATTATTCAGGTTCAGCACCAAAACAATGGTTCTGTAAATGCTGTTTACAGTGCGAGGCACCACACTGGGGTGAGGGTGGGAGCTGAGATTTCCCAAATAAAAATATAAGGGGTTTGGCATCCTCAGGAAATCCGACTATCTTTGCTCTTAGCATCTCAGATGGCAGAGGAAAGCATTTGAAGTCAGACAAAAAATACAAAATTCAGTCCCTACATTAACACAGCAGTTTCCTCCCTGCCAGCTCCACAGTTCTGGAAATCAGCCTTCTTCAAGGTGGCATTTCAATGCTTCCTTGAGTGCTTTCAGATTCAACAAAGCAAAGCGCCTGTTAAAGCACTTTCTTCTTACTTGTTCCTCGCCTCCCCGGTAAGAATTTGGGATAAGAATTTTCAGAGCACACGTGTGTGGACATCAACAGAGCGTGTGTCACCAAGAAATGTGTGTCACCAGCACAGGAACTCTGCGCATCTCTGTGTGTGCTGCGTGTTTTCGTGCATCCACATGGAGATGCTTATCTGGGTAAAACGAGGAATAAAAGGCACCCAGGCGTAAGTGCCCTCTTCCCGAAACAAAAAGCTGATAATTACTGTAAACATGCCGGGTGCTGGGAGGTTGTTTGATGTTCGGTGACAGGGCCTGGTTGCCCTGGCTCTGCTATCTCCTCCTCAAAGTCTACCTGGCTGCCAAATCCACAAAGGCTGCTGATATTCCAGCCTCCAGCTCTCAGGAGCGAGTCACTGAGTAATTAGTGATATCACTAATGGGAGGAAACCTGAAGCAGCCAGTAAGGTCCAGTCCCGGTGGAAGCACGGACCTGCTGCTGGCCCCTGGGATGTGACCGGATCTGTGGGTCCCTCGCTGGGGTTGTGACCCAAAAGCCAGGCTGGCACTCCCACTTACACCGGGTGGGGAGAGCAGAAGGAGAAGGATCCTGCTGCCACACTGCATCCGCTTCCATCCACGTGGAAGTGGCTCAGCCTCAGCTCAAACTGCTGCCACGGCTCATTCAGTCCGTGGAATCGTAGAAATATAAAAGTTGGAAAGACTTCCAAGATCATCAAGCCCAACCTTCCACCGAGTCCCACCACCATGCCCACTAAACCACATTGCCAAGAGCCATGTCAACTCGTTTTTGTTGATATTTCCAGGCACGGTGACTCCACCACTCCCCTGGGCAGCCCATTCCATGCTTAACCACACTCTGAGCGAAGAAATGTTTCCTAAAATCCAGCCTGAACCTCCCCTGGTGCAACTTGAGGCCATTTCCCCCTTATCCCATCGAGCCAAGGGATCTGGCACCGTGGCTTTATCCGGCTCATGGAGCACCCTGGAAACACAGAGAGGAAACACAGAGCTGGGCTCTCCCTTTTTTTTTTTTCCTTTTTTTCTTTTTCTTTTTTTTTTTTTTGGGCGACTGTCTGCGGAACAAAGCTCTTTTCTTCCCGGCAGCACTAACACAAGGGGAATTGTCCTCCCGGCCACAAAGGACGGGGCGGACACCGCCGGGCTCCTCGCTGGGCACACCCGTGCCCGTGTGTGCTCCAGCCCTGCCGGGCCGAGCGCTGGTGCCCTCACCTGCCGGGGAGCCGTGGGAATTCTCCACCCCTCCGTGGGTCAGGACGCCCAGGTTAATGGATTGCACCCGCCAGCACGGGGCGGGGGAGGAAGGGGACTGCCCCGGGGAGGCCCTTACACACACTTTATGCCCCGTCTCTTATCAGCAGCAGCCTCCCAGCTGAGCAGAAGTTGCTTAACCCCGCGAGGAGGGAGTGAAATCCGCCCGCTCCGGGGCGGTTTCAGCGCGGGGCGAAGGCAGGGGCACGTAGGCAGGGCTGGGAGCCAGGGCAGTGCCAGCCCTGCCAGGGCAGTGCCAGCCCTGCGTGGGAGAGCAGGCGCTGTCACAGCTGATGAGCCCGGGCGGGTGGCCGGGTGGTTTCCTCACGACAAAGATGTCCTTGTGCCGGCCTGGGTGAGAGCAGGAGGTGCCAATGGGAACTGTGTGTCCCCGGGGTGAGATCTCAGAGAGCCACAGAGAAGCTGTAACGGGGGCCAGGAGCATCATCAGTGTTTTTTTTTTTGGTGGGGACCACAGGGTTTTAAACCTTCTGGCCACTCTGTAAATCCACTCTGATTTCTCCAAGGTTCAGCCTGCAAAATGCTGCAGAACACACACACACACACACACAAACAGAGTGTTCTACCTGAAGCCATAAAGGCCTCACAGAGAGCATCCTGCAGCCACACTCCTCCCTTCACCTTCCTTTCCCCCTCCTGCTCCTCCTTGGTTGGCCTTGCAAAACAAAATGAGGAGCATCTGGCTGCAGAGACATCCGAGCCGTGCAACGAGGATCTCTGGATTTTCACAGAATCACAGAATGGCCTGGGTTGGAAGGGATCTTATAAAGCATCTCTCGTTCCACCACCCTGCCATGGGCAGGGACATCTTCCACTAGCCCAGGTTGCTCAGAGCTCCATCCAGACTGGGCTTGGGCACTTCCAGGGATGGGGCAGCCACAGCTCCTCTGGGCAACCTGTGCCAGGGCCTCCCCACCCTAGCGGGGAAGGATTTCTTCCCAACAACATCTGGCCTGGTGGACAGCCCCTTGTGCCCCATGGGTCTAATCCAAAGGCTGCTTGTGCCGGTGGTGACACCCCAAAGGGCTCAGGGTGAAGTTCAGAGCCAGGACACCTCCAGCTGACGGGAGAGACTGATGGAAAACTCGCGTGGCTCGTCAGCGCCCGAGTCCCGAGGCAAAAACAGGAGGATGGAGCAACAGAGCTGAGCTTGTCTCCAAGACATCCACCCAAGGGCTGGGTGCTCCAATTAGCAGGCGGTGCTGATTCCCTGTGATTGTGGTGCCACAGACAGGCCCTCAGAGGGTTCACTGGGGGAAGGCAGAGGCAGATGACACGTGGGGTGCGGGGCTGCGTCTGATGCCGTGGGAGGCTGCGAGGTGCTGCAGGCTGTCACAGGCTGTGAGGTGCTGCAGGCTGTCACAGCTCCCTGAGCTGCTGTGTGCTTCCCACAGCAGGCTGCCAGGCATGATTCCAGCCATCCAACCTCCACCCAGCCCTCCAGCTCCAGGGCATTCCCAGGGCTGGTTTGGGTCAGGCGGTTCCAGCCGTGCCAAGGACCTGCTCTGCACAGGGGCTGTGCTGGCTGGGCATAAAGGTCTGCTTTGCTTTACAGAACCACGGAGTCACTGAGATTGGAAAAGACCTCCAAGATCAAGTCCAACCTTTGACCAAATCCCACCAGGCCCATAAACCATATGGTGAAGTTCCACATGGTGAAAGCTTCCAGGGATGGAGATCCCACCACTTCCCAGGGGAGCCTGCTCCAGTGACCACTCTTTCTTTCCTGCTCTGGGGGCAGGCTGAGGGCCAGGGCTCTGTTTGGGCGAGCACAGAGGACTCAGCTAGGCCAGTGTGTGTGAGAGGGAAGGCAAAGTATCATTGTATTTTCTGGAAATTTTCATAGAAGGAAACACTATCACGGGATCAGGATGGAGCCAGGCCCTTGGATTGTTTCATGCTGAGTCCCAGGTTGTCACCGTGACCACGCAGGCTGATGTCTTGGAAAAAACATCCAGGAATGCAATGGTTAATCACAAGCACCCTGCACTGTTCCTCCTTATGCTTCAGAGTCAACAACCCCAGTGCACTCCTGAGCTGGGGAAGTGGGCAGAGAAAGAAGGGAGAGGCAGGAATCAGCCTCTGTGGCCGGTTTCCGTGTCAGGGAGTTTGTGTCCGGAGAAGAGGGAAGAGGGAAGCCAGGGTGCTGCACATTCCAGCCCTTGGCTCACGGTGCCTGCCCTGCCACGTGATGCCTCTGCCTGATTTCCCTGTGTGTGTGTGTGTGGTGCCTTTGGCACCCAGGATGGTGTTTACACTTTCCATACAGAATAACACAACTTGATATGAATCTGGGAATCTTGGGGGGGGGGAATAAAAAAGAAAGAAAGAAAGACAGAAAGAGCAAACTCCAAAGTGCAGCTGGAAAAATACTGCGAGCTCCCAGAGCAGCCAAGATCAACAGCAAGGACAGGCTACTACTCTCTAAGGGGGATAAGGATGGGATTTTCTAACCCACTTCTAATTTGTGATGAAAATAATCTCAGAAGGAGGGCAGATGGGTGCCTGCCCTCAGGACAGCTTGCTCTGGTGCCAGGAGGAGGGTACTGAGCATCTGACTCCTTGCAGTGATCTGGAAAACGTCATCAATGCTCCTGAAGGGGTTAAACAGCAACTTGTTTCTGTTGCCCCAGTGTGAGCAGAGAAAAGGCTTTGGGAGATGGGAGCATTCCCATGGGGGGAATGGTGGCTGTCCTCCAGCCCCGTCCCAACCCCCCAGGTCCCAGGCAGGAGTGACACGGGGTGCTCTCCTCAGCCTGCATCCATCCCTCGAGCCACTCTGCTTTGCTTCACAAGCAGGGCAGTGAGGCAGAGCTCAGGGATGCTCATCCCACCCCTTCCCGACACAAAGGCCTTTTGCAGCTCATCTGTGGCTCTCTGAAGGACTTCTCGGGGCACTGGTGCTGCAAGACAGGGAAGACTTTTTTTTTTCTTTTTTTTTTTGGCTGTCAGTTTTCCTTAACTCCTAAAGTGGTGTCATCTGGACGGAGTGAGGTATCACCAGCACCTTCCCCCTGCCCTGTCTCTGTCAATTGTCTCCAGGACTCTCCACTCTCGCCCACCTTTCCAGTCCAGCTCTTTTTTCAATCTCAACAGCCTTATTGGCATGACACGGTTGGCGAGCATTGCCAAAGTTAATATATCAAATGTCCCTCCCTAGAGCAAGCTTTTCTCAGCACAATTACTCCCCAAAGACTCATCGAATGCACAGGCCACGGCTGAACGCTGTGGTTTAATGTCCTCATTAAATAACGATGAATAACCACCCCACCCCTCATCCATGTCATCCTGCCTTCAGAGCGAGAAGCCTCTCGGGCTCGAGGCTCTCAGGGCCACATGGGAAGAGCTTTGGGAGTTCACTGCACCCTTTATTTGGATTGCAGGCCCCCACCCAAAACCAGGCCCCCGTTGTGGCTGGTATTGCACATACAGAACAAGGAAAAGTCCCTGGCCCAAAGAGCCTGGACAATGCAGACATATAAAAGATTATTCCTCTCATTTCACTGACATGTGAGGAGCTCAGGGACTTGCCCAGAGGCACACAGTGAGTCAGCATCAGAGCTTGGGGTTAAACCCTCATCTCCAGGGACTAAACTGCAAAAACCAGTTCTACCTCTGTAAGTCCCAGCCCTGCCAGTCCCAGCTCTGCCAGTCCCAGCTCTGCCAGTCCCAGCTCTGCAGGCCTTCCCATGGAATTTGCACCACTGAGGCTGCCCCAGGCACTCGCAGGACTCGGAGCAGCTCTGTCCCTGGGCAGCCAGGTCCTCCTCTGCGTCCAAAGACATGTAACTGGTGCATGCAAGAGATGTAACTGGTGCAACTGGGGAGGAACTATTTGCAAGGGAATGTAGTGACAGGACAAGGGGGAATGGTGTCAAGGGTTAAATGGGATATTGGGAAAGAATTCCCCCCTGTGAGAGTGGGGAGGCCCTGGCACAGGTTGCCCAGAGAAGCTGTGGCTGCCCCATCCCTGGGAGTGTCCAAGGCCAGGCTGGACGGAGCTTGGAACAACCTGGTCTAGTGGAAGGTGTCCCTGCCCATGGCAGGGGTTTGGAATGAGATGATCTTTAAGGCCCCTTCCAACCCAAACCACACCATGATTCCATGACTCCTGTCAGCCCCAGAGCTGCTGCGTTTCTGCACCAGCTGGCACATCACCCGGGCGCTCACCCCGTGCACACAGCAATCCTCTGGGCACTTTGGGATCCTGCAAGAGGAAAGCCCTGCACAATGCTGTCAGCATCTTAATTCTGCTTTTCTGCTGCTTGATGCCTCCCAGACAGGAGCGGGCTCGGATCCACGCTCAAATTACCACCGCAAGACAAATCCCCCGCTCGGCTGAGCCAAGGTGACTGACGTGTGTGTGCTCTTATTCAGCAGCACAGGCAGGTTAATTCAGTTTAGCTCAGCTGGCAGCTGAGCTGGGCTGTGTTTGCCGCAGGGACAGAGCTGATGGGCAGGCAGTTGCCAAGGCTCAGCTGGTGCATGGTAACACAGAAAGCTCCAGGACTTGCTCACGTCTCCCAGCCCCTTCAGGCAGACTCCCTGCATCCGGCCTTAACAGAGGAAGAGACAAGAGGTGATTCACGGTGCTCAGGGAGAAACCTCTGCTCCCAGGTAGCTGCTGGCAGCAGGTTACATGTGCTCTTTTTGCAGCCTGATCCTCCCGTTTTTAGCTGCTGGGTTCTGCAGCAGCTGAACTACAGGTCGGATCTACCTAAAAATCACTAAAACCAACAGAGTAAAACAGCTCAGAGCATGCCACGGCAACCCCCTGACCTCTCTTCTTCCCTTGGCTGACGGGAAAAATTTCTAATTCACGTTTTCTCTGTGAATTTTGAGGCAGAAGAGACGGACACACCAGGTTTGTCTACACACAGACACATGTGAGTTGTATCCAGGTGAACTTCACATTGCCAGGACAGTAGAACTGTGTCCCAGCTGGGATCAGCAATGCCCATGGCCTGACATCCTCCCTGCTCCGCTTCTTGCTCCCTCCCAGACTTCGGGATGTTCAGTGGGCTGGGAGATACTCCCGAAAAAACAAAGCAGCAGCCTCATAAAGAAAAACCTCCTATGGAGGCATTTCAGTGAAGATTTCCCCATTCCTGGGCCGGGAGACAATGGTGGGAAGGAAGTCGGAGTCATTATCCTCATTGTTCCAAGGTTTAATCAGGCACTTGGGGATTCGCACCTCAGCACCGAGGGCACAGCTGGGTGGGAAGGGGCTTGGCTTTGTCCACCCATGTGGAGAAGGGCTGTTTGGCTGTTTTGCTCACCGCTGGGCTGCTGTTTGAAGTGTTTTGCACTCTCCTGCACTCCAGCTTGCCACCTGCAGCGGGAGGAACACCGGCGATGTCAGGGCAGCACAGGAAGGCTGAGACTTTTGGGGAGGCTCCACACCAGCGATGGGCCACGCCGAGGGGGGGGAACCCATCAGCCAGGGCCCCTTCCACCTCCTGGCCCTGCCTACGTCAGAAGGAATCGGCAAGAGGGTGGATTTCCGGAGGACCTGTTTTCCAGATCCCCTGGCATCCTTCCACCGCTCCCGCCGCATGCGTCATCGCTTTACGAGGCTGCATCGTTCCCAGGGAGCCCTCTTCACCTCCCCGCTCCCTCTCAACACCGAGATTTTATTTATTTGTTTATAACGCTGCTCCTATCCCCAGGATGCCTTTCATCTGCCAGCACTTAACCGTTTCGGTGACGGGAGGGATGGGGAAGCACCTTGGGGACACAGAGGAATATCCATCACCCCTGAACGTCCCTTGGGGCTGCTCCAGAGGCCTGGTCCCCTCCTGGGGCTGAGCTCTCCAGCGGCAGGGGCAGTGTCTCTCAAGGACACAATGCATCCAGCACAAGCAGCAGCCTGGCCACCCTCACGCTGTGGGTGTTGCCTCCAGACACCAACTGCTGCCCTTGGCTCCTCTTTAAAGGGCTCTGAAAGGCTTTTTGTTCGTGGATGGAGCACAGGGCGGGGAAGCAACGAGGGGGGGGGCAGATCCTTCCTCCCTCTGCACTTGATGATTTGAGGGAGGGGGAGCCACGGGCAGGGATGCCACCCACTAGGCCAGGTTGCCCCAAGCCCCGTCCAAGCTGGCCTTGAACACTTCCAGGGATGGGACAGCCACAGCTTTTCTGGGAAAGAAGCCCAGAGAAAAGCCCAGCTCCGTGTTTTGAAGAGGGCAGAGGAGACCGGGTCAGAGTCTCGCCCCTGAGGAGTGAGTGGGTGAGGGCAGGGTCGGGCTTTACACTCAGCATCGCCACTTCCAGGGGAGTTTTCAGCACCCAACGCGTGTGTGTTGGGGTGGGTGGGGGGAGCTAAATATCCCAGCCTGGCAAGTGTCAACAGCAATTAGCGTTTCACACTCGCCCTGAGAGGGGGATAAACATTCGCAAGTAACCAAGCAGTGCCGGGCTGCCTGGGAAAGAGTGCCAGACAGGGAGGAGGGGAGGGAGCAGAACAATGCCTTCTAATGCCATGGCTTTGTCAAGGGGAGTTCGCAGCTCGGTGGGAAAGATGCTCCATCCCAGACGTCTTCTTGTCTCCCCCTTTGCAGTTACTGATTGGGGAGGCCCCAGGCATTGGCGCTTATCTCCACGCAAGGCAGCATCACTTCAGAGGGAAGGTGATGCAGAGTGAGCTGGCCTAAACCAGTGCAAAAGGCCCACTCTAACTGGGCTGCTACTGGGCAGGGACCACAGAATCATAGAATTGTTAAGGCTGGAAAAGACCTTTCAGGTCACTGAGTCCAACCACTCACCCAGCACTATCAAGTCCACTGCTAAATCATGGAATGAGCCTCTCTGGAATGGTGCCCTGCATCAGGTACAGAAAAAAAAACAGGTTATTTTTCCATCCTGGGAACGTGGAGCAACCAGCATGAGAGGAGGTCTATGTGTACACACTGCCAATAAGCCAATTTGCCATCCTCCTTCTCCTAGAACTGACGCAAACTTTGCTTTCAAAGTTCTCCTGTCCCATCTGACAGTGTCCATGGACCATGGTTGACTTGCTCCTGCTTGGCACTTGTTGATGAAAAAAGAATAGGTGCTGAGCTTTGAGGGAGGTGGGACTTTAGGGTTTCACAGTATTTTGCCTCCTGAAGCTCTATAGTGGCACTAAGGAGTTGCCACCAGGTCTGGAATTAATTATCTCTTCCTTCCAGCCTCCCCACTGCCACTGCTGATTACATTTCTTCCTGGCAGTGACCGAGAAAAGCCCTGGTGTGCCAGATGCTGCCCAAGCACTGCCACAGGGGCAAGTCCCTGCCATCCAGCTGGGCAAACTGGGCAACAAAATTAAGATTTATCCTTGCGTCAGCACTGAGGAGCAGAGGCCCAGCAAAACTGCAGCTGAAATGATGAGTGTCAGTGGCTAAGTGACCAGATCTCCCAGGAGAAGAGGGTCTGACTGACTCCATCCCCTAGCCCAGCCTAGGGAAATCCCAGAGTCCTTGGGGAAGGCTGGACCAGACTGTTTTCCTCTTCAGCGAGAGGCAAAGGCTGACTGACTCCATCTGTGAGCGCAGCTCATCTGCTGCTCCCGGGCTCGGCGCTCCCTCTGGGAGAGCCAAGAGAGGCTGCTGGCGCTGCAGCTGCTGGGGTCGGGCTGCGCCGTGCCAACACCAGCTCAGGTGAACGTCTCTCCTCCCCACCAGCCCTGCCGAGGCTCCTGGCGCTGCCCCTCCTTCCCTCCAGCCCCGAGCCCCGCGCAGCACCGCACAAAAGGCGCTTTGTGCCACGATGAAAAGGCAGCCGGTGTCTCTCTCTCTCTCTCTCTGGAGCCTGGCAGCAGCCAGCCCTGCCCGCCCTCCTCCGGGCTCCCCTGCCCGCGACGAGCGGAGCTGCATTGCGTGCTGCCCTCCCCTTCCCCTCCTCACGTGTGAGCACACGCGCTGCCGAGGGGAGCTGCGAAAAGAAGGATGTGTTCCTGGCTCTGAACCCCAGCAGCTCCTCAGGGAGCCGCTAATCCCACCCAGGGCGGGCGGAGAGAGCGCGACAGCTCCCGGTGACGCACCTTCTCCGGGGGCCGCGGATGGAGGCGGATGATGCTCCGGAGGCATCCCCGCTGGCTCCCCGCGTCTGGCACTCACAGCCGGCCTCCCCGGGAGTTACAAACTGCAGGCAGGCTCCCTGACAGATGTGCTCCTATCAGCTAAGAAGCTATTCCTCAGAGGGATAGCGGAGTCACATGGATCCCATTAGCCCTCTGCTTAACATGAACCAGAACCGGGAACAAGCACCAGCGCCGCCCCAGCCCTGGCTCTGTCAGAGACGGCAGGAATCTCTGGATGAAATCAGGCCAAAGCTCTGCTGTGCCTGTCTCCAGGGCCCTGGGAGCCGGGAGGGCACGCAGGGGCCGCCTGGAAAATGTTCCCTGGGGAGGGGGAATCGGCGCGGGGCAACTCGCTGCCATCGAGCGCTCGTTTTTAGAGGTGGGAACTCCCTGTGCTCTATATGTCCTTGTTTTTTCACTTTATGTATGGGAACTACCTGTGCTCCATATTTACCTTATGGTTTGGAACAACCTGTGCTCCATACGTCCTTGTTATTTAACTTAGGGATGGGAACAACTTGTGCTCCATATGTCCCTGTTTTTTTTTTTTTACTTTATGGATGGAAACTACCTGTGCTCCATACAGTCCTTTTTTTTTCACGTTATGGATGGGACCTACCTGTGCTCCACACAATCACCAGCACCTCGTTAGCCCCCGGGGGTCCCTGGCGGGCATCCCTCGCTGATGGCTTTGCTAACAACCGAGGGGGTTGAAAGAAAGCCTCTAAGTGTTGGTTTGGTTTTTTTTTTCTCCCCTCCACACCCCTATTTGTGCGAATCCACACCGGCACAGAAGCCTCCAAGCCGTCTGGGCTTCCGAGAGCTGGCAGGGGTGGGATTGCAAAACCCGGGGGGGTTGAGCAAGAGGAGTGCGGGGAGCACGTGCCGCAGGGAGCAGAGAGAGGCACAGGGCACAGGGCATCGTCCTCCGGTGGCACCTCTTGGCAGCGCCGAGCCCTGGAGACGGTGACAGGTCTGACACAAGCCACCCCTCGAAGGAGGGGGGGAAATGGCCCTGGCACAGCTCACGCTGAGCCCGGCAGAGGAACAGGAGCACTTGGCCACCGTAGGCTCGGGGTGATTAACTGGAGTGTCAGGCAATTAACTTTTTCACACTTGCAGCCTCTAAACTCCCCCATAACTCAGAGGCGACAGACTCGGTGTTTATTTTCTGCTTAAGGAGAAGTCGGCTGCAGGTTCCAAAGGAAAACAGCCGTTCCCCAGATTTATAGCCGGGCTCCAAGGCAGAGGCACAGGACAAAGGAGTCAGTCGGTTTGCAAAGCTGAAGGCCGGGTCCTTGCCTGCAGAAACTGGCATTGAGGAAGCAATTCTATCAGCACAGATCTGGTCCAGACTTTGTATGAGTCATTTTCTTCCCTGAGTCACCATCTTTGTCCCTACATGGAGGGAGCAGGAACCAGCAGTGCCAATTATAAAGTGACAGTCTCAGGGCATAGTTAAAACCAGGCTGGGTCCTGCTGTGCCCTGGAGCCCCATGACAAGGCACGTCTGCTCATCTGTCATGGGTTGTCTTACCTTCTCAAGTATTTGGGAGCAGGGATCTTAACTTGCAGCGTGTCCAGTGGGAATCCTGCATCCCTGTGCTCCCCAGCCAGGAGAAGGCTTTTGATTTTGCCATTAGACAGCACAGAGCTGGGAACTGCATGTGTCCTGCTGGAGCGAGCCCTAGGACATCATCAGATCACTCCATCTGCCTCTCATTTATGATGTAAACATCTCTGCACCCCTTCCCTGCCACAGGAGAATGTGCCAGCACTGACAGATCGTGGGTCTGAACAGCAGTGGGAAGCAGAAAGCTCTGCTTCTGGCTGGCCATGGGCCAGTGGCTACCCCGTGGTGGGGACTGGGGAAGAAGGGAGGAGGGCTGAGGATGGATTTGCATGCAGGTGTTACTCATTTTTGCCACTATCTATTTATTTCTTCGAGCTGGGAGATATTTTGTACGCTGCAACAGGCATGTTTTTGCATAAAACTGGTGCTTGGGGACAGCCTCTATTTGCATCATGGCCAAGGAGGGACGCTGGGGACCACAAATCTTGAACCAAAACCGGGGCTCTGGCTCACTAGTAAGGGTCCTGATGCTGACAGACGAGCCAAGGAATTTGCTCAGAACATCCATATTTTGGTTGGAACCAGGAGCACCTTCCCAGTCTGCTGTAACGCCTCCAGTTGCTACACAGGGATTGTTTTTTATAGCAACATCTCCAAGGTCTCGGCCTCATTATCCCCATTTTTAGAAAGGGAGAAGTAAGCAAAGGGAGGTGCAGCGTTTCGAACAGGGCCTCCTGAGAGGCCAGCAGCACATCCCAGCCTTCCTGAATGTCCCAGCCCTGTGGCCTTCCCACCAGGCACTGCTGGGATGGTCCTGTGAGCAGCCCATTGCTCACAGGGCGGCTGACAGCTCCCTGACCCACAGCTGCTGCCTGCGAGCTGACAGGAAAGCCCGTCTGCTATGAAGGTTAAAAATGCTGCCCATGGGGAGAGCAAAGTCTGACATTGCCTGCAGCATACTTCTCGCCTGGAGTTATTGCCTGTGGATTAGCAAAGGTCAGGGTTTAGTGCTCCAGCCCTTCCCAGTCTCTTCCTCTGCTGCAGGTTAGGGCCACGCTCGGAAATTTTGTTGATTTAGCCTGATCTGTAAGTGCATGGAAAAATCCCACCCAGCCTGGGGGAGCCATGGGAGCAGAATTCCTCCAGCAGATGTAATCGTGCTGGCGGACGGAAAATACCCCACCCCTTGGCCACTGAGGCATGTGTGGGGAATTCAGAGGATCCCGATGGGCAGGACAGGTCCTTATCAGCACACGCTGTGTCCTCCTGACCCTGGCACCCTCCTCTGGCAGAGCCAGAGCCCAGCTCACCCTCTGCTCCTGCTGTTCCTGCCTCGGGAGTCTTTTCATCCCTTCTCTCCCTCCCGCCCGTGCTCATTTTGCCCTGACAACTTTTCCTCCTTGCAGAACGTGGGAGGGATGAAAGCTGCAGATAATTAATAACCCTGGCGCTTCTCAGCTCTGCCTTCCTGGGAGAACTCAGAGATTCCTGCTGCCTCCACCTCTGCCTCCCCCTGCAAGTGCTCTCCCTCCGGTCATGTGCTGTCTGTTCCCAGCGCCTGAGAAATTGCAGCTGGCAGCCCTTGCTCCCAGAGACTCTGCTTGTTTTATGTGTGTGTCCAGGGGTTTGGATCCAGTCTGAGCGAGGGACAGGGAGGGAATGGCCTAGCAGCTCTTCTGGAGATGGGGTCGCTGCAGTTTATCCACAGCAAACTCCATGTGCAGGAGCAGCTTTTTGATGTAGGTCTGTGAGGGCTTTGCTGAGATCTTGGGTAAAGCCACACTGGGGTAGTAGAGACTTCCCATCTCCCAGCCCCAAATACAGCAGGAATTGCTTCTCCTGCCTCGTGCTCTCCTGTTCTGTCCCTTCCAGCTGCAGTTTCCAGTAGCTCTGCAGGTCGTTCAGGCTCTCCTTTGCTGGCTCCTGATCTTTCCTTTGTGCTACCTTCTGTGCTCTCCTGCTGTTGGGTCAGCTGGAAATAAGCACTTTGCATTGAGAAAGGAATATCTGCAAAGGCAAATGCAGGACCTGAAGAAAGAGGAGGCTTGGGACAGTGCCTCATGCAGGAAACAAATCAGTGCTGCTGTAGAAACTACCTGAGCAAACAGCAGGAAACCACAGGGAGAGGCCAAGGAGAAGCTGCTGATAACCCAGGATCACCTCCCGAGGGGTGAGTCCAGTGCTGGATCCGTCGGTGTTCCGGAGGGAGCAGCCAGGCAGGTGCTGAATTGCACTCTGCCTCTGCCTCTCTGTCTCTGGAGCATCAATTTTGCAGTAGCCTGGTCACCAGAAACCTCGCCTGCCTCGCAGAACCCTGGGGAATGTTCTCAGGGACCAGGTCAGGGCTGTGCCCTGGTGTGGATGTCACTGCCAGCTGCAGCTGAGGCTGAGGTTCATCCAGCTGTGCAGCTCCTCCAGAATTCCCTGTGTAGCCAGATCCATTCAGCCACAGTGCAGAGGTTTGGTGTTATTAAGGTGAACGTTGCATGGGTAGAAAGGAGCCCCTGGAGTTCCTGTAGGGTGGGGAAGGTCCTGCTTCAGTTCGGAGATGTCCTGACCCACAAGGCTGGATCCAACAGCTGCTGGATCCAGTAGCTGGTCCCTTCCCCCAGGCTTACCCCTGCACCCTGCTCCAAGGTCTAGGTTGTGGACTTGGATTTGGATTGTGTTCCCTGAGGACCATGGAGTTGCCAAGAGTGGTGGTGTGACCCTCTTGGGCTTTGGGGCTGCTTTCTTTGCAGAAGAGAGAGGCTGAGACCAATCAACTGCTCCCAGGAAATTCAGTCTTTCATCCCTAATTTCAGCCCCGGGTGCAGCCCTCATGAGCTGTCCTCCTTCCTGAATTGAAGCTCTGGGTGGACATTTCTCTCAATTCCAGATGTACACACTGTTTATTTTATTTTGGACACTTCTCTGGCTCTCTGTCCCCTTTCCTCTTCCCATTCAGAGAACTGGGACCCTGTAGCTTTTTCCTGTGGGCTGACTTTAATCTCTGTCCCAGTATTTTGTCTCTGTACCTCGTGCCTGGTGCCTGAGCTGTAAGACAAAGAGGTGTTTACACTCTGGACTGCCTGGGCACTGGGGCTGGGGAAGCAGCACAGCAGAGGCCGGGTGGAATTGAACATTTCAACACTTTTTCCATCTGTCCCCAAAACCAATATTGACCCAAGACCCCTGGGTGGCTGCTTTAGTCAAAGTTTTACCAGACCTAGCAGCTCTTGGGATCACAGCAGCCTGGAGTGTGGGTTGGAGAGGAGGTGAGGACAAGGCTGCTCCCAGGAAGGGACCATCCCACCAGGACTGTGTGTCCCAGACAGAGCCTGAGGGGCACTTTGCCTCCTGCCATGAAAGATGATGAGAGGAGAGACAATGGCTGTTCTCCCCATCCAAATACTGATCCACCCTGTTTCCTGGAGATCCCCCTGCTCCACGCAGTTGAGGGGATGGAGCCCTCCATGGCAGGAGGCAGATTTTCCATCTCCAAATGCCTTTCAATTAAGGAACGCTAATGGGGCTGGATTTGGCCCGAGCACTGAGGCAGCAGGGTCAGTGCCAAACAATATCCTGTTGACATCACTTCTGAGGAGCAATTCACCACCCCGGAGGAGAAGGGGCCTCGCCGAGCAGCTCCTTGGCACAAAAAAAACCTCGAAGAGGGCTGTGGCCTCTCCTCCTGCCTCTCCCAGCTCCATTATCCAGCCCTGAGGAGCGTCCTTAAGGAAGGAGGTGGAGGGGAGCGAGAGGGGGAAGAGTGGCCATTCTCCCTCTGGCTGGTGATCGCCCGTCCCCGTGGGGAGGGGGCCACGGGGGGCCCGGGGTTTGGATAACCTGCCTCATTAGTGGCTGTATGACATCATTATCTCACATTAGCGACACTCTTCCAGAGGTAATTGGGAAGCCTCTGGAATGGCCCTGTGACCTTTAATTAATGCAGTGGGGGCCTTTTCCTTGTGCGATTCCTCGCTCTGCCTCAAGCAGCTGCTTCTTGTTAAGATGCCAGCACAGGGGAGCCTTGGTCCCATGCCGGGATTTTCTAAGCCTCCATCCCCCCGGGGGAGGAATAAAAAAGGTGCATGAACAGTCAGCTGCTGCCTGACTTGTTTCAGCCTCCGTTTCCAGCAGCCTCTCGCCCGCCCCTGGCTCCAGGCTGCTGCCTGGGCAATTACCTCTGGAGCTGATTAGCTCAGCCCGGGCTCCTGCCCCTGCCCACGGGTGCCCACGGGGACTCTTGGCCCGTGGAAAGATGGGGATGGGGAAAGGGGGTCGTGTGGTACCCACAGAGAGAGCCAGCCCTTTCATCTGCAAAGGGAAGAGGAAGAATTTAGGAAGAAATTCTTCCCTGTGAGGGTGGGGAGGCCCTGGCACAGGTTGCCCAGAGAAGCTGTGGCTGCCCCTGGATCCCTGGAAGTGTCCAAGGCCAGGTTGGACGGAACTTGGAGCAACCTGGGCTAGTGGAAGGTGTCCCTGCCCATGGCAGGGGGATGGAACAAGATGAGCTTTAAGGTCTCTTCCAACTCAAACCATTCCATGATTCTATGATGTGTCCCAGCTCAGGTTTTGCTGCTCTACCCTGGCTGCTGGGAGGCCCCCAAGCACACACGCTGCCTCAGGCACTGGAATGGATAATCCAGAATTGTTCTTGTGGTACCAGCTCTAATCCTAATTTTGTCTCTGTAAAAACCTTCAGCCTGAGGAGATAAAGACCACATTGCCTGTGACTCTCCTGGCCGAGATTCTCCTCGGGGTTTCGTATTCAAAACGTGGAAACAAATTAAAGATCTATTCAGATTGGGGCTTTTAATCCCCTGAATGAAGGCAGCAGATTTCAAAATCAGGTGAATGGTGTAGTCAGGTCCTTGGGAAACCTTCAGCCTGCAGAGAGCTTGAGCTTTTTTGGCAGTGGCATTTGGACTCCTCGGGCTCTGGGGATGAGCCCGCACAGCACAATGCTCTTGGCACAGCTTGCCCCTCCACAGCTGGCACAATGTCACCGTCCCTTGCTGCCGTGTGCTGTGCCAGCATGTCCGTGGGATCTTGGAAAGCCTTTTCCGAGGGCAGAGGGGAGCACAGCTCTCCATAACAAACAAGTATTTTGGGGGATTCCCATCGCACAGCCTCGGACTCCAGAGGGTTAATGCCGTCAGCTCTCCCAGGCTGATTTAATTCAAGCCAGACTGGAACACTCCTGGAGCTGGGACTCTCCCGCCCTGGGAGAGAGGGTGAGTGGAGCAGCGTGTGCAGGGAGCTACCGGTGTCTGTTGTGCTTTGCAACCTGACCTCTCCTCTGCTCTTTGAAGCTGCTGACAGTGGGTGGGCTGGGATCAGTGCAGTGGCCGATGTGCCGGGAGTTACAATAACACAACCGCGATGCCCCGTTCAGCCGGGAATGGGATCTGTTTGGAAGGGGGTGGGCAGAGCAGGGGTGAGGAACTCGGGACCTCGAGGGCTGACAGGGTCCTGCAGATGTGGAACAGCTTGTGTTCGGGGCTGGGGTGGGAGGAGAGGCCCTTTCAACCCAAAACACAATTAATCAGCGGCTTGGACAGAAAGCGGAGCTGTGGCTGCCGGTCCAGCTACCGTTGCCCTTTCCAGGCCCACAGCCAGAACAGGGAGGGGAGAACTTCCCCAAGTTGACACTCTGTCAGGAAGTCTCAGGTCCTTCTCCCTTCCCATGTCTCATCCTGGAGCTCTCTCTTGCTCCTGAGGGCCAGTGTCAGCCACCACTGCCTTCCCCTCCACTGCTCCATCCCAAAGCAGCCTCTGTCCCTCACATCATGTTGGGTGCAGGAGAAGAAGAGGAAGGGCACCAAAGAGGTGGCCCAGGACACCAACTCACCCTCCTTTGAGACCTCATTGCAGCCTACAGCTTCCTCATGAGGGGCAGGCACTGGTCTTTCTGGTGACCAGTGACAGGAACAGCATGAAGCTGTGTCAGGAGAGGGTTAGGTTGGATATTAGGAAAATATTCCTCACCCAGAGATTGGTTGGGCACTGAACAGGCTCCCCAGGGCAGTGGGCATGACCCCAAGGCTGCCAGAGCTCAAGGAGTGTTTGGGCAACACCCTCAAACACGTGGTGGGATTGTTGGGGTGTCCTGTGCAGGGCCAGGAGCTGGACTGGATGATCCCTTCCAGCTCAGCATATTCTGTGGTTCTGTGAGTTTTGCTTTCTGCCTTTGCCACGCGGTCTCAGAACCTCCACATCCCCAGCTGGGATGGCCCAAAATACCTCATGTTTTCTACGATGTGCAGAGGCAGAACAGCCCTCACCCCAAAGCACTTTGGACGTTTGGTGACTGCGGAGCTCGAGCTGCTGCTGGCTCAGAGATTTGGACACCCACACGTGGCAGCTGGTGACCTACCTGCGTGGATCACTGAACATCTAATGTTCCAGCACGGGGCACGACAGCCTTGCTGTAGAGGCTCCCAACATGCTCAAGACAGTGTTAGCAAAGACCCTGCTCTTCCAGCCTTATGGAACACGGATTTTCCCTTCCCCTAGAGGCACCACACCAGCTGGAGGGGATGCTCAGCTTCCCCTACACCCCCCTCCCCTACAGCCTGCAATCCTGACTGCTCTAGTACCATCACAACCTCAATGTCCTGGACACCTAAGACCCCTTTTTAGGATCACCACAGACCTGCTCCGTAGAATTTTAACCTCCACGGAGAAGGTTAAAAATCCAGGGAAACTGCTAACTTTGTGGCTGTAAGTGACATCTAGTGGAAACGGCAGGGAAAATGAGTCCACAGGTAAAATACTGATCCCGTTGGATTCAGGGGTGAAACTGAGGCCTGTGAGTTGCAACTTCAGCCCTGCAGCTTCTTTTCAGGGCTTGTAAAAAAAAACCACAATAAAATAGCTCTCCGTGCATGGGTATGACTTGCAGAGAGAGCTTGTCTCTCACACCAGTGAGCAATGTGAAAAGCGAGGTGGCTGTGACATGACAGCTGTCCCCTGGCCTTACAGCTGCTGTCCCCAAGCCAGGAGCACCACAGCCACCCAGACCATGCACTGGCCCGCTGCCACTGTGCTGCACTTTGGGTTAAAACAAGGTGCTGGGGTGACTTTGCACTGAGGGGCGTTGTGGTGATTTAGGTCTTGGCTGTCCTCTGGCAAGGGAGCAGCTACAGTCATGGAATCGTGGTTTGGGTTGGAAGGGACCTTAAAGCTCATCCAGTTCCAACCCCCTGCCATGGGCAGGGACACCTTCCACTGGACCAGATTTTTCCAAGCCCCATCCAACCTCGCCTTGGACACTTCCAGGGATCCAGGGGCAGCCACAGCTTCTCTGGGCAACTTCTCTGCAGCTTTTCCTGCCAGGTTCTGGGCACAGCTCTGGGGCAAGGGACAGTGTCCCACAGCCCCTTGTCTGGCAGCGCCTGCAGAGAGGCAGAGCTGGGGAGTTCCTTGCAGAACCTGTCCCCCAGGGATGGTGCATCCAGGATCACGGATACTGAGCCCATCCACGTGCCCCTGAGGCAGCTGCCTGCCCTGTTTACCCTGCTTTCCTGGCATTGGAACCGCCACCCCTGCCCCCGGGGCTGCCACCCCTGCCCTGGCTGGGACCAGCACAGCGTGGATGTAGCCCGGAGCTATTCTTGTGTAGAGCAAAGCCAAAGCTTGCAGGGAAATCTGAAACCCAGCGAGACTTGGATTAGCAACCCGAAACTCTGGCCAGGATACGAGCTTTTGGAAGAGCTTGGCAGAGTTTCAGGCGAGTGCGGGCTGAGTTTCAAGTCAGCAGAGGCTGACCTTTGCGTGAGCCTGCTGCTGGCGGCTCGGGAAGCATGGGCTTGAATTTTAAGAGAGCCTGGGGAGCGAGTTTCAGGCAAAAAAAAAATCCACCAAAATAGTTAAAGGGTTTAGGCAAAAACAATGCGGAGAGTCTTGTGGTTTGGGGGTGATAATTCCTGCTCACCTGCCCCCAAACCAGCAAAACCAGCCCTGGTGGTTACAGCTTCCTTGCACTTCGAGTTTCAGGGCAGAGTTAACCCCTTCCTCAGCGTGGAGGAGCTGCTCCTCCCGGGCTTTCCCTGGGGTGGATCTGAATTCCGTGTCTGCTCCCTCCCTGTCTCCAGGGAGGTCTCGTGGCAGTGAGGGTGCAAGGTCAGAGCTCTACCTGAGCAGCTCAGAATTCCCTAATCCGAGGACTGAGCTATCCATGGGGCAGTTTGTACCTCACAGGAATTTATGGAAGGGAACAAATGCATCAGATGAGGGGGAGATCACAAGATGGAACGGCTGGTGCTCTAAGAGCAGAGGACCAGAGTCCAGAGCCCAGCCAGAGACAGGCAGACAAGGTCAGGCACTATCAGTGACCGAGGCTGAAGAATGATCCAACCAAAAAGGAAGAAGGCATGAGAAAATAACCACAAACACAGTCTGTCCTGGGCAGTTGGAAGCAGCAAGGGCCAACGTTGTCTTGCTCCTGAAGCTGTGGACACATTTCGTTTTCCATTATGTTTTTATTTTTTTTCCATTGCTTTTCCTGCGAACTCATCTCTCTTCCTCCCCTCACACACAGCATGTGATGGGTGTAGATCAGGGCAGGGAGGACATCTTCGTAATCAAACCCACATTTCTCTGCTCTGTCTGTGTTGTCTCACAGTGAATTCAGCCAAACCCCCATACTCGTGATGTTTTAGTGCTGGTTTTAAGAGCTGCATGAAGGTGGAATTTTCCCAAATGGAGTTTCCTGGATAGGAAATTGGTTATCTCAGAGTATTATTCCATAAAGCTCTGAAAGCTCCTTTCCCAGAAGTCAAAATCCCTTTACCCTTGGAGTAACAAATGTGGAGCTTGAAGCCACAGAATGGGTCTTTATCCCAAAGGAAGTGCCCTCCTTGGCACTCCTGGTTTTCCTCCCTAGACTCCTTTTCCATGCCCTTGACCCTGGCTCTTTCTCCCACGCTGTGTCCTGTGCCACGAGGCACAGAGAGGGGCCTCATCTGCTGCTTTATTTCAGGCCCATCTCTAATTACACATTGACATTAGTTATTTATATAATGTC
Source organism: Neopelma chrysocephalum (assembly GCF_003984885.1). Lineage (NCBI taxonomy): Eukaryota > Metazoa > Chordata > Aves > Passeriformes > Pipridae > Neopelma > Neopelma chrysocephalum. Next base: position 431,608 of record NW_020897858.1, read on the forward strand.
CTTAACACCACAGCGTCAGTCCTGGAGGTGCTGGGAGGTGCTGGGACGAGGTGCTGGGAGGCTCTGCAGGTGCCATCCACCGGATGGTGCTGGAGCAGCCCTGTAGCAATCCCAGCATCTGGCATCACCTCCTCGGGAGAGCCGGAACCAGGTATCCCAGAGAGGCACCACGTGCCAGAAGGAAATCAGAGCCGGGCTGTCCAGGCTGCCACTGCTGGATGTCCTTGGCAGGCAGCACCGTGCCCCTCTGCCACCCTCGAGGCTCGGGGCAGGGTGCCATGCCCTTGAAGGCCACGCTGGGCTTTTATCCCCCCCGGAGGAAGGCAGGGAAGCGGCGGCAGATGTGTCATTTCCCCAAGGACAGCGCGCGCGGGCTTCGCCCTGGACAGCTAAATAAATAGCGGGATGTCTCCTGCGCTGAGACTTGTTTGTGTCTGGGGGGCCGGGGTGGGACGTGTGGCGGGGTGTGTGCAGTTCCTGTGGGGTTTGGAGCGTGGCTGCCCCGGCGCTGGGTCTGCAATGTGACGCTGATAACGCGGGCCGCCAGCCCGCTGCTGGCTCCCAGTTCCGTCTCGCTGCCTCTGCCCCTTTCATGTTCTCTGCTGCGGTTTGCAAGGCTGAGTTTAAAGGTTTCTCTGACTAACCCTGGCTGCCGGGCTCAAAGGGAAGGAAGTCGACTGCAGCCAAGAAAAGGAAGCCAGTTGGTTTCCCTTCTGCGTCTGCGAGTTGTGTGAGGGGGAGAAGGGTGTAGCCAGATCAGACGTGAGATAGGGATGGGAAGGCAGCAGACCTCTTTCCTTCCATATTTTCTCGGCTGGACAAGCTCCCTGCATGCGTCAGCCTGGAGCAGGGAGAAGGGAAGCGTGTCCTGGTCAATATTTACCCCTTGATTCCAGCTGCTGGTGGGCTGGACCCTCCTGGCTCGCTGCCGGGCTGTGCAGTGTGAGGCGGCAGCCACGACGGGGAGCTTCCATCCCGCGGGATGGCCGGGGCTGGCAGGGCTGGCAGGACAGGGCAGGAGGTTCCCTCCTCCCAGCCGGAGCCAGCTGCTGGCCCTGGCTCCCTGGAATGGCACGGCCAGCACCCCAGCCCAGCTGAGGACCCCTGCAGAGCATGTGGGTCCCTCTTGGTTCCCACAGCATTCCAGGACCCCTGAGGGGGGTTCAGAGCATGCGGATCCCTTTTAGATCCCCACAGGACCCCCAAGGCAGATGCAGAGCATGTGGGACCCTCTTGACTCCCATAAGCATCTGCAAGACTCCTGAGGAGGATGCAGAACATGTGGGTCCCTCTCAGCACCCAGAGCAACTACAAGAACCCTGAGGTGGTTGCAGAGCACGTGGGTCCCTCTTGGCTCCTGTAGCATCTGCAGGACCCCCAAAGTGGATGCAGAGCATGTGGGTCTTTCTTGGCTCTCCCACAACATCTGTGGGACCCCCCAAGGTGGGTGCAGAGCACGTGGGTCCCTCTCAGCTTCCACAGCATCTACACCACTGGCCATCTGCAGTTGTGGGGGCTGCAGCATCCTGGTAGAAGGAGTGACCAGAGCCTCAGGGCAGTGCTGGCCCCCCCCGGGCTGGGGCTCACACTCACAGCCACTGTCCTGCAGCAGCTACTTCAGGGCAGCTATTTCTGGCCCCTGGGACAGGGAGGGCATGTGGTGGGAGGCAGCTCCGGGGCTCGTGGGAGCCGAGGGCTATTTCTGGCTCTGGTTGCTGACCTGCCAGGCCACCCTCGGCCAGTAACTCCCTGGTGCCAGGCTCACCCAGAGCCTCCAGCCCCAGGCTCCCTCCAGCACGTGGACCAGGTGTCCCTGGGCGGGTGTGGGACGGCTGCCACACGCACCCTGCAAGGTTTGTCACAAGACCACGACGCTGGCTGTGATCTTTTGATGTCACTCTGCGGTAGGCTGGCAGTAAGTGCCCTGGGAGTGCTCTCAGAGGGTGAACCATGCCCTGGGGCGTGCTTTTGTCACCGTGGAAATGACGACTGAGGCAAAGGGTGGGTGTGTGTGGGAAAAAGGACAGTCATTGCCATCCTGGTGTCCCACTCCCTCGTGTGACAAAAGGTGCCAGCTCCGTGGCCTTTGCCCCCTCTCCGTGTGCCATCCCACAGAGCGATCCCAGGCTGAGGGCAGAAGGGAGCAGTGGGCATCAGGAGTGGTCCCAGGGCCCCCAAACGTGGCTGTGGGACAGACACACATTGGCTGATGCCCTGACATGTCCCCCACCAGCTTCTATATATGGGCCTGCCCTCTCTGAACCCACCGCACTGGGCTCTCAAGTGACACGCTGGGGAGGAGGGGGGGGTCTATTTTTAGCCCCTGAATGGATCTGTGCTGGAGCCGAGCTCTCTGCCCCCGTCAAGGGTACGGCATCATGTTGTGCTGGGAGGATTTTCCTGCGTGGCTCTTTGAATGGCTCCATCCCCACCTTGGGTTGGGGTACAGGTAGGATTCAGCTTTGTGGTCTCTCTGCTTCTTCTGCTGCTGGATCCCCACTGTTTTGGGCTCTGTTGCAACTCCCTTCCCCGGGGCCACGGCTATGGAAGGAGCTGCCATGGCTTGCTGGAATGTCCTGTTTGGAGTGTGCTTCGTGCTCCCCTCCTGCGTGATGCTGTGGCAGCAGGAATGCTCAAGAACAGAAATCCCACAGTTTTTAAAATGGGTTGTAGGCAAGAGGAGTAGGAAAGGGGCATGTGAGATGTGATGCTGCTGGGCTGCTGTGGAGAGAATCCCAACCCCTCTGTGCAGCTGTGGAGAGAATCCCAACCCCTCTGTGCTGCTGTGCTCGGGGAGCAGAGGCAGCAGGGACCAGAGGGGGGTAGCAGTGGTCTCTCTCACTGCTGGCTGGGTTATGGTCCAGCACAGCCATCCCCATCCTGCTGAGTCTGCCAGGAGCTGGAATTTCAGCTGGAAAGATGGGAGGATGAGTGAGGGCGAGTGAATGCAGATGGCAGGGAAGGAACCCGTGGGGACAGGATTAGGGGCACACACCTCACCTATGTCTGCCAACACTAGTGCCACCTCCTCATGCCCCCATCTCTCCCCCTCCTCCCCCACTTTGCTTTCCCGCTGCAGGCATGGATAACTTCGAGTACAGCATCCAGCTGAACGACAGGGAATGGGCCGAGTTCTTCTTGGCCTCAGAGGAGTGCAACCTCGCCCCGGCCTCGCTGGCCACGGCCGAGGAGCAGTGCCTCAGTGACATTGAGCAAGGGGACGGCCACGCCAGCCCCGACAGGCTGATCCCAGCCAGGGAGGGCAGCGAGCCAGCGCCTGGCACAGGGAGCTCTGCCCCACGTGGGGTGCCCGGAGACACCCCCCTGCGCTGGCAGGCCGGTGGGCACCTCTCCCCGCCGGAGCTGCTGTCGGGCAGCGAGGACGAAGCGGAGCTGGGCTCGGTCGGCAGGTTCCTGTGCGAGAGCGACCAGCCCGGCCCTGCCATGCCCAGCGCACAGAGGAGGCAGCCCCCTCGTCCCCCTGCAGCCCCCCTGGCCGGCCAGGCTGGTGGCACAGCCCAGGGCAGCCCAGGGCAGGACGGAGCAGGCGAAGCGGCAGCGTCAGAGAAAGGAGCAGCCGGAGGCAGCCGGGACATGGAGACCCCCAGCACTCCAAGCGCCCCCGAGCAGGGAGGGGACTCAGGAGGGGGACAACCCGTGGTGGCACAGCCGGGGACTCCGGTGGGGAGCAGTTCACCAGCACCCCCTGCCAGGAAAAGGCATCCCAGCGCTTCCCACCCGGAGCCCAAGCTGCGGGGACCCCCGTGTGACTCCCCCAGCCCATCCCCGGGGGCTGCGCAGGAGGAGGCGAGTGGGGAGAGGGCGGGGGCCGAGCAGAGCTCCCCAGCCGGGTCCCCCAGCGTGGTGAGGCCCAAGGTGCCGGGGCAGCAGAAGAAGAGCCGCAAGCAGCGAGGGGCCAGCGCTGCCGAGGGGGACAGGGAGCCTGTCCCTGCAGCCGCACAGGGACCCGGGAAGGCACCTCCGGGCTCGCCAATGTCCTCTCGGAAGAGCAAAGGGAAGGAGAAGGTGGCCAAGGCGGCTTTAGGGAGGATGAGCAGTGAGGAGGCGGCGGAGAGCAAGCCCCCAGTGCCCGGCCCCAGCGTGGATGAGGAGGATCCAGCCAGGAGTGCTCCCCCGAGGCAGAAGGGGAAGGAGCCAGGGGCACAGTCCCCGGGGAAGACAAAGGCCACCAAGCCCTCAAAGGCAGGGCAGGCTGGTGGCTTGGGCGTACGTGACGGTGCACCAGTGATCCCTGACAACGGAGCCGTGGCTCCTTCGGGAGAGGCATGCCAGGAGATGCCAGGGATGCCTCTCCAACCCAAGAGTGTGGCAGCTTTCGGAAGGGATGCTGCTGAGGGAGCCTGTAGGGATCCTGCAGCTGAGATCCCTGGAGTCCCTGCAGCTGAGATCCCTGGGGTTCCTGCAGTTGAGATCCCTGGAGTCCCTGCAGCTGAGATCCCTGCGGTTCCTGCAGCTGAGATCCCTGCGGTTCCTGCAGCTGAGATCACCAGCAAGCCCTCAGAGATCCCCATGGTTCCTTCAATTGAAATCCCTTGGAAGCCTGCCCCTGAGATTCCCAGGAAGCCTTCATTTGGGATCCCCAGGTCTCCTGCTATTGACATCCCTAAGAAGACTGGGATTCCCAGGGTTGTTACCCCTGAGATCCCTTGGGAACCTGCCCCTGAGATCCCCAGGAAGCTGAGCCCCCCGTGCTTTGCAGATGGGGCTTCTCCAAGGTCAAACACCCTGGACGTGACCTGGCCTGAGATGTATGACTATTTTTTCTGTGATTCCCAAGAGGAAGAAGAACTGGGGAGCTCAGTGGAGGGGCGGAGATCACCCTTGCAAAGGGAAATATCCTGGCCTGAACTGTACGAGTATTTTTTCAATGAACCAGAAGGAAACAGGAAAAAAGGGAAAGGCAAAGACAGGAAAAGAAAGAAGTTCAGCAGCTTGGACCACGCTGGGCTGCAAAATGAGGATGCCAGTTCAGCTCCAGTCAAGGACACTGTGATTATCTCAGTCCCCGAGGTGTGTGATCACTTCTTCCCGGACAGACCTAGGAACAGGATGGGCTGGAGAGGGATTTTCTCAATCGCTCCAGCCTCCGAGGTGAAGAGAGCTGTGGGGGCTCTGAAGTCCCTCCTGCAAAGGCAAATCCACCCCGACAGAGGCCAAGCCTCAACCTCCCAGGCTCTGGTGCCGAGAGGATCCGCAGAGAAGTTCGCCCTCGTCCCACTGGCTCCCCCAGGAAGAGGCCAGGAGTGGCCAGAGGGTGAGGAGATGGCCCTTGCACTGAGAGGTAAAGCATGTTATCCCCTGTAGGGATGTGTCCCACGCTGTGTCACGCTGGCTCTCCCTTGGGATGCTCCCACTGTCCCTGTGCCAAGCGAGTGCCGCTGGCCCGGTCCTGCGGGCTGGCTCCCAGCACTGCAGCAGGCATGGACAGGGAATCTGGGACTTTAAAAACACGCTCTTAATTCAAAAAACACCCCCCAGAGGTCACCTCAACGTTGACTGTTCCTGGAGGCAGGTAAGAGAAACAGGAATAAAGGGAGAGAAGTTTGACCCAGGAGGACAGCCAGTGTATTTGTCTTAAAGCTTATATGATGCTTGGAGCCACGGGGCCTCGTAGTTAATATTAAACCCAAACAATGAGTGAGTCATTCCAAAGGGTGCCTCAAAACAGAGCTTCCAGTTGGTTTGCACGGAGAAAAGCCCCTTTGCCGTGGTCACAGATAATTAGGAAGTCAGTTTTAATTAAAAGCCTGATCAAATAAACATGGGAGCAAAAATAACCTACTCTTACAGCACGAAGTTCCAGCTGGAAATCCAGCAGGGGAGGAAATTTAGAGCACTCAGGGATGTCCCCATCCCTGGACTTAGCAGGAGGTGGGAGTGGGGTGGGATCAGTGAGATGCTGAGCATTGGTGCTTCTCAGGGGGATAGATGGTGTCCTAGAGCAGCCTTTGAGTGCCTTTGAGCACTGTCTGGCAGGAAGGGGCCTTGCCCAGAGGTTCTCAGGAATCACTTTCTCCTAAATCTACTCCCCAGACCCACTTCCAGCCACCACACTGCTCTGGGAAGATACACAGGGAGGTGTGAGGCAGCCCGAGGTCCTGGGATGGCATTAACAAACATTTGCCTCAGGATCTTAAGAAAGTCTAAAACTGAGAGGGGTGAAAAATGCGCCCCTCACTTTAGGAAATATAACTGAGTCCTAAATAGACACGTTTGACTTGACAAATGGTGGGAAAAAAAAGTCTTCAGGGAGGGAAAATGTGTGACAACGACTTGACTCTCTGGGAGCGCGAGGGACTCGTGTCCCAGAGGGACGGGGGCTGTGGCAAGAGGAGGTGGCATAAAACCCCAAACTTTGTGCTCCTCTTCTGGCAGGGGCAGCAGAGGATCCACGAGTGCTGACCCACAAAGACATGTGCCTGGTGTTCTGTGCCTTTGCGTCCTGGGCAGTGAAGACATCTGACCTGCAGGCTCCGGATGCCTGGAAGACCAGTACGTACAGTGCCCGGCCCGGCGGGAGAGGGTGGGAATGGCTTCGTGGAAGACTTGGCAGGGAGAAAAGCAGGGGATACAAATACAGCTACTGCTGCCTGTGGGAAAGTGCAGACAGTTCCCTGCTTTTCCAAAGAAGTGTCCTTTTAATGCCTTGCCTCTCTCGTGGAGTGGGAGTCCTGATTCCTGCTCACTCACGTTGTCCTTTCCCCACACCAAGTGGCTGCTGACAGGAGCTGAGCTGTAGGACAAGTCTATCCCCAGCCTTGACCCTGCTGCTGACAGGGACCAGGAGCAGTTTGTCAGGAGAAGAGAGGCTTCGTTAGGATCCATGCTGGCCAGCAGCGGGATCAGGACCTGGAGTGTGCAGGTTTAGGCTCCCTCATCTCAGCTGGAACAAGTGCATGTGTTTTTTTCAAATGTGCTATGAAGATATAACCTTCTTCCTAAATACAGCTTAGCTGAAGTGTTATCCTGGTGCACTGAGTCCTGCAGGTAAATGGAGCTCTGTTGGATCCTCTCCTCTCCATCCAGAACATTGGGATAGGTGATGGGAAGACAGGAAGCTTGGGAATCACAAATTTGTTGAGCCCCTCCAGGAGTGTGGGTGGCTGGATGAGCAGGGAATGGGGCAGTGAGAGCAGCATTCCTCATTCCTACCCTGGAGGGAGCAACTGAGTGCAGGGTCCAGCCCTGGAGAGCCCCTTCCATGGGATGAGATGCTGGGAACGAGGCTTCCTGCTGCTTGTCCAGGGGGAGGAATGTTCCCCACTAAGGTCACACAGGAAGCTGACACCCTGGGCTGAGAATAGCTCATTAGCTAAGGCTGCTCAGTGCCATCATCACAAGGAGCTTTTGGCCTGCTCCTCCTTGTCTTCTGGGTATGGGATGGTGGACGTGGCCTCGGGGAGGTGAGAAAAGCGGGATACGGGTCCTCGTGCCCTTGGGATCACATAACCCTGGTGAGGATGGGAGATGGGAGGCAGTTCCACCTAGTCCTGGACTAGCCACTCTCTTTAGGCATCCTAGGTTCCAGTTGAATTTCCCTGTTTCTGTCACTCTAACACATAAATCAAAATCAAGTCTGAATTTAAACTGGGAACTCCAAAGGCATGGCTTGGATTCCCGGTTTTGCTTGGGAATTTAACCTCTTTTATAAACCAAGCTAAAAATATCGGCTGACAGTACAAAGCTTGATTCTGTGTATAATCCCCATTAGTTATTTGTTGTATCTCTACATTTTTTGTTTGGGGTATTTTCTGCTTTTGGCTGGGACCAGAAAATCCACAGATAATCCACAAAATGGTATTTTGCTGGCATCTTCTTGGTCCAAACAGAAGTAGAAAATGAAGGGACTGTCCTGAAGCCCTGGTGAGATTTTCTACTGTGTCTTCCTCATCCAGGATTAAACCTGTGTATCCAACCAGTCCATTAAATCTCAACCTGAACCTGTGTATCCAACCAGTGCACATCCCTACCCCACACACGGAGCCTATTTAGTGTTTCCCTGAAAAAAAAGCTGTTTGCTGTGGATTGGTGGTGTGATCCATGTGCCCAAACTACAGCACTAGATGTGGGCAGCCAGGCTGTGGGTGTCTGGGAATGCACTGGGAATAAATTCAGTGTGGAGGGGATGAAAAACAAAGGCAGGAGGAGACAGGGGAAGGGAGGGGAGTGACCCCTCTACAGCCCACGGAACAGGGTGGGCCAAGCAGCTTGTGATCTGCAGGTCTGGAAAAAAGATCTTTTGGTTTGGAAGAAGCAGCCAGACTAACTGTGGGAATGTGTTGGGCTCTTTTCCAGTGTTCCTGGCAAGTTTTGGCACGCTCTCTGCCATCCGCTACTTCCGGAGGCAGGTCAGAGAAGGACACCCCCGGACTTAGGCTCAGCTCCCTGTCCTGGGGGCAGGTGGGCACAGTGGAGGCAGAGACTGGGGACTTTGTTCTTGGACAGTGTGAGAAGCCTGGATCCCAGCACCAAGACTTCTCTGGACCCATCCCTACATGGGACAGGACGTCACAGGAAGCAGGATCGTTCCGGTGACAGGAATTGATGGCACGGTAGGCAGTCGGTACCTGGACTGGAGAAAAGGGGAGCCCAGCCTGGGCTGGCTCTGGTCTTTCCTTGCACTCTCCTGGGACACTCCCTAGGAGCAGCCAGTGTCTGTTCCAGGGCACTGGTTATCCCTCCTCCCTGCTGAACTCACCTGGTGGCAAAGGAAGGCACTGACGTGGTGGAGGGAGGTGAGGGCAAAAGAAACCAGGAAAGTGCTTCATTCGTATGAAAGAGCTGGGATATCTGTGAAGGAAGAGTGGAGAGAGCTTTGGGAAGAGCTGTCTGTCCAAACATGGGGCTTGGCTAAGCGTGTGCTGACTAAAGGGGGATGGAGGGGCCGCTCTCCTGGCAGAGCCCAGGGCTCCCATGACTGGTTTGGCTCACTGCAGGAGGACTCATCCTCTTGGAATTCACTCCTAGAATTCACAATTCAGTGTAACAGTTCAGGAGGCTGAGATAAGGTTTCTGTTGCATGTAGCCACCTCAGCCCCGCTGAGCCAGAACCCCGTGGGTGAGAAGCACCCACTGCAAGAACACATCCCAAACCCGTAGGCAGAGGATGGACAGGGGTCACACAGCCAGAGCCAGGGGAAGGGGCAGCCAGGAAGGGTTCTGCAGGAGATGCACAGGATGGAAAGGGGCAGCAGAGAAAGGGGCTGAGCTCAGGGAAGTCTCAGGAAAGAGCCCTGACGAGGACAGGAGCATGTCGGAGAGGAGGAAGAAGTATGTGTACATGTTTGGCTCTGCTCAAACCACACAAAGGGTCTGGATATATGACTTATTCCCTCTTCTGCCTCCCACCCTAGAGGGGTAAAGTTGGCTGGGGGAGATGTGGGGTGAGGGGGGTTTGTAACCTGGGGGCCTGGGAAGGGCTCGAGGGGGCCCAGAGTGGAAGGTGGGGTGAAAAATAAAAAGGAAGCAATTCAGTTCCTCCCCTGTCTCCAGTGCCTTCCTCATCACTCAAGGGCATTATTCATGGGGATTTTTCTTGACTCCCAAGTCTGGTAACAGCATGAGTGTGAGATTAAGCACTCAGGGACCAGATCCACAAAGGTACAAAGGGAAATCAGCCCAGAATACCAGTGTGGATCTGCCTGTGAGCTTTATAGGAATGGTGTGGTGAGGTTTGTCTCATGAAACCAGAGAGGGGAGGTTTAGCTCTTTCCTTGTAATGCAGAGTGCCATGCAATTTTAATGTGTGTAGGGATGGACTGAAGACCATGTATTGTTGCTGATAAGAGAGCACACTGTGCAATTGTACAGTGAGATATGTAACTGTAAGCAGTGAGAGAGATGTACAGGCTCTATATGGACTATAGCAGCTGTATATCCAGCAAGAGGAGTTTCGTGGAGGAGAAGAACAGATAAAACATGCTGGAAGCTTCTAATAAAGTTCTATTTCATTTACTACTTTTGTGTACATTCCTCTGTCTACATGGTTGGTGTGGGAAACCGTTGAATGAGGACTGAGTTTTAAAGAATGAGAAATCAATGCATTATGTGCCTGTTGATACAAAACTGCAGGAGCTGATGGGCTGGTTTTTGGAGCCCTGGAGGACAGAGCATGCAGGGAGATGGGCTGTGTCTCCTCTGTTTGGCTCAGTCCCCCTGCCTGCCCCTCCGAGACACATCTTGGCTGTCACATGTCGCTAACAGCCTGTTCCAGAGAACCCTCCTGCCTCAGAAGCTCTCAGCTTCTCTTCAGACGGCTCCTCAGGGCCCTCTGAACAGATCAGTGAGCACAAGTCAGTGCCCAGCAGCAGCTCCTGCCTTCGGTCCATCGACCCTCATCACCTCCGTGCTCCCTGATCCCGCTCTCCAGCCCGGGCTGCAGCCAGGAACACCTGGCACTGCCTCCTCAGAAATGCCCAGCAGACCTGCCCCCTGCACCAAGCAGGAGCATCGGGGGGGGGGCTGAAGCATTCCATATGCTCTGGTTTACTGTTTATCCAGCCGTAATCCGTGAAGCTCTCCCCGCCTTCTCCGTGGCAGGTGGGAACAGCAGCCGGGGGAAGGCGGGTGGGAGACGGGGAACAGCTGGAGGAATCAGGCAATTCCATTGTGCTGGGCTTTCCTGGGAGGCTGCCACAGGAAAGGGCAGAGGAGGAGGGCAGCAGGCAGGTTTGCCGAAGGGAAGGGGTCTCTGGCACTGCCATCTCAGGACCCTGACAGGCCTCAGGGGCTCCGGCTCTTCCTGGCAGCTCTCACGCAGGGCGAGTTCCCCAGGGCGAGGACAGAGCTCAGTCCTGCTTGCTCGGTTTGAATTTTTCAGATTTTGTGTTTTCCAGCCTCGCCACAGAGATCTGGAGGAAAGAGTGTTTTCCCTTCCCTGTGCAGGTGCAGGAACAGCTCATTTCCCTCCTGGCCATGTACAGTACTGCCAGGTGCAACGCTGGCAGATAATAAAGGATTGTGTCAGAAATCACTGAATTTAATACTTGGCTGAGTGGTTTGTGTCTGTCTCAGTGATTGCAAAGTTGGCTTGGAGGTCTCACTGGAACTGGGAGGGTTTCTGGCCAGAAACCATAACGTTGAAGACATTTTTGATGCCATTAGCTGCTCCAGGAGGGGCTCTGCGCTGGCATGTGGGGAGTCTGCCCGTTCCCATATCAGCTGGATCTTTCCTAAGGGATGCCCTGGCTTTGGGGACCTCCTGTTCCCAGTGTCCCAGTCCAGAGATGGGATCCAGATACACAGCCAAACATGGCACTTGGGGTGGGAAAAGTAACTCCTGGCTGTCCCTGACCTGCGCAAGCAGGGAAAGGCTCAGTGGCACCAACTCTCAAGTTTTCCCACTCCAAAGGATATGGGGTATATCCCACCCTCTTAATGCCTCTGTCCCAGTGCTGTTTCTTCCCAGGAGAGCTGAGCACTCCTGTTGTGCTGCAGGGAACATGAGGTGCCTGCCACCCTTTGCCTGTCTGTGATAATTGGTGTCTGATCCTTTACAGCCTGGACTGGGAGATGTCAGTATGATTTGGCACCTCTGCCTGCTAAAAGTTACCAGAGGTGCCAGATGATCCAGCAGGTTACAGGTGCATTTCACACTCCTTTTGATCTGTGCTGGAAGAAGTGGATGAGATAAATATTTCAGGAGATGGATGTTTTCGGCTGACTGCAGAAGTGAAAGGAATTACTGAAAAGATCTTGCTGGTATCAGGAGATCAGCTCTGGGAGAGTGTGCTGTGCTCAGTCAAGCAGCAGTGTCCCTCAAGGAAACCAGCCCGGGCTTGCCTGCAATTTTAATGCTTGGTTTATTCTCCGACCTTTTAAGCCCTCTCCTCTCTCCCTCCACGGCGAGGCCGATGTGCCTGTATCTCACCCCAGAGGGAGCAGCCAGGACCTCAGCATCTTTATTTTTGCAACAGCAGCAGCCGCCGCAAGGGCAGCGACCTTTCGGTGCATCCTCGGTGCCCCGGGGCCGCTCTCCCCGCTCCGGACAGGGCGTCGGAGCCGGAGGTGGGACCTGTGCCACCCCTGCCCGCCGCTCTGCCTCGCACGTAGCTCCCTCATCTGACACCTCGCCTTGCCAAGCGCATGAAAAAGTCAGGCAGGTGCACCCCGAGGGACCGACTCCGGGTTTCATCCGGACACACCGTGTGCCGGAACCCCCCTGGAAGCGGGAGAAGCCTCTCCCCCCTTCTTCTTCTTTGTCGGAGCAGCTCCTTCGCTCTTTATTTCTTTTGCTTCGTCTCTCTGTGATAAAACCTTCCCACGGACATTCCCGTGGCCGTTTCCGAGCCGTGACTGGCTTCTCGGTGGAGTTCAGAGGGATTTTGGGGGGGCTTGGTGCCGTGCCAGAGCCGGGGGGGGAGCAGTGACCCCCCCTCTTATCTCGGACTGACAGAAGCGCCAGTTGCTCGGGTGGCTTGGCCAGCCCTGCGAGCCTGACATATTCTGGTGGATTCTCCCACCCACAGGGCAGTGAGGGAGTTGCTCGTCGCAGACCAGAACAGATCCTGCACATCCTCTTGGTGTCCTGGGAGCGGGTTTGCCCCAGCGGGTCCTTCCCAAACCTCAGCCGTCCGCACAAACTGCTCCCCAAGGAATTCCCCAAACCCCGAGTGCCTTTGTAAAAAAGACAACAAAAAGATGGGCAACGGGGCTCACTTGCTACACCTTGTGTTCATTACAGAGGCTTTTCTCCCAGCTCCTGGAGCCAAAGGAGCAGGTTGCAAGCTCCACTTTATTTTTTTTTTATACATCTCTGTGTTGTTTATTCTTTGAGGGAAAAAAAGGGTTGAAATTCTGGCTTGGAATTAAGAAAGCAGAGAGAAATCCAGCAGCCCACAGTGTGTCAATCACTGCTCTGGCTTTCCAGCTATGGAAAAAGTGGGGGGGGACACCTGATTGGGAACTTTTAACACTTGGAGGGAGTGAGGGGGGTGGGGAGATCGTTTGTCAGAGAGTGAATTGTTGGCAGCCAGTGTCTTCTCATGCCTTTCATCTGCCTCTGTGGATAAAGGCACAGCTATCCTGTGACCAGCAGGATGTGCACAGCCTTGCTGGCAGCTCCGGAGCACTGGACCTGCCTTTTGTGGATGACCTGGTCCCCATCGAATTCCTGCTGCAGCCAGGATGAAGGATGAATACATTTTTTCAGGAAATAAGAGGTGTGTTGTGTGCTTTCAGGTACTAATTTCCAATTCAATGCAACCTGCATGGAGACATCTAGTGCTGCTCTGAGGAAACCCTCTATTTTTAAATCCTGAGTCTGCTGAGAAATATGTTGGGGGAAAAGAAGGAGAGTGGGGGGTTTCACAGTCACAAACATCCTGTTCCTACCTGCTATGGATCCACCTGGACAGGAAACCATCAGGGAAAAACCAGTGGCCAGCAAAACCAGTGACTCAACAGGGAAAACAGGCCATGCAGAGGGACTTGGGTTTGGTCTTGACCAATTTGATGCTTGTGGGGGCTGGTTTGGGAATATTTTAGGGCTGGTCCACACACATTAATTGATCTGCATTATTATAGCGGCCTAGAAAAGCTGTGCAACCCTCTGAAGTCAGGACAGATAGGGGCTGTGGGACACTGTCCCTTGCCCCAGAGCTGTGCCCAGAACCTGTCAGGAAAAGCTGCAGCCACAGGGCTGCAGAGAAGTTGCCCAGAGAAGCTGTGGATCCCTGGAAGTGTCCAAGGCCAGGTTGGACAGGGCTTGGAACAACCTGGGATAGTGGAAGGTGTCCCTGCCCATGGCAGGGTGTTGAAAACAGGTGTTTTTGGGGTCCCTTCCAACCCAAACCATTCAGTGATCCTATGATTCCGTGTCTGATTTTACAGAGCACCTTTCCAGGACGTGGTGCTGAAGCAAAGTTTGATGAGCTTTGGCTTTAAACCTCCAGCCAGGTCTCACTGCCTGACAAACACTGGGGAGACTTTGCTCAAGGATTAGGTGTTTGCAGGTGCCTGACCTGAACTAGAGACAGCCAGCAGCCTGGAACCCTCCTGGATACAGGGCCCCGGGGAAGGAAGGATTTGGAAGGGACAGCAGCGATGGGGGAAAAAAAAATCACCTCCATTAATCCAGGTGATGGCAAAGAAAGAGAGAAGGAAATTATTCCATGGGAATGTGTATTGCAGTTGTCCAACCTCACAGAAACCCCAAGGGAACTTTAATATCAGCTGGAAGGGGATCTTCCCTTTTGATACATTGCAGATATTGCTGTTGAAACTCAATTTAAAAGACTATGGTGACCATGTTCAAAGTCAATGTGCTCATAGGAGCTCAAGAGCATGGAGACCTCCCAGCATATATGTGCTTCTGATGTTCCCTAGTGCAGTTTTGTTCTGAATAAATAGATAAATTTGGGGTTATTGGATACAAATCTTCCCAAAATAGAACAAACCCGAAACAAAACAATGACAGCTACAAGACCCAAACCAACACACTCGTGAATGTGCAGACAGCTGCCCATTCTACAGTACTGAACCTCATCCACAGCTAGAAAATTAAATAGGTCTTTAACTCAGCCACATTTACACGTTACATACATAGAATCCACTCAAACTTTACATGTAAACTTCTTTGGATACCCGAAAAAAAAAAAAATTAAAATACAATGTAATATGCAGGTATTCAAGTACAAAGAGCTCCTGGATTGTTTTGTTTGCACCAGTGAAAGAACAAAAATAGAGGTTTTGTTCCTGTGTTTGGTTTGCAGCCTCTGTAGGGAACAAAGGTTAAGAATTTGGAGCCTCAGGTAAAAACATTCGGATTTGCTGCTGACCTTCTATGTGCCAAAGGATCTGGCCTAAGAGGCTGGAGAGTAATAGCACTGAGACTCTGTCCCCTGTTGTTTGTGTCCTGGTCCTGCTGTGGGTGTGGAGGGGGGAAGAGGGGGATCACAGCCCACACTGGCATTGCTTTGATCGACTGGAGTTTGGCTTGTGGCGAATTTTCTTCCCTCCCTGCCCAGGTAGTCACAGGCAGCATTTAGTGTGAGCCCAGTCGTGTCCAGAGGAGTGGGAGGAAAGGAGGCATTCCCTAAGAGGAATCCTCAGAGCATCCTTTCCAGGGAAGACCTTGGTGAACACAAGTCACTTGGCATGTTTGCTGGCAGCACATTTCCAGGCTCCACCTGCCAAGGCTCCTCATGTCACAGGACACCCATCATGGTTTTTGGAGCCAGCACTGGCAGGAAAGGATTTTTTGCATAGATTGGAAAGAAAGTCCCATTCTGCTCAGATCTGGTGGGTTTTTTCTCCATCTCTTGTCCAGCAACTCTGATCTTGCAGGAAGACAATCCTATGAGCACAGCTATTGCTACCAACCTTGTATACCAGGATGGGACGTGTTTCATGTGTCCCTGCAGACTTCAGAGCTCAGTGGAGGAAGGTTTGGTTTAACAGCTGTTCTCAGGGATCAGGGGATCATCAGAGGGACCAGCCTGAGGGCTCTGGGGAGAAGGAATCAAACTAACCCAGCCCTTCTCTTTGGCCTTTGAGTGACTGCTTCCTCTGAACACCCAGTCCCTTTTACCTGAGGGAGCCTGACCCTTTTTGTTCTTCCTTTCATTTTTGGGGACAGAGCTGTTCCCCAGCCAGGGCTCCCTGAGCACTCTCCTTGGCACAGCACACACGCTGCTCCTCCGTGTCCACAGGGGCTGCTGCTGCTATGCTTTGCCCCCATCCCCAGATTTAGGGGAGAAATTTGAAGCCCAGGCCTGCCAGGACATGGGAAGCAGCCTTTTGCAGGGCAGGGCTCTTCCCTTTGCTTTGTACGCCCTGGGCTCCTCATCCTGGAGGGAAGCCCAGTGAGAAAAGAGCCCGGGATGGGGAAGTTTTCTGTGCCTGGCTGTGGAGACCATCCCTTAGACCTGGTAAATCTGCTGGACTGGAGATGGGGAGGTGTGTGGGGTGCCTGGCTCCTTCTCCTCAGCTTCCCACAGGTTGTCATAGCTGAAGTCACTG
The DNA here is from genome assembly GCF_003984885.1 of Neopelma chrysocephalum. Taxonomy (NCBI): domain Eukaryota; kingdom Metazoa; phylum Chordata; class Aves; order Passeriformes; family Pipridae; genus Neopelma; species Neopelma chrysocephalum. The sequence goes on from NW_020897858.1 coordinate 447,589, forward strand.
TGGAAGCTCTGGAGCTCGGCGTAGTCGTGGAAGGCGGCGGAGTCGCGGTGCCGGCAGCTGGAATCTGGCAGGTCGTAGGTGCCGACGTTCCCACCTGCAGGAAAACAGACCCAAGGGATCAGAGACCTCAGCAGCAGCAGCAGCAGCCTGATGGCCACCTTCTCCTTTGCCAGCAGAAGGTAAGAACGAGGATGAGTTAAGTCACAGCCCAGGTGCAAATAGATGTGGGCAAAGCGTGTGCGCCACGGGACAAGCTGCAAGCCCCTACGTGTGACAGGTGAGCTGTGAGTCAGTGGAAGCCATACAGGTGTCTCCACCAGGCAGACACGGGCACAGGGCAGGGTGACAGGCAGAGGGCAGGGTGACAGGCTCAGTCCCACCAGAGGAAGCATGAGGGATAAAGGGCACCAGCCCTGCTTGGAACGATGCTGATGGAGACGGACACCGGCAGGGCAGGGAGGGTTTGGCCCCCCAGCACCCCCCAAGAGACTCACCTGGTGGGTGCAATGAAGGGCCCAGATGTTCCTCTGGCAGAGAAGAGATCTGGAAAGAAGGAGACACAGTGATGAGGACGACACAGCACTGCAGTCCTGGGATACTGCACACCAGGGAATCAGCCCTCCGTGGTTCCCCACTCCCCGCTCCCCAGGATGATCCCTGTCACAGAGCAAAGACCCCTGCAGTGAGGCTCCAGTCGAGCTGGGTCCCCTGCACCCCGTGTGTTCCCCTGCAGCCAGTGTGGGGCTCCAGGGCTGCATTTACAACCTCACCTCCTCAAGGTAAGAAGCTTCAGCCTGTGCCCGCAGCTGGAGCCGGCGGGAGGTGCCAGGGGTGCTGTAAGTGGGAGCTGTGGGCACCTCTCTGCAGTGGCCACTGGGCAGGGGCTGGCAGTTCCATTTCTCCAGAGAGAGGTGCTGCTGGGGCACAGGGATTGCTGGGCACCCGTTGGCCTGAGCTGGACCCGTCTGCCTGTGGCACTGCAGGAACTAGAGCAAAGCAAAATCCAGGTTGGACACCTGCTGTGGAGAGCTGGGAAACACTGACCTGCTGCTTCCCGCCTGCTAAACCAGCCCTGCTGTGAACACACTTAGCAAACCAAGGCTTTCTGCCCTCCTCACAAATTCTACTACATCCCAGTCCTGAATGCCTTGGATGGGAAAGGGAGGATGACCACAGACATAGTGGAAGTTGGCCGGGTGTGGAGGCAGTAGGATGACGCCCTGGGGCAACCCAGGGGATGCAGAAGGGCAGGGAACAGTCAGGAAAGACCCTCTGAGGGAAGGGAGGTCGTCAACAGCATGGGGAATGCCAGCCACAGACTCAGAAACAGCCTTTTCCTAAGAGATGTGCAAAACAAGAAATGTAGCCTTCAATAGGAACTCAGTTATCGCATCTGGAATTTTTTGGGGTGGATAAAGTGGTCTCTGTGTCTGACTCATCCCTAGTTTCTGTAAACTGGAGCACATCTCAGTCTCTGCCTTTGTTTCGTGGTTTCTGGCTCTTCCTGGGATTGTTGTTGTGATGCTGGCATCCAGTGATAAGACAGGGGAAACCTGTTCCCCTCTGACTCTGTCCTGGCTTGAAAAAAAACTGGGAACTATGCTGTGCCCTGCCCCACCCCGAAATGCAGGCCTGGAGTTTCCACATCCTGCTCAGGCTCAGGCAGATGGCAGGAAAAGAAATGGCCCGAGGCACAATTTTGGGAGCCAAAAGCCTGTGTGCTGAGTCAGGGCCAGCTGTAACCAGCAGCAAGCACAGGTACCTCTTGCAGGAAGCTGGAACCTGCCCCACTGGGAGCACTGGGGGAGCTGGGGGTGTAGGAATCAGCGTACAAGTGGGAGTGGGGCATGGCCGGCCTCTCCAGGGAGCTGGAAGCTGTCGAGGGCTGGCTTCCCACTGAGCTCCATCTGTTCAGCTACAAGGCAGAGTGGAAACAGGAACGTGGCACGCTGGTCCCTACTTGCAGTTCATCCCCAGGAGGGACTGGAGTGGGAAATCTCCCTGTAACTAAAGTCCCAAATGCTGCTCATCCAGGCGGGATGATGGGAGTGACTGTCTGTGCTAACGAGGGGAATTCCTTGATGAACACTCATGGAGGGGAGGGAAACGTGGCATCACACACTAAACCATTGATGGACACATGCTGGAAAACCCTGGGAAGAAGAGGCTGTGTCCTGTGAGGCAATAACACTCCTACTCACCGAGCAGTGCCAGCCGTGTTGTCTCGGGAATTATTGCCCAGCATCCCGTGGCTCCGAGGGACATTGCTCCACCTGCCACGTTTAACCTCACCTCCCATGGGCCATTTTCCAATGGAAATGGGTTTCACACCTGCCCAAGAGCACCTGCCAGCTCTCCTATCCCTGCCAGTGGCACCGCAAGGGAAAGCTTGAACCACGCTCCCCATTCCCAGGCGGGAGGATCCATCCCCCCAAAATCCACCCTCCTTACACTGCTGAGGTGTGACGGGGGAGCTGGGGGGTGATGCTGTGAGCCGTGTGCCGAGTACGGCTCGTTGTACTCCGGGGATGGGATTTCGCCGTTGGGATTTTCGGGAATGAGGCTGCAGATGCTCCTCTCCGAGTCCTGGCTGGGCAGCTGCTGGAGGCACGGCCCACATTTGCCCTTGGATTTCCTGGCGCTGCCCCCTCTCCGCAGGTCCTGTGTGGGCAGCCCTGTGCTTGGCCAGTTGGCTTGTGCCAGGCACTGAAATGAGAAGGCAGACCCTGGAGCTGACTTTCCTCAGGCCAGGAACTCAGGGATGGGGATGGTCCTGCCCATGGTCCCTGCCCTGGGCACTCCTACAACCCTGGACATGCAAATGCTGCCCAGAGTCATACCAAAATCCTGCCTAGCCCATCACCTCCACCCACCTCCAGCTCTTATTTTGGGGTCTCCTGGCCTTTGAACCACCCCGTTTGCCCTCTTGCAACCTATCCAGCAGTCAGAGTGAAGGACTGGGATGGAACTCCTCAGCAGCCTTTTCCCTTATCAGGAAAGTCTGAGCCAGGACAAACCCAGGCTCCAGGCATGGAGCAAACACTGCCCGCACCAGAGCGCTCTGCCCAAAGGCAGCATCCATCTCCACGTGCATCCCGGGTTTTTGAGGGGGCTCACTTACGTGGAGAGGCTGGGAATAGCCAGGGGAGAGGGTGTCTTCCAGCAGCCTGCCCTCAGGCATCAGCAGGAAGGAGTGTCCATCGGGCAGGGAGCCGCTGGTCTGGGACAGGTGGGTCACAGTGGTCACTCTGCCCCCCGACGCCCAGGAATTCGTGCGGCCGTCGGAGGTGAGGGACCCTCTCCCACTGCTGGTGAACTGGATGGGGAGAAGAACATGGTGATGGAAGGACCCTCTGCGTGGCCACAGGCACATCCCTCCCCAGCCCCAGCAGTGCCAGCCTTGGTGCCCCTTGGGTCGGGGCTGTGTCCCCACGGCCAGCAGTTGCCCGGAGGCCGTGCCTGGTGTGGGTTTGGGGTTTGCTGGTGGGTCCAGCTGGGGTGACCAGGGTGAATGAGGGGGGTGCACTGCAGGAAAGGGGTGCTCAGGCACCCTGACCCATCCCAGCTGCAGAGCTGGCAGTGTGGGTCTCCCCTTCCTTGCAGGAATCATAGTTGGAAGGGACCCACGAGAATCATCGAGTCCAAGATCCTTTTAATGCCCTTGTTCCCAATGCCTCACTGCACAACACTGTCACGGTCTATGTCCTGCTTCTGAGGGAATTCACTATAATATCTGCCTATAAAATGTCATAAAAGGCTTTAAATAATTGGCAGGGCTCAGCAGCTTGCTGACAGCCTTCGAGCAGGATGCCTGAAGACAAAGTCTGCTGGGTCACAGGAGCGCTCCAGGGACAGGACAGCCACCGATTCCCAGGCCACTGTTACCTGGCTGGGGTGTGGCGGCTTTGATCCTGAGAAACTCTCGGATCCGGAGAGGGAGGAGTCGGCGTTTCGAAACTGGGCCGTGTTGAGGCAGTAGAGCCACTCCTGGTAATCCTCGTAAGTGCGGCAGGTCACCCGGATCGAATTGATCAGCCGGCCTGGGAAAACAGCACTCGCTGCTCTCACTGGGCTCCACTGACTCAGTGTTGCTCCCTCGATAAGCCCGTGGGAACCCTCTCACTCCATCCCCTCCCCACATCCTCCTGGGGTCTGGAGGTGCTGGGACAACGGGAATGCTCTGCCTTCGGTGCTGCCCGTTTGCACCAGGCTGGGTGTAGGACAGGGGCAGTCCCAGCCCGGCTCTAAATGAGAGGGACACTGTGCCCCCCTGGTGCTCATCCAGGGCACTGAGGGGCCCAGATTTCCAGGCAGTGCAGTTCACAGAGCCTGGCTCCCACACAGCTGAGAAGGGGCCACAGCAGCTCAGCAAAACCAGCAAACCAGACCCCCAGGACCCTCCGTGGCTGCTGCCAGCACACCCCACGGTGTGGGGACACCCACCTTCGATTAAAAAGGAGCTTTTCTCGTTCTCTTCAAAAAGCACCTGGATGGCATTGAGTGGCAGCTCGCCCTGTTGGAGAGAGAATCGGGATTGGGACCACAAAGCTGAGCAGATCTCCCAGTCTGTGCCACAGGGCACGTGGGCACTGTGGGAAGGACAACGTGGCTGCCCCTGCCTTGGGGCTGGAGCCTCTGCAGGCACCTGGGCAGCAAAACTCCACTTCCGCAAGGGCTTTTCCATCAGGGGAGCCACGAGGAGCCTTGTGCAGAGTTTTGCTGGGAGCACGAGGAGGGAAGCCCACGGTGAGGATGGAGCGAGGCTGGCAGGAGCCTGGCTGCAATTCCTGTGGCCTGGGGAGAAGGGGCAGCTTGGCCCTGCTGGGATGCCTTGGGAATCCCTGGTGAGGATGGGGAATCTCAGAGCCTAAATCCCCTAGGTCAGGTCTGCAGGAGACAAGAGGCACACCCAAGCTGCTGCTAAGCTGGGCAAGGATTTGGAGGCCTCTGTACCCTCACAGGTGTGGGGCACAGGCTTGTTAGAGAACTCTCTTTCCAGCATATTATCCCAGCTTGGTGTTTCCTGCTTCCAGTTCTCCCACCACCAGCCTTACTGCAGGAATGAAGCCTCTGGAGCCAGCATGACTGCGTGAGACAGCTCTGTTCTCAAAGTCCCTCCTGAGATCCGAGCTTGGAAAAACACCCTTTCCCTCCCAGTTCTGTTTCCAGCAGTTTAATGGCTGAAATTTCTGACTTCTCCAGAAAACTTTGCAAACATGGACCCGCACGAGGTTATAGTTGCTAACTTGGGACTTCCAGCCTTGCCCAGAGGAATGCCCACAATCCATTCCCTGCAAAGCCTTACAAAGACAGGGCTGAGCCCCGCAAATGCCAGCTGGTGAAACCCGAGCTCTCGTGTTACACCAGGCACAGTTGTGAACTGCCACTCCTGAGGTGGGAGCGGGGCTTGCCCCGGGCAGGCACCACAGGTCTGTTCCTGTCAGCTGGGAGCTAAAGCAGCCTGTCCCTGGAAAATCTGGGAGTTAGAAGACCCCGTGTGCTATTGGCCCTAAGTGCTATTATAACTTTTCATGCACATCCACCACTGTCCCCTCTGCCATCACCCGGTGTCCTGTGGCCATCCCGTATCTGTGCCAGGGCTGCCTGTCCCAGCCCCTCTCTGGCTCTGCTGCCACATGTCCTTTAAGTGTCACCACTGACAGCTTAATTCTCTGTGATAGGCAACGTGGCAGAAGGGCCAAGGGGGTTTGTCAGCTCTGAATTCAGATCCAGAGCTCCTCTTTCTTCGGGGTAAATTTTCCTTACGGAAATGAGGCAGGAACAGCCCTGGGAGAGCCACTGAAGCAGATTCTGCGCTGGAAACATCACACGGATGAGCTCATCCCTTTACTTCTCGTCTCTCTCATGCTCTGAGCAGAGGGAAAACAAGGAACACGTGGTATTTTTGCTCCTGTTCCTATTCCCCTCGCCTGGATGTCACCCTGACTCTGTCTGTGGGCACGGAGCACTGGGCAGGGGCAGCCGGTGGCAACAGCCCTGGGTGCAGCTCCTGGACAGGATGGCAAACACAGGGGCTGGGTAGCGCTCAGGGAAAAAAGGTTCTCACCTCATTCCACTCTGCTCCATGCCCGGGAGTGGAGGAAATGCACAAAAAGCAGGAACAGAAGCCCTGTCTGTCATTTTGCCCAAGGCCCTCTCCGAAAGGTGCAATCCATCAGGATTCATTTGCCTAAGCTCAGGGGCTGCAAAACAAGGTGTCTAGCAGAAACTCCTCACCCCGCCCTCGCTTCCAAGCTGTGCCAGCTGGAAAGGCTCTGGGAATGTGGCCGACGACGACGTGACAACTTTGCCGTAAGGGAATTGCGGAGCACACGGGTGTCCGTGGTTCGTGTGGCAGCTGCCTCTGCTGCAGCCTGTGGGCACAGGCAGGCTCCTGTGGCATTCCTGCTGCCCCAGCAGTGATTTATGGGCTGAGCAGCTCGGGAAGGCTGACCTTGGGAGGGAAAGCTCATGCACTGCTCCCTGACTCCTTTCCCCCCCCCGTTGCTGGAGTTTGACATTTCAGCTGACGCAGGCGCCGCACGGCTGCTGCTCCTCAGCTCTCCAGCACATCCCAGCAAGATTCCTGCCACCAGCACAGCCCAGCAAGACTCCTGCCACCGAGGCAGGCTGCACAGGGCTTGCCCTGGTGCCTGGTGCTCCATCCTCCCTTAAACAACAGCTCCCTGTCCATGGGGATGCTGAAACACCCTCTGGGTAGAGTCCCACCTCAGGAAGCACAGCAGCATCCCACAAAGAACACACCTGTGGGCTGCAGAGAGCCCCTCCAGCCTTCCCTGGGCATTGTGTGAACCTGCCCCTCCAGCAGCTCCCCCCTTGCTGGTTTTCACCTCGCCCAGGGCCTTTTCCCACCAGGGGTGAGCCAGAGCCTGTGGATTTGGGTGAGCCCCATCCCGGCAGGCTCAGCCCCTGCCTTTCCCCTTCTCTGTCCCACACACACACACTTGGCAGCAGCAGCTCCTGTGGTTTGTATGAAGCTCAAGAACAAAAGGCTCGGGCTATTCCCTCACACACAAATTGTAGAGCTCAGCATCTGCTCGCAGGGAAGGGAAGTTAATTTGCAGAAGCCCTGGGAGAAGGCTCCTGTGCCCTGACATGCCTGTGGAAAATCAGGTTCCCAGTGCAGTGTCACAGGCTGGTGAATCACCTCCTGCCTGCACCCTGCTGCGCAGAGCCCCGGGACCAGAGCTCCTGCACCGTGGGAAGAGGGAACATTGCATGGACAGGGGCAGACAAAGCTGGTTTAAGGTTTCAAAAGAGATGAGCTAATCAGAGAGCCCAGCCCAGGGCCCCCTTGCGTGGTGCCCCGTTCCCAGGAGCTGCAAACAGCGTGTTCCCGAAAACAAGCTCTGTCTGAGGTGTGTCACACGAGCCACCAGCTGCTGGAAAACAGCCTCCACTGCTGCACTGGGGATGAGGAGAGCTGTGACTGGTCATGTCTCTCCTATTGAGGCACAGGCCTCTCCTCTCCAGAGATGCCTACACAGGTCTTCCCACGGGTAACCCTTGAACTAAAAGCATCCTGCGTGATGTGGAACAACAAGGTTGGACCCCAGTGAGTTCACGCTGGATTTCACAAGCCCTCAGTCTCTGCAGGGTTCCCCTGTCACTGGCTGCTCTCTCAGTGACTAAGAGGGATGCTGTTCCCTGGAGGAGCAGCCCAGCTCTGCCCCGCCGTGTGCCGGTGCTGCCGCACGTGGGGTCACACACAGTTCACTGCTCTTTTTTGGCACATTTGTTCCAGCACGGGAAGAAGCAGGACCAGAAAGCACAGGGCTGTTAATAAGCCATCACAATGATGCCCAAGAGCACGGAATCACAGGATTGTTAAGGTTAGGGAAGCCTGCCAGGATCATCAAGTCCGGCGCTGCCATGTTCACCACTCAACTGTGTCACCAAGTGCCACGGTGGGTGTTGGCAGCTGATTTTAAGGGCCACTCAGACTGCACAATGCCACTGCCTGTCTGTGCTGAGGCTCCCAGCACTGCTCCCAAAAGGCACACTAGACTAGAGAAGCTGGTCTTGCATCCCCTGGGACGCTCAGACCATCCACATCCTCGCTGTCCCTTCCGCTGCCATTCCCAGACATTGCTGCACAGAGGGAAAGAGCAGCAAACACTGCTCCAGCAGCAGCCCCTCCTCCCTGCCTGTGCCCTTCCCCACGAGCATCAGACGTGCTGCCTGGATGCTCCCTGCTTCCAAGTGGTCCCGTGGCACAGAGCCTGGGAAGCAAAGCCCCCTCAGGGGCTCTCTGGGGGCTGTTCCATCAGGAGAGCCAGGCTCCCTGCCAGCACCACCACACTGAAACATGCCAGCCTCCCTCCTCCCAGAGATTCCTTGGCAGCCAGCTCCTTTCCCCCTGGGCTTCTGTAGGAGGGCAAGGTGTTTCTCATGGGAAGATAACTTGCAACATCCCTCTGCCTGCTCACCTGCCAGCTGGCACGGGAGCAGCGGGGAGGGAAAGCCCCTGCCAGCACGAGGGAGCACAAGGGAACACAGGTGGAGGGGAGAAACAAGCCAAAGAAGAGCTGAAATAGCTGCTGTGGATGGGTTGAGAGAGCAGGGAGATGCTCCAGCATGAACTTACCTTAAAACAGAAGCCGTTCTGCTCTTCAGAAACTATCACCAGTGTGGAGGCATAAAGCACCAACAGCCGGTCGTGCTGCTCCTTGGAAAGCAAGGAGGGAGAGGGATGTGAACAGCCAGGCAGGGATTGGATGAGGAGAGCCCTTTGCTCTGTCTCTGTGGCAGCAGCCTGGGGCAAGGGTTCTGGAAAGGGCCAAGCTGCTTCCCTGCACTGGGAGATTTCTCTGAGAAGAGGCAAGCTGCTCCCCTGCATCAGGAGATGGCTTTGGGAAGGGCCAAGCTGCTTCCCTGCATCGGGAGATGGCTTTGGGAAGGGCCAAGCTGCTCCCCTGCATCAGGAGATGGCTTTGGGAAGGGCCAAGCTGCTCCCCTGCATCAGGAGATGGCTTTGGAAAGGGCCAAGCTGCTCCCCTGTGCTGGGAGATTCCTGCCAGATTCCTGGGGCTTGCGGCTCTGTAATTCGGGAATGACTAAGCCCAAAGAAGCCTCTATCCAAGCTGCAGGCAGGTTGTCATCCCAGGAAATCTTTTATAAAGTAAGACCACTCAGAGGAAATTTAAAAAGCTTTGTGGAGGCTGGTGAGGGAAGAGCTGGTGAAGTGACACTGGGTCAACTTGGCTGCAGGTCCTTGTGCATGTTCCTGCGTGCCTGTGCTGTCCCCAAGCACCCCTGTGGGGCCACAGGAGCAGGAAGAAACCATTTTCCCTTCACATGGGTGTAAAATGACCCTTGGGACCTGCTGGATTAGTGGCATCAGGTGGGCATGAGCCTGCTCTAGTCACTCCATCCATTCCCTTTCCCAAGCTGGGCTGGCAGGAGGTTGCTCCCCGGGGATGTGTCCTACCTGGAATGGCAGATGCTGAAGCTTCACTTCGGAGGCACAGAGGACACGGCCCAGGGATTCCCTCTGAGTCCCACTCCAGCCCTGGATAGGCATGTGCTGCATGCACCACCTCAGCTCCTCCTTCCCCACGGAGCTCTGCTTCCAGCCGTTCTAGGGACAGGAGCAAACTGAGCAGCAGGCAGACATGTCCTCCCCTGAGTTTATCCCGTGCATGGCCCTTCTCGGGGCACTTTTTAAGTGTGGCAGAGGCAGGAAAGAATAAATAAATCAGTGCGGGAGCCAGTTTTCCAGCTGGGACTGAATAATCACTCCTGGTACCAGGCATCACCTGTAAATTGCCTTTCAAAGGGAGATATCTCTCTTTGACAAGTGGGGAGATGGAGACAGGGAGGGAATTAAAACACCCTGCAGAGATGGGAAGAGAAAGTCTCTTGAATCTGATCCTTTTTTCTAGGTTCCAGCCTCCTCCTCCAGATGATTTGTAATCTCTGGGGAATTGCACAAGCATCCAAATGCATCAGAGTTTCTCTGAGCCAGACCCAAAGCTCTGACCCTTTGGAGGTTGTGGTGGTGGCACCCACGGGTGGCAGGTCTTCCTTTCAGCACCCCCCCATCCCGCCAATGGCTGTCAAACACCTCTTGCAAACCTTTTTGCACCCTTCAGTCACAGGAAACCACACCAAAGGCAAGCTCGGAAATGAAACCATCCCAGCTTCCCTGGTTGCTCAGCTCTGAGCCTCCAGCACAAGGATGTGGCTGAGGCACTCACCTGAGGGAGGAAGGGCAAGGCAAGGCTTCCTCCATTCAGCTGGATCTGCTTCTCCAGGTGATAAAGCCACTGCTTCAGCTCTGACTCAGAGGGGCAGAACACGACGAGGGGATTCAGCCGAGGACCTGTGAGACACAGGATGAGCAGAGCAGATAAGGGCAGGGGTTGCAGCATCCATGTTGCACTCTGCACATCACACCATCAGACCATTGCTCTGTTCCAGTCCCTCCCACCACTCTTTTAGCACATTTTCTCACATCAGGCTGCTGGGAGTGCTCCAGCACCTCCTCACACACATCAGGCTCTGACCACCAGGCACTTCCCAACCCCAAACCAGGCCAAGAACAAAACTCAAAGACAGCACCAAAGTCAAGCTTGAACTCAACACACATTTCAGCTTTGAAAACCCCCCAGCAGTTTGTGAAAAGCACCTGCCCTGTGTGGGCAGGGACTGTCACAACTCATCAGAAAGTTCCATGTTATCTCCTGCTTTCACTTTGGCACTCAGTATGTAGAACACTGGTAGCTTTCTGACACAGTTTATTTATTGCTCCACCAAACATAATCTGTGCCAGACAAGCTGCAGCTGACCTCAGTCTTCTCTTGAAGGGAGGAGCAGCCCTGCATCTTGTTGATTTTGACGTTTCCAGCCTCCTTCATTTAACAGCACGAGCAAAACAGTCTCACACACCCCTCTGCTACTCACTGCAGACATGACCCAGTGACGGTAATAACCATTTCTGGCAGGATGCAGAATGTATGTTATAATTAATAATTTACCAGCAATCTCATATTAAACCCTGCTTGGTGCAAGCTCAGTAGGATCTGGCTCTGTGGGACTTGGAAGTATTGAGATAAGCCCGTGCACGGGATAAACATGGTACTTTGCCCTTCTTTAGTACCCTAATTCCTGCACTATTTATAAACAATGGTTAATTAAGACTTTGAAACGCTTCTGCCTTTCAGGAAATGCTCTGAAACCAACGTGCATAAACAAAGCAGAGGTGTGGAAGCTGGGGCAGAGACTCCCTGAGTGACTCCAAATCCATTACAGTAATTTGGTGTCAAGCATTTCCTGGGCATCCAATGTGTCTATGGACTGTGGTGGCTCCGGAGTTCTCCTGCCTCCTCTTCCCTTTGTTTCCCCATCTTTGCAAGGAAGATACAGTGATTCCCTGCTTTATGGAGTAGTCAGGAGGGTATGATGGTGTTAGTGGCCTCTAGATATTCTGGCAGCTCTGGATACTTCCCATGGCATCCAGGCCCTTACACAAACAGCAGGAATTGTGCTGGTAGGGAAGAGAAAATGAGGAAAGGCCCTCCTGGCCAAGCCTGAAGCCTGGGACATGCCTGAAGCTGGAGCAGGAGCTGTGGGAGGCTTTGAGCAGAGTCTGAGGGGCTGCTGCTAATTCAGCTCCTGTCCTTGCCCTCGGCCCCAGGGGCACATTTGTGGCAGGGCCACGACCCAGCCACACTGAGCAACCCCTGCCAGCCCTCGTGCTCTTTTCTTCTGCCTTCTCCTTCCTCCTTCCTTGTGAACACTTCCAGAGGAGCACTGGGAGCAAGAAACCCCCTTCCCAGAGCAGGAGCAGTTTATTCCCACGCAAAGCTCCCAGACTGGAGACACTAAAAGGCTGCAACGTCTGCAGGGGAGGCAGAGGTAACTGGAGGTGCTCAGTAACTCCACCAGCACCACAGGCTGGGCAAGGGATGGACCATAAAGCCCAGGTGACAGCCAGACACCGTCCACCTCTCCGTGCCCGTGCACCAAGGACACTCTGGATGCTGCCAGGGTTCCTTCTCCACTCCACCCCCACACTTCCAGTGATCCTGCAACAACTTCCAGTAAGCTGAACTACCCCTGGCAGTGCAGTTATGGGGAACTAGGGATGCCACAGGATTTCACAAGAGAATGGATGCGTATCTGTTGTGTCTCAGAGTCATGAGACGAAGAGATTTCCACCCTGACCCTGTGTGGGGACACGGGAAGGCTCCTCCTCCCTCCATGCCTTGATTCCTCCTCTTCCAGCAGGACAATAAAACTGTTCCACTGATCTTCCAGCAGTCCTAAACATCGCTGCCTCCCTGGTTTCTTCGTGTCACTGCTTCCCAACATGCACAGCACTCTGTCTGAAAGGCTTTGGCTTGTTCTTCCCCCAAGCAGGACAGGAACCCAACAAAGCTTGAGGCAATTTTCCACCCAGCCACGCTCCTGCCTGTTTTCATACAAGCAGAACAAGTCCCCCCACCCCAGAGCAGATGCCCCTGACAGGTTACACCTGGGAGAAGTTTTCCTTCATTTTACAGGCTCCCAAAAAGGGTTGGAGAGAGCCCTGCCTGGTACAGTGCAGCACAACCACAGCTCAGCAGCCCTTAAAATTAGAGGGTCGTTCGTACCACCTCCTTTTTATCATTTATGCCTGTAATTCAGCAATGACCAAGCCCAAAGAAGCCTCTATCCAAGCTGCAGACAGGCTGTCATCCCAGGAGATCTTTTATAAAGCAAGAGCACTCAGAGAAAAGTTTAAAGAGCTTGTGGAAGCTGGTGAGGGAAGAGCTGGTGAAGTGACACTGGGTCCTTACAGCACCAAACTGGTGTTACTGTGGAGGCAACTCACCTCTGGGCATTGAACTGTGCCCTTCAGTGCCCTGCCTGCTTGGAGTCACTCCCTGCCCCTGGGGGTTTATATGGAGAGCTGGGAGAAGGAGTTTTATTCCTTTTTTTTTCATGCAAATAACTGGACAGAGGTGGGAACTGTCACCATGAGTGCTCAGTATTAACCAGCTGGACCATCCATCCTCTGCCCTCCCTGTGCCAGCCCTGGGCATCACTGCCCAGGTGTTTAAGAGCAGGGAAGCCTTGGAGAGAAAGATGTAAATTCTGGGAGGAAGGAAGAGCTTCATCTCCCTGCAGCCTCTTTCCACAACGTGATTGTTCCCTGGGACGGGGTCGGGGTAGGACAGAGAGCAGAGACAGCCTGATTCACACACCCTCTGCCCTCTGTGAAAAAGCAAACAAGGAGGCACCCACCTGCAACGAGGAAAGCGTGGCAATCCTGCTGCCCAGGGCCCTTCCCAGCCTCAATCTCACACACATTCAGCTCCTTCAGAGGCAGCAGTTCCTGCAGAGGGAGGGCACACCGTTATTTTGGGGGCAGCTCTGCCGTCGGTGCCCCTTTGCCGTGGGAGGTTGGAAGCCCAGACTCCCAGGGTGCCGTGGCTCAGTGTTAGACTGAAAAACGTGGCTCTGAGGGGAGACATTTGGGGTCTGGATCCAGCACATTCCCCAAAGGAAGCAGGTTCAGCAGCTCCCTGGGGCCAGTGCTGCAGCAATCCTCTGCCACACGGGCAGGAACTCTTTCTTTACATTCTTTATATTCCAAATCTTTCAGCTTTAAGAGAAACCTCAGCAAGACAACGGTGGTTTAACACAAGAAACACAGAAGATGGAGTTGACCATAAAGCAAAACTGAGCTGTCTGGTTCCTAGGCTCTGGATCTTCAGACTCCTGCTATAACAAAGCACAGGAACAGGTGGCAAGTTTGTACTCCCCGTTTTGGGCTTTCTAAACAAGCTCCATAAAAGATGCTAATGGCTGCTAATGTCTTGGGGCCAGTACTGGAACATTAATTCCCTTTTAATTCCCCTCGAATTAATAAACTAAGGAGCTGTTTATAAAGCAGTCAGGAGATTTTGTAATATCGTTTGTCTCCTGACATGTGAATTTTCAGTTGAAGGCTGGTTGGTGGGTGACTCGAGAGATTGTGTTGATGTATTGCATCAACATAAAGTCACCTGCAAGACAATGAATCATTCCTAAAAGGAACTAATTTTTATACTCATCTCCGAAACAGCCATGCTCAGTTTTAATTGCTCACTCCTGTGGAGGGACAGCACATTCAGGGCTTCTTGTTTTATAGTTGTGACTTCCTTATTATTTATAATTCACCAGCATCATCAAGTTAAAAGATTGATGAGCAGTTTGCCAGGAGAGCTCCCCAGTGCTGCCCTCAGTTTTTTATTTCCACCTTCTCCCACGGATTAATTAATTTTGGAGAAGTCCTCTAAGATTATCAGCTCCAACCTGCAGATGAAAAAACTCCCCCTTGGTCCGGAAGGCAGGGCCAAGACCACCACGGGCACCAGGGCCAGTGGGATTTTGAGGTGTAGGAGCCCCTGTAGGTCCCTGCCAAAGATCAGCTCCCTGTGCTTGGTGCTGAACACCTCCCACTCTTGGCCCTGTCTGCCAGCCCTGCACAAGCCCCTCTCCCACCTCTGTGGGGTCCTTCATCTCTGCCCACAGGCAAGGCCAAGGACTCAGGTGAAACTGAGGTTGTCTGTGTGCAGGCCCTGGGGAAAAAAAATGCCCTCTTTTCCCAGGATCTTGGCATGCACGGGAAGGGACTTGGTGACATCTCTTAGAGGAGGCCAGGGGAGCCCCAGGAGCAGAACCCCCTGTCCCAGCCCACATGCCCAGAGCCACCCAAGTGCCCAGTGCTTGCCCTGGCACGACCAGGCCATGCCCTTACCTGGTGGGTGAGTCCATTGGAGCCCACGGACTGGAAGTACAGGTAGGACTGGAACAGCTCCAAGAAGCAGTCATTGACCTCCTGCAGGAGAGACACGTCCTGGGGGTTATCTCAGGACACCTTCCCTCTCCCGACTTCCCTCTCATCCCGGGCTGATCCGTGCACAGGAAAGCTCATCCAAGGGCCACCGTCGCGTTTCCAGCCCAGCAGTGGAGCCTGGAAGCACATCCCAGCTGCCCACAGGGATGGGAGCAGGTGCACGAGCTGATACCTGTGCACCACATGACTGATACCTGTGCACCACATGACAACACATCCCGAGGCCACGCAGCAGCCCACGGGAGCCTCCCTGAGTCACATTTCCCAGAATTACACTTCACTTCCCAGTTCTGCAGGGTCATACCTGGGGAGAGAAAACACCCACAAACAAGTGGCTCAGTTTTACCTGGCAGTGCTGGAACCTCAGCTTGACCTTGGAGTAATAGATGATTTTTCCCAGGTTTCTGACAATTGTTTTCCTTCGTCCCTTCTTGAACAGGCTGGGGAACCTCTGGTCCAAGTTTTCTTTCTGGTTTTCCGGGTTCGGGATAATCTGTACCAAGGACACAGGGAAAACAAATCAGAGGAATGGGGAGGTGATGTCTGGAAGAGACGTTCCCAGAACATCTTCCCAAAAGGGATTCCTGGGAAAGGTGCCCTGGGCAGGTGCCCAGGATGGGCTGTTTGTTGTTGGGTCTCCATGCCAGCGTGGAGCTGGGGTTCAGTTACTGCTGGGAGGAGACGCTGACCTGAAGGTGAGGTTTCTGTGTTGGGAAGGAGGGGAGGCAGAGGCACATCCTACTTTTAGGGTATCCCAACTCCACAGACAAACCTCTTACCGTCCTAATCAAATCCACTGGAACAAGGACCCATTGAGGCTAAGCAAACACAGTGTGTGCCTTCCTCTGGGGTAGTGGAAAGGTTTTCTCTGCTCTAGTTCCACCTGGATTCCTTGGCTCTCCCTTCTGCTCAGATCCCTGGATTTCTCTAGGTGGAGTCTGTTGTTTTGGGGGCCAGACAATTTTGGGGCAGAGCCCCACAGCCATAAAAGCAGCTGCAAGGCACTGAGTGGTGAAGCTGCTCAGTGCCAGTGCTTGGAAAAGCTACAGGAAGCCAGAAAGCACTGCAGGAGAGCCAGGACTGAGGAGAGGAGACAGCACTCAGGGCTGGAGGCTTCCCTGATTCCCTGGTTATAGGGGAATTCTTCCTTCTGTGCAGTAGCACAACCCCACATCCCTGTGGCATGGCACTGCTGTCACACTGTCTGGATACTGCACGAATCCCAGGGGTGAAAAGCTCTTCCTGCAGCTTTTCTGGGAATAACAATTTTATTTCTGGGGGCTGGTTGATTTCCTTGGGGAGAAGGGAAGGGCCATATCCCAGCCACGGATTCCCACAGAGGCTGGGATACACACTAGCCTAGGAGTCTTAAACATCAGCTTGGTCAGACACTCCACAGCATTCCCCAGCAAAAGGGAAAGGTGGGTGGGAGAGGGAAGGTTTGGAGTGGTTTCACGTGGCTGCCCTGGGCTCGAACTGAGCATTTCCAGGGATGAGCAGGGCGAGGGCTCAGCGGGATCAGCGACAGCCCCATCACCCCGGGGCTGCCGGCAGCCGGCGCGTCCCCGCCTCCGGCGTGTGCCCGCTCCCGGCTCCCTGTGCCAAGGAGACAGCTGCGTGTGCCCGTGATGGATGAGGAAGCAGCACAGCTCACCAGATCTGTCTGGCTGGGGACTCTGTGACTCACCCCTCCGGCACGAGGTTAACCCCTCTCCCAGCCTTTCCCAGGGACATCGCTGCTCCCGGGGGGGGGACTGGTGAACCAGGAACGGGAGCCTGAAGCTCTTGGGGCCCTTTCACCTGCAAAGCTTGGGCCTCGCTGAATTTAGGTTACTCTTTTTAGGGCACGAGTTAACCCTTTCTCTGCTCAGAGCCTCCCTCCAGCTTTTCCAGGCATGGAACAGAACCCAGGGAACCCGCTGGCTGCCTGTTAAAAGTCTCACTGAGGCAGCTCAGGGTAGGAAAAGGTCATATTTGTGCCACAAGCCACTGTCAGAGCAAAGAGCAGCTGGGGCAGCAATAACAAAACACTGCTGGGATAAGGGCAGCCACCAGAAACAGGGAGTGAGGAGAGGATGAAGTAATGAAATTATGGAAACAGAGATAAGGAACGACACCGGCTACCAGCTGCCTGGGCAATACTGCTGCTGGAACGTGCCAGCCAAACTTCCTGGGAATAAATAAGGCATCAAGGAGCAAAAGCATCCTGGGAGCTGGGAATCCAGCAGCACTGTTGGGCAAAGAGCTCAGCCAACCTGCCAGCTTCGGGAGAGGGAGAGTTTCCATGACCACTGTTCATGTGGCAAGAAACAGGATCAATGGAATATTCCCTCTCCCAAACAAGGATCCAGCTACCCCAGCTTGTGAGGGTTTGCAGTGAGACTGAGGAGACAGGTGGATTTAGTGGTTAAACATGGGAGCAAGTCCAAGACCATGCACATCCCTGAAATCTGCTGCTGCCCTTCCAGCTGCAGGCTCCCACGGCACAGGCACCACCCAAAACCACGGGGATGCCTCAGTGTGCAGCCAAAACAAAAGGGGTTTATCCTTCCTCTGGAATGCTCTCCAGTCAGCTGCTCGCTCCCCTGGCTGGGCTGTGCTGGGGACCAGCACCCTCCTCCCCCAGCCCCATCCTGACCAGCCCCATTCCCGTTAGCTCAGCGGTCCCACTGGGTTCCAGGCAGCGCAGATCCTTGGAAACTTGGTTTCTCCCAGGGCTTGGTCTCTGGCAGTGCAAGTGCCCTGACATGTTCTCTCCCCCCCCCCCCATTCTCAGATGCCTCATCCTACAGGTAGAACAAGTTACTAATTAACCTGCAGACCCCAGTGACTCCCAGCTGAATCACCAGCCCAGGCAGCAGGAAGAGCTCAGCCTTGCAAGGCTGGTGCCCCGGGGCTCTGAAAGCTGCTGTTTAATGATAAAAGAAGCAAATGAGAAGCACAGCTCTTCTGGCACATCCTCCCCCCTCGCCTTTGCTGAGGCTCCACAGGAGCCGTGACTGGGAAGTGTGGGAAACAGGGCAGAGGGTGGTGGGAGCAAAAGGCACTGGCTGTGTGTGCCAGGTCCAGAAGGGGCTGGTTCTCAGGGATGTCACCTGCCCCAGTCCCAAGCTGCCTGCCATGGCCAGAGGTTGGGTGATCCCATCTCCTCTGAGATTGCATCAGTCCTGTGCTGACGGCTGCTCTCTGACCTGGCCCCACGGCACCTGGTTCTCCTCAAAATACAGGAGTGGGAAAGGGTCTAAGCCAAGGCTTTCTCTCCAGGCCACACAAGAAGCTTGTGTCTGAGCAGGGAGTTTGCATCCCAGCTGCCCCAGGCGAGGGTAACATCTAAACAACTGCTCCACCCACCCTCCTTCCTTCCCTGCAGAGATCCCACACTCATGTTCCTGAATGAATAAGTTCTCGGTGACCTTTGTTGTGTCCTCTTGCAGGATTCCTTTTCCAGGACCTGCTAACATGACAGCTCATCCTGCTTCCCCAGGGGAAGCATCCAGGATCCATCTGGGCCCTGGGCTCTGCTGCCTGACCCTTCTGGATGCTGATTCCCACAGGGAGCTGTGCCATCTCTGAAATTCCCTCTGCCTGGAGCTGTGCCTTCTCTGAAATTCCCTCTGCCTGGCATTGAGTCTCTGCCTCAGTTTCCCCTTCCCCACATCCCCACAGCCTATTTGCCATGCAGTGGGAGAGATGCCTGCCCAGCACAGCCCAAAGGGTTCCCAAACTCCGTCCACATCCCTGTCCCCCACAAAGGGACCGAGAAAACACACCAGGGTTCATCCCTTCACCTCTGCTTTCCCTGAGCAGTGCTGGGAAATGGGCCATATGGCCACAAGGCTGGTACATGCCTGGGGCAGACCTGCCCTTCCTGATTGCCTTCCCAGGGCTCCTTGCTAACACACTGCCTGCTCCGTCTCATTCCGGCGTGGGAATGAATCATCTCACCTTTGAATGCTCAGTGCTCACTCCGATTTTCCCTTCCCTCGCAGGCAACCCAGAAAGAGCAGAACCGAGAGCGAAGTGGGGGGTGAGATACCCCTGCTTGGCTCCCAGCACGACCCTCCCACCCCATCCCACCTTTTGGCTGGTGGCAGGTCCCCCCCACACCTTCCTGGGGACCCTGGGCCCAGGGTAATTCTGCCGCTGTGTGAGCACAGGGCTCATCCTTCCCTGGGCTCCATCCCTTTGATGGACAGACCTGCTGCTGCCCCTGGATCCAGACCCATCGTCCCTCTTAAGTGCTGTCCTTGGGCTGGGTGGGAATAAACTCTTGGAGCAGTGGGGAGGGGGCTTGGATGTGTTTGTACTTGCCTTTGCTGGAATATACTGCAGGATTTTGTCCGTGGTCGTATCTCTCTCCTGCCCTCCTTCAAGACCAAAAAAGCTGGGCAGTTTTTTCTTGCCATTTTGTCTATAAAAGGGAGGGAAAAAAACCCCCCACACAAATCAAAACACACATGGAAACACAGATCCAGGCTGATGCACAGAGAATTCTGCCCAGAAATAAGGAAGCCAGAAAAATGAGCTAGCAATTTGTCATGGGCTTTCTAATCATCCCAGCCCGGCAAAGGGCTGATAAACAGCCTGGGAGAATTGAAATGGGGGTTGTGCTGCACTTGTTGCTGTTTCTTTGCTTTTTTCACAGGTCTTTGCAGAACCAAATGATCGATTTGGCTCATCCGTGTCTCCAAATCAGCAGAGGGACCAGATGTTCCATTGCAGAACACGAAGACCAAATCCAGCCCTGACAGCTATTCCAGAACCCCCTGGAGTGGAGATGCACATGCACAGATACACCAACAGACATTCACAAGGAGGTTTTGTTTCTGCTTCTGTGGTTTTCCTCTCCCTTTCCTTCCACTCCCAGCCAGGGCCCCGGTTCTCCTCTGCCTGCACACACCATTAACACGCCGTTACTGGTGCTGCTGAGCAGCACTGGGACTGCTTTGCTGGGACTTCCCAGCCCTTGCTGGGAATCTCAGATTGCAGCATTTATTTGGGCAGAAACCAGGCTTATCTCCACGGAGAGCCCTGAGTGTGGGAAGCTGGGAATCAGCAGGGACAGGGGGTGCTCTGGGGCTTGGCTGCTCCACCACAGGTGGGATGTCAGCCCTCCAGGGTCCAAATTCCCCAAGTGATCCCCTCTTTTTTATCCCACGGGAGCTCCACAGGTTTGCTCCTAATTTATGGGAGCACAGGAGACCAAGAGGACAGTTTAGTGTCTCCTCTTGATTAGAAACCCCTCAGCCTGCAGAGTTTAGGGGGTCTGTCTCACAGCCCAGCACGGACACAGTGTAGGCAGGGCTGGCAGGTTCACAGGGAATCACCCTGGTTCCCAACAGAGCTCTTTTCCAGCCCAGAGTGCTCGGGATGGGGAGGGATCTGCTCTGTGCATGTGTAGGTACTGGCAGACTGTGCTGATGGGAGCACAGGCAGTGGAAAAGCAGGGAAGCTTGCTCTGCATTCCCTGGAAAGCTCTATTTTGGGACAGCCGCCCATCACTGTGGTACCTGAGCGCTGCCCTGGGCAGCCCAGCACCCGAATCCCCAAAGGGTTTCACAGACATTTTCTGTTATTCCCCCTTCAGGTTTACAAACACAGGTCAAATCATGTGTCAGAGTGCTGGGATTTGGGATTTTTCTCTCTAAGGGACAAGAGTGTGAAAGTTATTTTCCCCCAACAAGCACCGCGACTCCGGGCGCTGCGAAGAAAGAAAACCACCAGTGAAAACAAGGAGTATCGGGTGTTCTGCACCTTGCCCTGCCTGTCCCGCAGAGAGGAGTTCAAATCATCAAAACAAAATTAAATAAACGGTGTTTCTCCTGGGGGGGGGGTGGTGTTTCCCCTGGGGAGCTGGGGGCAGAGGATTCCATCCCAGGCAGTCGGAGCGAGCTGATCCCGCCTGGCACTGCCCAGCACCCCACAAAACCACGGGACACCGAGGATGAAACATGAAATATGAAATAACTGCCAGGTTCCCCGAGCGGGGGCTCAGCTGCCAGCCCGGATCCGCACGGCGCATCCCACGGGACAACACCAGCCCCACTGGAAAACCATCCCGAAATAAAAAAGCAGGGTTACTCACGCTTTCTTCAGCGAAGGCTTCCTTCGGAAGGAGCTCCTGAAGCCCCCAGGTGCCTGCGGGACACACGCGATGTTCCCCATGCCGGGAAGCTCCTGGAAGCTCCCGGAGCCGTGGGGAGCTGGAGGGCTGTGTGTGTGGGATCGTGTCACGCCGGCGTTCCCTCCCTTCCCTTCCCTTCCGCCCGCTGTGACTCGAGTGGGTGTGGGCTGAGCCAGGCTCAGCTCCCGGCCGGGGCTCCCACTCCTGCTCCCGCCCCGCTCGCTGGCTGGGAGGGGCGAGCCAGGTACATGTTCCCTGTGACGAGGAATTAACCACGGAATTATAAACCCAGCGGTGCAGCGCATGAACATTCCTTACTGTCCGACAGCACGGAGCTGGAGCCGCTAATAAACCCATCCAGAGCGTTTTCCCGAGTGGAATTCGATCACCGTTCAGCCCGGACGGAGGAAAATAAGATAATATTGGTGGTTATTGTTTAAGCATTAACAAAAATCTTTTAAGGTTGTTGCTCAAGGGTTCAAAAGGCTGCGCTCTTTTCTCATTGAAAAGAAACAGCCAGATTAAAGGTATAAAAATAAGTAAGCTGCGTGAAAATATAGGAAATAAACAGGGGAAATCTAATTGAAATCTAAGGATTATGGAGAATTGATAGAGGGAGCAAAGAGCAAAAGGAGATGCACGACCAGCAAAGCTAAAGGGGTATTTGTGGAAGAAATGCTTTAAAAGGAGGAAAACAAAAGATTTATGGTATGATTCCCTTACTGTGTGAAAATATAAATAACAAGTAGTTAATGACAAAAAAAAAGGTAAATATTTCTGTGCAATGGATTGAAAAAAAACAGGCAGTTGCAGCCATAGGGAATGACAAGCCCCTTTTCATTCCGTGGTCAGGTGGCTGTGAAAAAGTAAACACAAAACTCAGATGCTCTGGATCAGAAAATCCAGAGAATTCACGTCAAAGAGTTTTAAAGACCTGAACACAAAGGTTTTGGGTTGCAGGAAGTCTTGCAGGACCACAGAATTTGCAAAGAAATTGCATAAGTTAACAGGAATATCAGTATTTCCATGGGTAAAACAAACCACCCCAGTTAATTATGGGTTTGTCAGTTGATGCTGATTCCTGGGAAAATGATGTAACAGTTGTGAAGGAGTTGGATTAACTTTAAGGATTACAGGAGGAGAACATAATTAACACAAATCAACACAGGGTTGTGGAAATTAGATCTTGTCAAACTAATTTAATTGACAGCACATTTGAAAAATAGATCAGATTTAGTTAATATAAATAACAGCGACCCAAGCACTTACTATAAAGCACGTGATGTGACGTAGCTACACCTTATTTTACGAAGGCTCTGAAGCACTACTAAGGCTGTAAATCCATAAATCTGTTACAGCTTGGCCAGCCAGGGAGAGACAACAGTGACTGTGAGTGGGGACTGTCCTCTGGGAAGAGGGCAGGGAGCAGGTTTTGCCTCCTCCCTGTTCCCAGGGACGGTCCAGCAGCTCCATCTTGCAGCAGAGAGGCTGCAGGGATGTGGTGATGCTGGAAGTACCTGCGTGGGGAACACACTTGTGAGAACCAGCTGGGGCAGAGAACCAGGAGGGAGGCAAAGAAAGTGAAGCTGGGTGAGCTGAAGCTGGAAACAGGGTGTGTATTTTAACAGGAAAGGTTATTTCTCACTGCAACAACTCCCAGGGCGTGTGGTGAGTCCTGGATGATTTCTTCAATAGGGGATTTTTAAAACCAGGAGAGGGTGTTTTCTTAAGAGAATCTGTTTGAATCAAACTGGGATTGGCTATGTGAGGTCTTACGGACACATTGGGTGTGTTAGACTCTCTCTGTTTGCATCTTACCTTGCAGAAACAAAATCAACATATTCCCCAAAGAGGTGATTGCATAGAGAGAGCAGCTGATAACGGATATGCCATAAAATTTCTCCAAGGCTTCTCCATCTTTGACCTTTAAAAACAGCCTCCCTGTCCCCCTCCCCTTTCTGTCATATAATCCATTAACTCTTCGTGGCCAAGCAAAGCAACAGGACACCCCTCCAGAGGGCCCCGATCAGAAATTCCCTAATTATTATGGCAGGGTGCTTCTGTGAGCTCTCTTCTCTCTGCACAGCTGGGAAACGACTATCTGACAGCACAGCACCTCCTGGCAGAGATCAGAAATTACAGCAAACAGCACCAACTGTGTTTTATTCAGGAAAAGTGTGATTCCTCTTAAGATCCGTGGCTAACACGGTCAGACCGTGACCAGAAACGTGCCCTTCCTCCAGCATGTTTGTTCTAAATAAAAACCCTGCAGCTCGGAATGGTGACAGAACTACTGCAGGTCCTGCAAATACACCTCACTTTGCTCGCTGGGACACCAGTGGCGCCACCACAGATGGCAGGGCCAGGCGTGACCAGTGGCTGAGGACAGTCCCCTCTCTGTGTGCCAGGCACACCAGCTCGAGGGCACACCGGCTCTGCTTCCAGGAGAACCTGAACTTGGAGGGAAGCAGCCTCCAGACTTCAGGAAGGCTTTTGGAGCACGGCAGTTATTTATAGAAGCCCCAAACCAGAAGCAGGAGCCTAGAGAGCAGCAGGAAAGAGGACACGGGCAGGGCTCCAGCCGAGCCAGGCATTCCGACCGCGCGGCATCGCGGTTCGACCGCGGCACACACGCATGGGAAAGTTCCCTCCTGGGCCCCAGGGGATGCTGCCAGGCAGTTCTTGTTGCTCTTTTCACCCCCTGAACTCCCCACACCGTGAAATGGGCTCGGCATTCCCCCCGGGAAGCGGGGACTGGCAGCAGTTGGGAAGCAGAATGGGGCCGTCCAGCCCCCGGGCGAGCTGCGTGTGGCAGCTGGGGGTGCGGGAGGATGCCTCTCATCTGGTTTTCATTTCCACTGCAGGAAAAGCTGTCAACAGCACTGGGAGTCCTGGGGAGACCAAACTGGAATTTAATGGGCAGGGAGAGGTGTAAATCAGCCTGCCTCTGAAGCCTCTATGCCTTGAGTTGGGCTTTTCCCAGTGGTCTCCACGACCACCAGCATCTTGGCCCTGCTCTTTCTCTGGGATTAGAGGGAATGTGTGCAGAGTGGTGGACACTTCCAGCACAACATCCTCTCTGGGAATACGAAGCCCCTTGTCCACAGGACAGCAGCCCCCCTGCCCAGGCATCCAGCACCATCAGCTGAGCCCAGGGCCAGGAGCTGGGGGAAGAGCTGCTCCTTTTAGCACAGAAGATCCTTCAAAACTGGTTTTGTTCCCTGTTGTCTCCTCTATTAACATCCACATCAGCAGGGCCAGTCTGAAGTGGGCTCCAGAATGGGAACCTGTCCTTGCTCCGTGCAAAATGCTGGACTGGTGACATCCAAACAGATGAGACCTCATAGAATCCTAGAACATCCCGAGCTGGAAGGGACCCACAAGGATAATTGAGTCAACTCCTGGCCCTACACAGACACCCCAACAATCCCAGCACGTCCCTCAGAGCGTTGTCCAAACGCTCCTGGAGCTCTGGCAGCCTTGGGGCTGTGACCACTGCCCTGGGGAGCCTGGGCAGTGCCCAACCACCCTCCAGGGGAAGAACCTTTTCCTAATATCCAACCTAAACCTCCCTGACACATCTCATCAGTGGCTGCTCAGGCACAGATGCACATCAGCCTTCCATGAGCATCCTCTGCCTGGGGATCCTTCCCCTCCTCTGCCCAGGGCAATGCAGAGAGCAGCTCCTGCCTCCCCGGGAGTGAGCCAGAGAAGTGAGAAGGAAGGAAGGAAGGATGCAAGAGGCAGGATCCAGTATTCAAGAAAATGTCTTTATTGTACATGTTGGCTTCTATTGCTTGTATCCCCTCCCCAATCCCATGTAGTGCAAAAAATTACGAGAAACAGAGTTCCACATAAATAAGTCAGATAACTTACAGAGAAATCAAAGTGACGACGGTTTGACATGGATTGGACCAGGTCTGCCCAGCAGTAGGACCAAGGGAACCTCTGCACCCTCGTCAGGGCAGGGGCTCCTGCCTGGCCTTGCTGCCTCCCTGCAGACCAACACCGGGGTCCCTGGGCAGAACACATCAACACACACAGCCTGGGGCCCCCCCTCCTCGGGGACACCCCTGCGCTGGGAAAAGCTCACATGGGAAATCACACAAATAAACGTTTTGGGTGAGACACCACGAACTAAGACTGGCAGAGAAGCCACACACAGAGTTGACGGTTCTCCTCCCCTCAGACAGGGTACTACGCACAGACAGACAGACACAGACACACGCCCCCTCCGAGGTCTCCTCCTCCTCCTCCTCCTCCTCCTCAGCAAGGGACGTGCAGCACCAGAAGCGATTCCACCCTGGCATCTCCCAGGGCAGATGCTGACACCTCGTGTCCACACAGTGTGGGTCGGGGTGCTCTGGACCCCCACAAGCTGCTGGGGAACCATTTTGCCCTTTCCTCCCTTCTCTCTCTTGCACAGGAAAGCAGTGAGCACCTGCATAGTTAGTACAGCAGAGACACAAAAGGCTCCCCCTCCTCCCCGGGGTTCTGCTGAACAGGCTCAGTGGGATATTGCTCAGGACCCAACCAGGGGGGGACAGGAGTCACACTGCCCCTTTCCCTGATCCTCAGGAGGCAGGACAGCATCACACACCATTTTCAGTGTATGGAGGCCAAGGGCACATGGCAGAAAAATTCTCCTCAGCTGCTACATTTCTCGCTTCCCCTCTGGTTTTGCTCCCAAGGCAGCAGCCCCCCTTCGTGCTACAGCAGCCACAGCTGGACCAGATGCTGAACCACTGCTATAACAACTCGTTCCTTGTTTGAAATCAGCCGTGTTTCCCCTCCAGCAGTTCCTCCCTGGCCCTGCAGTGCCCCTCTTTGCCGTGCCATGCTCCCTCCAGCAGCCTGGCTGGGCTTCGCTCTCCTTTTGCCATTCCTGACTCCTGCTGAGTTCTCAGCAGGATCTTGGAATGTCAGGCCAAGCCCAGCACCAGCACCTTCCACCTCTGACATGGCCATGGGGCCTTTGGGCTGATCCTCCTTCCAAGAGGACCCTGGAGCCAGGGGTACCTTGAGTCGATACGAGCCCAGCAGAAGAGTAAAATCCTCATGTTGGTTCTAGGAATGGGATGGAAAGGGTTGAACCTCGCTCAGGTGTGGGCACACGCACTAAACGGAGCAGACTTCACTGATTTCTTTGGGTTTTTTGTACAAAGCAGATTCATCTGACCTTCTTAGGGCAGCCCACACGGACCAAGAGACAACCTGCACAGAGCCTGGATGTTCACAGACCCCTCTGCAGTACAGAGGAACAGGAGAGCTGCTGAGTTGTGACGGGCTGGGCAAGTGAGAGGGGGACAAAAAGCAAATTTAGAGTCTGTTCTAAAAGCCAAAAAGGTCTCCTCAGCCCGAGAAGACCAGGTGGTCCCTTGGGGACTGGTTGGGGAGGGAAGCAGCTCAGGTTTTCAGAAGCTGCTGGTAATTTCAGGTGTCCAACGTGAGGCACTGTGAGTGGGCTTGTAAAGCGTGTCAGTGGGCTTGCAAAACATGCAGGCACCAGTCCAGGAGAAATCAGACCGCCAAAAAAATTGTCTTAAGCTGGGGAGTCCCTGTTTAATCTCAAACTCTCCCTTCACACGACCCCCCCCCCCAAAAAAAAGAAGAAATCTCTCTCCACTTGAAAATTCAGGCCAGCAAATCCCCACCACGAGTGTAATCTGAACTCTGTGAATGAGAAACGAGAAGGAGCGGGGGAAAAAGGGATAAAGGAATTAGTTCCAAACAGTTAGATTGTATTCCAGTGCTACATTTGAACACTATTGAGGTACCAGTGGTTGAGTCATTCCTCTGTAATGCAGAGAACACCTGATCTGTGCCTCAGTTCACGGCTCACACACACAGCACACGCACTGAAAACACCACCCCAGAGGCTCCATGGCACAGGTGGGTCTAGGATAGGCCTGTGACTTAACAGCACTAATTTATTCAACCTTCCGTTAATTAAAGGGGTTGCTTAATTGCCAGGGAGTCGCTAATTGCAAATGGTCCCTTCCGTGCTGCTTTCGCTGCACATTTGGTATCTCACACATGCACACACCCCACACATCCATAGAGAACGTCTTCCAGGACACAGGCATCGTCTCCTCAACAAATGAGAAAAGTAATTGCATCCCTTCTGCTGCCTTAGAAGCAGATGGGATGGGGAATACCAGGGTAGCGTAGAAAACAAAGGGATATGAAGTCATTAAAAACTAAAATATTAGCATTCAAATAAAAAAAGGCAAAAAATTAATACCCAAAAGAAGTAATGCCAGGCAATCCTCCTCATTTAGAAGGCTGGACTGTTCTTTTTAAAGAACTGATAGCTCTCCATAAACCCAGAATCTGCTTTGCAGAGAGGGGAACAGCAAACAGGACGATCCTTTCCCAGTCTGAGCCAGGACCACGTGCAGAGAGCAGGCAGCCACCCAGTCCTTTGAGCGTGGGACAGCAATGGCATGGATGCCAACAAGGTCACCCAACCCATCTGCCTGGCTTGGGACTCCCCAGAGCAATGGCCAGCTGGGATCTCGGGGGATGAGGTGGGGGCCAGCAGAGCATGGAAACACTGGAGGGTTCAGGATGCTACGTCCAGTTCTGCCTCCGAACCTCACCTCCTCCAGGCCCTGTCCCTTAGCTGGGATTCTTCTGTTTGTGTATTTTAAGGCATCAATGAGACACCATTGAGAACCATACAGTGGCCTCAGAGTCTTTAACAGTGCACGATAGGCTTGGTAGAGAGTTTGGCTACAGTGACATTCAGAGGAGCGGTGGTCGCACATTCGCCGTGTCCTCGGCAGGAGCGCTGCCCACCTCGGCCGCCCCACAGGGCTCCCGGAAGCCTCCAAGGCTGGCTGTGCTCGTGTGTGGCACCGGCTGGATCCCGTGAATCCAAGAAGCAGCAATGGTTTACAGTTTTTTCCCCTCCCCAAAGGAGATATGAGCCCTTGGGGCGGGCAGTGGGATGAGTCTGAGCGGAGCGGAGAGCACCCGCCTCGTCGCCCTCCGACCGAGGGTGCTCGTCCAGGAAGCACATTTCTAACTGCTGTGGTCGCGCTGATCCGATGTGTGCCCCGAGAGCGGGGACAGCTCCGGGGTTCACAGGAGTGCTGGGGCTGCAGGCACCAACCAGGACCTTGGCTCCCCTCCTACAGCGACCGGCTGCCCCTCGGGGCCGGCCTAGAGCCCTGCCAGGCACCCCTGTCCCCTTGAGGTAAGGTACGTCCTGATTCTTTGTCAAAGGCTCGTCGAAGACACCGAGAGGGTGGGCGAGGAGGGGGGAGGGAAGTTGAGGAGTTCCAGCACGGCCACCCCCACGCTGCTCCGGCGGGTGAACATGCAGGACGCTGCCACCCACTTGTTGGTGCGGGGGTTGTACTTCTCGATGGAGTTGAGGCTGGAGCTCCCGTCGTTGCCACCCACGGCGTACAGCCACCCATCCATGGCCACCAGGTCGTGGGTGCTCCTGCAACGACCACGCAGAGGGCGCAGCGGGGTGAGGCTCTGGGTCGTAGGGGAGCTCAGCGCCTCGGGTAAAGCGGCCCCACAAAAGGAGAGTCCGGCCCCACAGTCACCCAGAAAAAATGAACTATTGGAGTTCAAGCAGAGTGCAGCACAGATTCTCAGATGTTCCCCTTCACTCTGACACTCTCATGCCACTGGAGAACCGCCACCTCTAAATAACAAACTCCAGGAGCCCAAAATCCTCGGACTTGCAAGCCTTAAATCCTCCCACAGCCCAGCAACATCTCCGTGGCCTCAGCCAGCGGAACCACCCGGTTCTTTACAGCCACACAAACTGCTGAGAATAAATCCCTCTGCAGAACACCCCTGCTCTGCCCTCCTGGCACACACTCCAGCCCCTCTCAGCGCAGCAGGAGCATCAGCCAAACCCTGGGAGGGGGGCACGGGCTGTGTTTTATGGTTTGCAGCGCCAAGCGAGGCACGGCGAGAGGGGATCCCCGCTCCTGCTGCCACCAGAGCGGGGCACAGCTCCTTACCTGCGGATGTTCATGGGTGCCACGCTCTCCCACGTGTTGGTTTTGGGGTTGTAGCGCTCCACAGAGTTAAGGCAGCTGGTGCCATCGTTGCCCCCAGCCACGTAGAGCATCCCCTCCAGCACAGCCACCCCCGCGCTGCTCCGGCGGCTCAGCATGTTGGCGATGGGTGTCCAGGTGTTGATCTGGGAACGGGCAATGGTTGTTCAACCAGCCAGGTGTACAGGGCATTTTCCACCTATCCCTGGTCCTGTGGTATTAGTCCTGCTCTAACCACACGGCTCCTGGTATAATGGTCCTCCCCCCACAAAAGGATTTCTGAGGGGAACCCACTTCTTTCCCTTCCACTCTCCCGCATTAAGAGCAGCACAGAAATCTCTGCTGAGTGGCTCAGGGAAGGCCCGGCCACGGGGGTTGAGCTGTATCTATTTCAAATCTGTGCAAGTACAACTGCACAGCTCTCGAAAAACCTCCAGGACCTTCTCTCTGATCTTTTTGCAGCAATCTCCCCTGCTCGAGCAGAGCTGTGAGTCCTCAGGCCCAACACATGTCCCCAGCCTGCCACACTCCCCATTCACCACACTGGATGTGCACAGTGCAGGACCTCGGCCGGAAGCTGGAAGCAGCTCAGGGCATGTACCAGGACTGTTCTTCCTACAGAACTCGAGCTGCCCTACAGCCAGCAGGGTAGAGAGTGTTCTGGTGGCTGAAATCTCGCAGTGGTATCTCAGAGCCTGCGTGGATCAGCTGTGGCTCATTTTGCTCAGGATCACACCCCGGATTCTCTGTCCCTGTGGAAGGGGCTGATACCCACTCCTTGTTACAGTCATGCACAGTGGCTTAAGTCCTTTCAGGCACCCCAGAGGAGGGGAGAAGGAAAAAGTTTATAAAAATCTCTCTTGTATTTACCTGGGGCTCATATTTCTCTACCGTGGCTAAGTGGGATGAGCT
The DNA here is from genome assembly GCF_003984885.1 of Neopelma chrysocephalum. NCBI lineage: Eukaryota > Metazoa > Chordata > Aves > Passeriformes > Pipridae > Neopelma > Neopelma chrysocephalum. Next base: position 477,497 of record NW_020897858.1, read on the forward strand.
GTCGTATCCCCCAACAGCATAGAGGTTGCCTTCTGCAAAGACAGTCACACAGGCACTGGAATTAGCTAAAGACATGGTCCCTGTCCCAACACAGGTCCCACAACACCACAGGTACCACCCTATGGGTGCCCACACAGGTATGAGCTGATCCTCCCGAGCCCCAGGCAGCCAAGCTCCTCTCAGCAGGGCTCCCCCCGGCTCCCCTCCCCTTCCAGCATGGAGTTTTGTGAAACATTCATCAGGCAGTTTCTCTGCCACACTCCAAGCTTCCCAGAGAACTCCTCTGCCTGCTGCTTCTTGACCTCCTCATTACAGGAGCTGCAAGTGCTCCCTGCTGGAGCGACGGGCTATTTTTAGTGGTGGAGGATGGATCAGGGGAATGCCAGTATCGGCTGTGGCAGGCACAGTGTGAGCTGGTGATGGAGGGGAGGGAAGCTCTGAGTCAGCACTGAGAGCTGAAACCAGAGAACAGGGCAGGGGAGAGGCACAGGGACACTGGGACACCGTGTGGCAGTTCTTGGGAAGGTGAGAAGCATCCCCAGGGAGGCCCAGCACCTGCTTGGGTGAGAGTGGGACTTGGATCATCAGCAAAAGGACTGTCCTGCTTTCACACTGAAGGACTAACAAGGTTATCCCTTCCTTTTCTAGGGACAGGGGATCATTCACGGCCAGCCCCTTGCTCCAGAGCAGAAGGGGCACAAGGGAACAAGTTGTGGGAGTTGCCTACAGAGTGTGATGAAACCCAGTTACTCAGGAGACTGAGGAGGAGGGCAGAGGCAGGCAGGACATGGCAGAGGGATGGCTGGGCCATCTGGACTCACAGCGAAGGGAATCTAGGGAGAGGGGGCAGGAACTAGGACAGAACATCAAAAGGAGCCACCAGGAATGCAAGAGAGCCTGCACAGAAGCCCGTGAGGCCCTCGTGCCATCACCCACCTAGAGTTGCCACCCGGACGTAGCGTCTCCTGGTGCTCATGGCAGCGATGGATGTCCAGGTGCCTGTCAGAGGGTCGTACCTCTCTGCGCTGCAGCAGGCAGGGACACAGGAACATAAGGTGTGACACTGGAAAAGCCCAGGTCAAAGCTCTTTGACACAGGCCCTCAGGGGCAGCTCCCAAGGAAGCTTGGGAATAGACAGGGAAAATAGGAGGGAAGAACTGACAAAGGCTGCGTCCTGTTGTGGCAGAGGGCTACAAAATGGTTTTTCCCCACTGGATTGCGACACATCTACCCTGGGGTCAGTCCATGGGTCAGGAGCAGGGCTCCCAGGCTCCCAGCACCAAGGACGTTGCATGCACAAGCAGTGGAGGAGCCTGTAGCAAGGCAATCCCCTACCTGTTCAGGCACGAGGCCCCATCGTACCCCCCAGCAGCATAGAGAAGCCCATGAAGTGCTGCTACACCCAGGCAGCTCCTCCTGGTGCCCATGGACACCTCAGGTTGCCAGGAATTGGTGACAGGATCATAGGACTCCACTGTAGCCAAGTCAGAGGTCCCGTCGTAGCTGTTGGGAGAAAAAGGGAGAAGCTGCGGCTGCCCCATCCCTGGAAGTGTCCAAGGCCAGGTTGGACAGGGCTTGGAGCAACCTGGGCTAGTGGAAGGTGTCCTTGCCCATGGCAGGGGGTTGGAATAAGATGACCTCAAAAGTTCCTTCCAACCCAGGCCATTCTGTGATTCTGAGAGAAACAGGGGGGGGAACCGTGCCAGTCCAGGACATGGCCACCACCAAAACAAGAGCTGGTGAACTCACGGCTCCAAACCACAGGGCAGGGAAGGGGTTTTCAGCTGCTACCCCAGAGATCCTGGATGGTTCATCCAGAGGTGGGCTCCAGGAGGCTCTGCTGGCCACTCCTGCTCCCGGGGCAGCTCTGTGCTGCTCTCTCCGCAGGCTCTGCTCACACCCCTGCCACCTCCCGCGCCCTCCTTACCCGCCCACAGCGTAGAGCTTGTTCCCGATGGCCGCGACGCCCACCCTGGCCCTGCGCGTCGACATGGAGGCCACCATGTGCCACCGGTCCGTCCGCGTGTCGTAGGCCTCACAGTCCCCGTGGATGGCAAACAGGCTCCCTCCACCTGGGAGGGAGGGCAAACAGAGCAAACCCAGCCCACGGGGACGGGGTCGGGATGTGGGTGAGGGGGCTCCCTCGGCAGGGCCTTACCCACGGAGAAGAGCACCGTGCTGGCCCCCTCGCAGCGCCGCGGCCTCGTCCGGCTGTTGCTCAGGACCCCCCTCTGCTCCGGCATGAGGTGGTACTTGAGGGCTTCGATCAGCAGGTCCTTGCACTCCGAGTGGTGCCGCACCAGCAGCTCCGTGTCCACGTTGCTCATGAGGAAGTCCCGGCTCAGCAGGGGCAGCCGGACGCACTTCATGAGCTGCGAGGGGAGAGGAGGCCTTTGGATGGGGATAGGGCAAGGGGGAACAGGTTTAAACTAAAAGAGGAGCGATTTAGGTTGGATATTAGGGAGAAATTCTTCCCTGTGAGGGTGGTGAGGCTTTGGCACAGGTTGCCCAGAAAAGCTGTGGCTGCCCCATCCCTGGAAGTGTCCAAGGCCAGGTTGGAGCAACCTGGGATAGTGTAAAGTGTCCCTGGCCATGGCAGTGGGGTGGAATGAGAGGAGCTTTAAGGTCCCTTCCAATCTGGACTGGAAATGGTATGATGGGACCTGCTGTCCCTCCAGCCGTATCCCCACCCAGCCCAGGCACTCAGAGCTGGTGGGTAGATCCAGGCCACCTTCCCAGCACACTCACCCTGGGGACATGCTGTCTCCTGCTGTCCACATCATGTTTGACCCAGCTGAGCACAGCCCGGTACACCTCCTCCTCCGATGGCACATTGAGGCTGTCACTAGAAATGAGGTCCAGCACCTGCAGGGGAGGGTGGAAGGGGCAGTGTTGGTTGGTATGGAGGGGAAGGAGAGGAGACATTCACACCTCCAAGGAACTGCACTGCCAGAGGCAGAGCCCTGCCTCCTGTAGACGCTGGTGGTTGTAGGGTGCACAGCCCTGGGCCCCCCAAACTGGCAGGTGCAGCTGGTGTGGAGACAGCTCTGCCCTCAGTCATCATCCCCCAGCTCACCCCCCCCTTCTGTGGCTGAAGCTGCTGCAATTCCTGACACTTCCAATCAACGTCAGTGAGATCAGGCAGACGACTCTGCTTGCACAGGCCCCTTCAATATTTCATGGGACAGACCTGCGTGCCCTGGCTGGTCCCAGAGCACTCATTTCACTTGCCAAGGACTATGGAGTTAGAACAGGTGGAGATATGCACCTCCCCTCACTGCCACGCACCCCCTGCCCCAAGAAGGGGTGAAAGGAGGTGTCTGGGTCCTGCTGAGGGGCCACACAGGGTCAGGTGATGCAGAGCAAGGACCGGGAGTGCCTCCTGGCCAGGGCACAGCAGAGGAGCCAGGGGCCATCCTGGCACACGATGAACAGCAGGAAACATTAGCTGAGCTCTGAATTAAACATCACAGCTACGTGACCAGGGCAGGCAGGACTTATTCCTTGGACTGTGTGCTCAGAGCTCACATGGCCAGCACCAGTGACCAAAATTATCCTATGTCCTACCCTCCCATCCTTAATTCCCATGGGATTAAGTTCTCTGACAGCAATCTTCCCACACATTGAACAGAGAGGATCAAAGCACAGAATCTGGGTATGTTCCCTTGCCAAAGCCTGTCCCCTCAGTGCAGGTTCCTTGGGCTTTTGACACACAGGCTGTGCCTTCCAGGACAGAGCACGAGAAGCTTTGCTGCACCCACACCTTCACACTCCTGTCAGGGGCCTCACCTGTTTAAGAGGCAGCAGCATGAACTCCTCTGTCTTGGACACCTCCACGAAGTGTTGGAGGACGTACTTGTGAGCAGACTTGAGGAGGTCACTGCAGGAGTGGGTGTCAGCAAAGCCCCGGATCCCCAGGCAGTTGGATGGGTCGAGCTGGCTGAGCAGGAACTTGCAGCAAGCATCCCGCACACCATTGAGCTGAAGCAGGCTGGCAGCAGGAAGAAGTGTCTGGCAGTGGGAAAGAATGGGGGAAAAGAGAGTTTCCAGGGCAAGGAAACCGTTTCCACCCTCGTCTCACTGCAAGCCACGAGCAGAACAGGTTTACTGAGCACCTTCAGGCACACAAGCGCAGGGAAGGACAAAGCATTCCTTGTTTCCAAGAGAACTAAGGTAAAGAACAGCTGAGGAGGACACCAGTAACACCCCACAGGGCCAGGAGAATGGCAGGTGCTCAGGAATAGACCTGGGCATTGCACAGTGCTTTGAGGAGCCATTCCCAGCCCCTCTGGGCACGGGGAAGCAGGTGAACTCCCTGACCACTGCTAGATCCAGCTGCCTTCACGGAAAAAACAGCTGGCAGCACTGAGCAGAAGGAGAGAAGAGTCCCCAGGAGGCGAGTCTCGTACAGAACAGCTTTGTGGAAGGGAGGGGTTTTGGGGGGGAAGCTCCTACCTGCACGTTCCCCTCTCCCACCACAATCTCAGCGGTGTAGGCGTATTGCACCAGCTGCTCCAGGGCCTGGGGGTCGATGTCATGCAGCGTCACGTGGGTCTGGCGGCTCTCACTCATCTCATCTGGGGCAACACAGACACAACAGTGAGCAAAAATCCCTCAGCAGGACTTGTTTCCCCACAGGAGGGTCTAACCAAGCCTCATCCACCTCCACATCACAGCCCAGGAGGGTCTTCTGCCCCTCTCTTAGCAAGGAGGAGCAGCAGTGCGCTCTAGGGAAGGGGGTCCAGGTCTGCAGGAGGGGCATCAAGACACCTCTGCAGGGGTTATGGGCACAGGGATTCAGGGTAGGGAGTCAAAGGAGGAATATTACTGCACTTCCTCACTGAAATCACACACTGGCACCACAATTCCATAGGGCAGGGCAGTGAGAACAGGGAGCAGGGCGGAAAGCGGAGGGGTTGGCAGAGAGCAGCGGGTTTGGAGGGCAGGGAGAGCCTGTCCACGGGGCGGAAGGGAGGATTCTCTACTTGCTTGTGAACATGGCGTGGAAGTACGGGCTGCACGACGCCAGCACCACCTTGTGGGCCTTGATCTCCTTGGTGCCCACATGGAGCACGATGTCGCAGAGCAGCCCCCGCTGCCTCATGCGGTTCATGCACACGAAGGCATCGTGATAGTGGCGCTTGGAGTTGTGGGAGATGCTGTGCCCGTCGCGGTTGAGGAGCTGCACGCCCCCTTCCATGGCTGCAGGAGGGAGCTGGGGGTTTTTCCCCTTCTCACCGGTTCTGGCATGGGGGGAAAAATTAAGTATTAGCCAGGTAGGAACAGCTCTAGCCCCAGACAACCCCCAGCACTGCTCAAAGACCCTGTGCAACAGCAGCTCGAACCAGCCCCTGCCAGGGAAATGTCATCCTGCTCACTTGGGTTCAAACTGAAAGAAGGAAATTCAGGTTTGAGATTAGGAAAAAAATTCTTCCCCGTGAGGGGGTTGGAGCTCCAGGGATCCCCTTGCCTGTGTTAGAATTTCAGCAAGGAAGGAGAGAAAAGAGAAGGCTTCAGGGTGACTGAATTGTGGCCATTCAGTACCTGAAGGGAACCTACAAGAAAGATGGAGAGGGACTTCTACAAGAGCATGGAGTGACAGGAAAAGGGGGAATGGTTTCACACTGACAGAAGGCAGGGCTACTGGGGAGAAATTCTTCCCTGTGAGGGTGGAGAGGCCCTGGCACAGGTTGCCCAGAGAAGCTGTGGCTGCCCCATCCCTGGAAGTGTCCAAGGCCAGGTTGGACAGGGCTTGGAGCAACCTGGAAGGTGTCCCTGCTCATGGCAGGGGGTTGGAACTGGTTGATCTTTAAGGTCCCTTCCAACCCAGGCCATTCTGTGATTCAGTGATTCTACAAAAACAAAAATTGCCTAATCAGGGAACAAGGACATTTTATTTGTGCTGAGACGTTTCCTCCCCACACTGTTTCCATCCAGGCTGCTCGCGCTGTTTCCAAAGGCGTTTGACTGTCTCCGTGCCAGCATCACCCAAAAGGTGGGGGAGTGAGGAGGGAATGACTGAGCAGCAGGAGGAAGGAGGGGGGGAGGGAGCAGGAGAAAAAGGCAGCTTGAATAGAAAATAAGGCCGTGTGCTGCACGCGTGCGCCTGCCCCCGCATCCCTGCGGCGAGAGAATCCCCTCAGCCTCCCCTCACACCTACACCCGCCGTGCCGGGCCTAAAAATAGAAACCCACCGCTCTGTGCCTGCTCAGCCACAAATGCAGCCATCTATTCCTTTTTTTTAAGTAGCAGTTGTATCACGTACTAGAGTCTGGGGGAGGAAAAAAGATGAATAAACATGTTTCCTGAGCGGAGAGGAGCCTGCGATGCCCTTTTCTATTTGCATCATCCTCTGTGATACGAGATTCCTCATCTCGCTGTCAGCGGGGAAGGCTCAGGGGCACACAACAAAGGCAATGCCTGTTGATGCTTTCCAGTAGTGAGAGCGGGATGCCACGGTGCCCTTGACAGGAAAGAAGGGCCCGTGAGGTAACTGGCCTCCTCCTACACCCCTGGGAAAGGTGCAGCATCCCCAGGGTACCCCCTCTCTCCTAATTCACGTGTGGACATAAGAGATGCCCGCACAAAAGAGGTTTATAGTTATTAACATCTTTGCCTGGGCTCCAGAAGTCCTTTCCTAGAGCAGGTTTAAGGGCAGAGGGCAGACGGTGCTTCCCCACCTTTATTCCCATCCCTAGCTGCAAGCCCAAGGGTTTTCCTCATCTGCTTGAGCTGGTTTCTCTGTGTAACACACTGCTGAGCACACTCGTCCCCATCAGTATTTAAGTCATGTTCCAGCTCTAAAGCACTCGCCTCATCCCTCCTGGGTGCTGGGAGTGAGGGATGGGAGCTCTCAGCTCCTCAGCAGCGAGGGGCACAACGCAGGACAGGGCAGAAGAGCTGGGAAAACATGGGATTTCTTCTCCTTGTGCTCTGGGAGACTTGTGAGGAAAGTTTAGCCACCCTGGAGGAGCACAGAACCGGGCTCCAGCGGTCAGGGGAGGGACAGAGAGGGCACAGCAGGCTGAAGGTGGCTGCGGCCGACGCACTGGCACGGCAGGAATCAAACGCGATTCCAAAGAGTCGGAAGCGCTGGGCTCCCTTCCCAGCCCTGCCACTGAGTCACTGCATGACTCTGGGCAAGTACAAATGCAGGATGACAAGGGGTGACATTATCTTTTCCTTGCAATGATTCTTGTGGCCAGGAGAGCAGGGACTGCTCAGTCCCCTCTCCAGGCACACCTCCCTGCTGTCACTGGCGAAGGGTCACCCTGAGCTATGCCCCCTCTGTGTCACCTGGTCTCTGATGCGACCAAGCAGGTAGCAGGGCCAGAGGGAGATGCCATCCCACTGCCACTGGGCTCCACGAGCATCCCCACAGCCAGGGGACAGTCCCACAGGCAGCCTGAACCAGCTCTGCTTGATGGCTTTTTGGCTACAGCCACACCACAGCCTCAGCAATCCAGCTCTGAAGAGCCATTCACCCACCCACCAGCCCCTTTGGGACAGGGCCACCCTTCTGAAGCCTTGGCATGGGGCTGGTTGAAGGTTTGAATTGGGTACAACGCCTTCAGTCCCACTTCCCACTGTCCCCTCTGCTCCACAATAACTTGTTCCCAACAGAGCTCTTTTGCTTTAATGGAGCAGAATATATAACCAGTGGAGAAAAAGGAACAGAAAGGAACACCTCACTGCTGCTCATGCTGCTCCCAGTGCTGAACTCTCCACCCCGCTGGCAGCACTAAATATTCCTTATTTCCTTGTTAAAACTTCATTCCCAGGAAATGAAGGCCTACGAGCGCCGCTAAGATGTAATTAATGGGGAACAGTGCCTGGACCACGGGAGACAGTGAAGCAGTGTCCAGAGCTCCAGAGGGGGAAAGGAAACACAAGCCCACTTTTGTGGAGCACACAGCAGCAGGAATGCACGTGTCACGCGTCGGCCGGAGCGGATGCGGTGCCTGACTTGTAATAACTCCGAGGTTATGGCAAAAAAAAAAGGGGGAAAAAAAAAAAGGAATAAAAAAGAAGGCGTTTGTTTGGCTTCCATGCGACAGAGCGTGGCCATGCATAACAGCTCTGTTAATTAATGCAAATGATCCCTGCCCCCAAAGGGAGGCCTGTTCTCTCCGCACAAAAAAAACATATTTTGCTGGGAGTGAAAAGAAGTGTGCTGAACAATAAACAGGGAACAGAGTATCCTCCAGGGAGGAGTTCCGAGCCTGCCCTTTCCCCAGGAAGGCCCTGGAGAATGGCTTTTTTGTTGACAGCCTGGATGGGGATTTTGTGTCTGGCAGGCGAGCTGGGAGACCACAGGGACACATCCTGTGCAGCTGGTCAGATGTTGGGGATGAGGCTTTGCTGGGGATGAGAGGACATCCCCTACTCCAAGGCATGCCATGCCCTAAGGCCTGACACACAATCGTCCTTAAATCCATCACCTCCACGTGTGCCCTGTCCCTGTGTTGATATCCCAGTAAGCCAGTTACAAAGCCCAGTTTTGTGAGCACATCATTGCATCTCCCACAGAACTGCAGCCATTGGACCTGTGGAAAAGCCAAGGAGCCCTTGCTTGGCACTCACCTCGACCCCAGTGTGTCACAGCACAGACCAGGTCTGTAAGGTGGCACCATGCTGCCAGTTTCCCTTTCAGGGGAGTGGTCCCCCCTTTTCCTGGGCACTGAGGGTCCATTCCCCAGGCACAGAGTCCCTGTTTTTGCCTACAGACCTCCTCTGGCTCAGCCCTAGGCAGGCAGGGGCTGCTGGCAGTGCTACCCTGTTGTGCCCAGCAGCTTCAGATCTCCACTCCCAGTGCTGGAGCCAAAGCAGTGCCCCCACAACAGCACAGAACTCACCCAGGGGTGGAGCAACAGCACGGATCCCTGGGGAAGGAGGGGATCACAGTGGAGTCACAAGCGGGAATCACTCCTTCCAAGTGCATCTCCATCACCCCTGCACCAGAAATCAGAATTCTCCTTTTTAACCCCCTCTGAGAGGATCCACAGCCCATTTTCCAGTCCAGCATTCCCCAAAGAACTGAAACGTGCCACACCACCAAAGGCAGGAGCAGACTGGGGCAGCCCAAGGGGGCACAGGCAAAGCCCTGCCCAGCTGTGGGGGCGGGCACAACTTCCCTCCTGGGAGCAGGGCTGGGAAGACACGATGTGCTCCTGTGTTCCTGCAGACTCTTCCTTCCCTTCCACAGCCAAGGGACACAAACAGCTGAGCTGGCAGTAACAACAGAGGCTGTTGTGCTGTGAGACCATTAACAGAGCTCGTGCCAGCATCCAGAGATGCAGCTGAGCTCACTGCACATTTCACCTTCTTTATGGGTTTGAGGAGACCCCAAATTTGGCTGAGCTGACCCTTCTGTGGAACCCTTCCATGGCTCTGAAGCCCACTAAGCAGAAGCTTTAAACTACCAGACAATTAGCAGCATTTTTGCATCAATAATCAGATGCCAGGGCTGTTTTCACAGGCTACAGCAGATATACACTGCACTTACACCTCAAGCCTGGATATCCCAAGTTCTTCCTTCTTTCAGAGGGTCTGGAACTGCCTACTACAAAATATATTGCTTTCCTATCTTTCCTGCTCCCTTCCCCACAATAAACACAAGCAAAGAGGATTGGGAGTCATCCAGTTGTGTATGCCCAGGACTCAGATGCAAAGCAGGCACTAAATCCAGGCAGTTGTCCCCACCAGGACATGTCACATCAGTGTCACCAACACCGATAGAAAAAACTGCTCACTACAATGCTTTGGGGTTCAGTCCCTCCTCAGCCCCTGTAAGGCTTTGCCTGGATCCAGGGAATTCAGGCAGACACTGACAGTGTGCAGCAGCTCACATTCAGCCTTTTTAATACAAGGTTCATTGCCTGTCCAGTCTAGAAGAGTCAGCAACTGGAAGGAAGCAGAGGGAGGAAGCCAGTTCAGGACCAGGGAACGAGATGCTCTGAACTGCAGGTCCTGCAAGGGCTGATTTACAGCTGCACCTTGGACAGGGGTGAGGGCTGAAAACACCAATGGGAAGAGTGACATAACGTGGCAAAGGGAGCTGTCATTCCTGGTGCCAGCTCTGCCTTCAGGAGGGACACCAGGACTGGGAATCTGGTGGTTTCAGCCCAGACTGAGGGCTCGGACACCTTGGAGCCCTCTGGCAGCTCCTTACAGAGCTGAGAATACACAAGTGGGGTGAGCAGCAAGGAGGAGCACACACCCAGCCCCAAACACCTCTCCCCACCTCCTCTCCTCTCTGCTGTTCCCTCTGCCAGCCCTGCCAGCCCTTCCCCAAGCCCCCCCCGCTGCGGGTGGGAGCCGAGGCACTCGCTGCTCCTGCGGATCCATGGAATTAATCTGCTCTGAGCCAGCCTGAAGGCAGCACCGGGGCACCGCAGACAGCGCTGAGTCTGCAGGACTGAGAATCCCCAGCTCTCAGTAGGGTTTGGTGGTGGTGTTGTGTTTTTTTTTTTTTTTAATGAATTAGGCATAACTGACACGCACTGAATCCTCCTGTCTAGACATCTGCAGAGAAGTGACAAGCTGCCAGAGAGGATGTGGAGCCTCAGCAAAGGGGGTGGGGAGGACGGGGAAAAGCTGCACACAGTTGCCAGCTCTACAGCACAGAGACAGTGCTGGCTCCAGGCAAGAAGGGCATTCAGCACATTGACCTCGGCAGTGTCTTTCAGCAACTCAGTGGGTTGTAATCAATCGGCCCCTGGTGCACACAGAAGGCTGGAGGTCTTTTCTAATTAAAGCCTCGCTCCCCAATACTCCTGGGGAGCTTTGTTTGGAAGCTCAGCTCGAAGTTGCTCTCAAGTCACCCCAGCTCATGCTCAGAAGCGCTTCAGCTGTGAGAGGAGGGAGCCTCAGTGCAGTGGGACATTCTCATACCTGAGAGAGATGAAGGGCATCCAGCCTGCTTGGTGCCCACCTGAGTACACAGCCTTCTCCCTCACTTCCCACAGGCAGCAGCTCTTCCTGCAGACATCTTCAAATTCAGCTTTCTCCTTCCTTATTTTGCTGCTCCAAGCAGGACTCCACGGTTGAGGGATTTAGAGGCATCTGTGCTAAGGTTTGGGTCATTTTCAAGTAATTGGCTGTGAGGGTCAGAACTCGAATAGGTTTGGGACTGCTGAATTCCCAGGTTAGGGAGGAACAAGAAATGGAAACGGATTCATGCCTTGAGCTGCTCAGCAAAATGTGCAGTTCTCCAGTTGCACTGGGGTTACACAGGAGTTCCTACAGTCCAGCCCAAAGCACACCAAGGCCTAAGTGAAATGAGCCCTTTGACTCTCTCAAGGACTGGAAATGTGGGTCGTGTCCTAATTCCCCCTTCCCAGTGTCCCCCAGCAGGCACCGGAGAGGAGCTACTGTCGCATCCAGAGCTATTTTTTGGCACCAAACCTCCACACACAGGCATAAAGCAAGTCCCCTCTCCAGGCAGCAGTGACAATCACCAGCTTCAGCTGCACTGCCCAGCACTGTGGTATTCCTGCCATCCCTCTGCCCTTCCCTGTGACACACATCTCTGTCCCCAGCTCATTTTTCAGACAGGTAAACACAAGATGAGAGCACTCAGGACACTGGAGGCAGCCTGTATCCAAGCACCTCCATATTCCTGGCTCCTAGACTTGCCCAGGAGCTCCCTCTCTGCCTGCAACATCCTTGGCCAGCAGCTGTTTAAAGAGGGATTGTGCCCTTTACCTGTCCTGCTGTGCAAGGTGATGGTGGCTCGAGAAGGTGGGGCAGTTCAGAGCAGGTCACTCATGCTCAGCAGTGCCCTGATGTCAGACAACAGCGATGGATTTGGGGAGACCCAGCAGGAGACACCACCTGGCTCCTAAAGGGAAGGCTGACTCCATGACACAGGGCAGCGTGGCCTCGTGGCTCCAGAAGCAGGAAAAGGAGGAAAAAGCACCTGGATCTGCTGGCTGCAAACAAGCAGGCAGATCTTTTACAGATGGACAAGACACAGAATAATTCTGCTGGCAAGTGCTGCCCAGGAGTGACTCTCCAGACCAGGAGGTCACCACCTGCACCCTGGCTCACCCCTTCCACAGGACCCACACCACGTTCCTGGAGGGTTTACAAAGCCTCCTGCCAGCCTCTGTTGTAGTGTGGGCTGGCAGCATAGATGTACCAGACCAGATCCACAACTTCCTCCTCTGAACCAGCTCTGAGCTTCACACTGTGGAGCAGTGGGAGCCTGTTTTCAAGCCAGAAAACAAGAGAATTCCCTCACATCTTCTGGCAGGCAACAGCACGGGCCACATACACGAAAACTGAGCTATGAGGAGCATGTGACATAGTGGCCTTGAGCTTGCTGGTACAACTGGGGGCCTGCCAAGGCCCTGGGAATTTCAGTTGAAGGAGCTTGAATTCCTGCCCCTGAGGAGTCACATCCTTTGGAGAAGGTTTGCAGCCAGCTCCAGCAGGCCAGACAGAAAGGATGAAGCCTCTCAAGCCTCCCAAGCCCAGCTTGCCTAAGGGTTTGGAGGCAGGACTCCAGCACCTGAGGAAATCCAGAAGCACTGGGATTTCAGTATTTTTTTAAGCTGCTGAGCCTGAAATGCAGCAAAACGAGCCCAGAACCGTCTCCCCAGCAGTTCTCCAGCCTTCAGAGCACTCCTGCCTTGATTTCCACGTGCCACTCCACCTACAGAGACCCGGACTGATGCTGAGGGAGCAAGGGCAGATGGCCACTGTCTGTTCTGGCAGAACAAAGACGCTCCACTGCCACCCCCACCAAGCTGACCTCAGCTGACAGGAAGCATCAGGGACCATCCCTGCTACCCAAGATGCTATGGAGCAACTCCATTTGGATCCTGGGCTATCAAGCCAAGAGAGCAGGTGCCTGTTACGCCTGCCAGCTCCTGGTGTGCTCTGAATTAGATGCTATTTGCTGTGATTCATTAATCAGTCAGTGCTCAGGAAGGAAACTCAGATCTCTACATCCAACATCTCTGAGTCTTACTCACTGCTGTGCTGAATAAAGGATTTCCAGCAGATGTTCATGGGTTGGGAGAGAAACTTGGGGTGCAGAGGGAGGAGATTCCACAGAGATGTTTGTTTAGCTGTAGGGATCACAACCAAAAGGCCATTGCACCCTGAAGTGTTAGTGAGCCCTGAAACAGCAAACCCGTAACAGAGCAGCATCTCCTGGTGCAAAAGGCCAGACTGCTGGGATCAAAAGCACCCCAATATCCACATGTTGCTGAATCACTCCAGAACTAACCTCCCTCCTGGTGGTCTCCAGCAATGGAGAGACCCCCAAAACAGTGCTATGGCACAGCAAGCATTGAAGCCACAGGAGAGCTGTCTCCCTGTGCAGAGACCCCATCAAAGCAAGGCCACTGCTTCTGCAGTCTGAGCCTGGCACAAAGCCTGGTCGGTGGCCAGAGCAGAGACACACAGAGCGGGGACAGACACACAGAGCGGGGACAGACACACAGAGCGGGGAC
>NW_020897858.1:490969-525614 GCF_003984885.1 Neopelma chrysocephalum
AGCGGGGACAGACACACAGAGCGGGGACAGACACACAGAGCGGGGACTGACACCCTTCCTTGCCGTGGGGAAGCCGAGGTCCCAGGGCTGTCACTCCCTGGAGAGGGAGGCATTTGCTCAGCCAGCAGTACCAAACCAGCTGCCTGCCTGGCCTGCTGCTCCCAGGACCGGCTCCAGCAGCAGCAGCACCAGCGATGCTGTAGCTCAAGGAGAGCCCTCTGCCCTGACAGTCACTGCAGAGGCCACAAAAAAGCCGTGTCCCACTTCCCCCCCCCCCTTCCCCACTCCCAAGTTTCCAGAAAACCCGAGGCAACATTTCTCCCCGTGTCCTTCAGCTCCCCCATCACCAACAAAACACTGATACCCGTGTGCTTCCACCGGGGGCAAGGAACACCACGGCCAGGCCAGACCCCTCTCTGCGGCTGCTCCCCGGGCTCCAGAGCTGCGGCTCTTCCCTTTACCAACGGGATCTCTCCAGGACTTGGCAGAGGACAGGGAAAGGAGGGCACGCTCAGCACAGGGATGCTGCCGGCCTCGGCCACGGGGATGCCGCGGTGCAGAGGCTGGAGACGGCATCGGCTGTTCCAGACCTTTGGAAATGTTTTGGAAGCGGCACCGGTTGTACCAAACCTTTGGAAAAGGTCTCCCCCAGACCCCGAGAGCAAACTTGCCTTCCCAGGATGGATGCGCAGGAGCAGCGGAAGGGGGGAGCTCCTCTCGGGGGTCCCCCCTGCTGCCTGTCCCCCCTGTTATCCCCCAGTAACCCCTCCGGTTTGCCCCACACCCCATAACCCCTCCGGCTGCCCCTCCTCCCGTGGGATCCGGGTCCCCTGGCCCTGCCGGGAAAAGGGAGGTGAAGAGGGAGAGGAAAAGGGAGGAGGAGAGAGAAAGGGAGAGGGAAAAGGAAGAAGAAAAGGGAGAAGGAAAGGAAGAGAGAGAAGGAGAGGGAGAAAGAGAGAGAAAGGGAGAGGGAAAAGGAGGGAAAGAAGAAGAGGGAGAAGGAGGACAGGGAGAAGGAGAAGGAAAGGCAGAGAGAGAGGAACAGAGAGCAGAGCGAGAGGGAGAAGGAGAGGGAGAGGAGAAGGAAGAAGAAGAGTGAGAGAGGGAAGGAGAGGGAGAGGGAGAAGAAGGAAAGGGGGAGGGAGAGGAAAAAGGAGAGGGAGAAGGAGAGGAAGAGGAAGAGAGAGAGGGACAAGAAGAGGGAGAGGAAGAGGAGGTGGCGGCAGGGCCGTGCCTCGGCGGTACTCACGGCTCCGCTGCAGCCACGGCCCAGCCCGGGGGATGCTGCGGGGCGCCGCTACACCCGCACCGCTACCGCCGGCCCCGCGGCGGGGAGAGACGGGGCGGGCCGGGGGCGGGCAGGTGCGCGGCGGCAGCGGCGGCTCCTCCTCGAGCCGGGGCGGCCCCCGCGGCTGCGGCTTCCTCCGTCACCCGGAATAACCCCGCGGCGCGGCCCGGCACAGCCCCGCACGTGTGTCCGTGTCGGGTCCGGGGGTCCGGAGCGAGCGGCACCGGCCCCGCTGCGGCCCCGCGGACCGGGGGGTGAGGGGCGGGGCTACCGGTGAAGGGGAGGGGCTATGAGCGGGATAGGCGTGGTCTAGCTGGAAACGGGGAGTGGCTAAGCGTGAAGACCCCGCCCCTGTGGTTGCGAGCCACGGGAGGGGGCGGGGTGAATGGTTGGAGGGGCGTGACCAGATGGAGTGGGCGCGGCCTGGACGGGGAGTCATAAAATCCTTGAGTTTGGATAAAACCTCCAGAATCATCGAGTCCACCCTGTGCCCGGTCATCACCGCCTCGTCCCCCAGCCCAGAGCACTGAGTGCCACGGCCAGGACTTCCCTGGACACCTCCAGGGGTGGGGACTCCACCACCTCCATGGGCAGCCCCTTCCAATGCCTGACCACCCTTTCCATCAGAAATTCCTCCTGATGTCCAACCTGACCCTCCCCTGGCGCAGCTTGAGGCCGTTCCCTCTCATCCTGTCCCTTGTTCCCTGGGAGCAGAGCCCGACCCTCCCCGGCTCCCCGCTCCTGTCAGGGAGTTGCAGAGAGCGAGAAGGTCCCCCCTGAGCCTCCTTTTCTCCAGGCTGAGCCCCCCCAGCTCCCTCAGCCGCTCCTGGTGCTCCAGCCCCTTCCCATCTCCGGACACGCTCCAGCCCCTCATTGAACTGAGGGGGCCCAGAACTGGGCACAGCACTCGATGTGTGTGCCCAGCACAGAGGAAAAATCGCTCTCCTGGTCCAGCTGGACACGATATTCCCGATATTCCCGATCCAGGCCGGGACCGAGCGGGATTCGCCGGGAGGGGGCGGAGCCAAGGCGAGAGGGGGCGCGGTTAAGGCAGTGACGGGGCGTGGTTTGGGGGTAATGGGCGTGGCCTGCGCGCGCGGCACGCCGGGAGCGGAAGTGGCGGCCGCGTGGCGGAGGCGGCAATGGCGGCCCCCGGCAGGAGGTGAGGGAGGCACCGGCACAGACCTGACCCGGCCTGGGGGCGGCTCAGGGCGGGCGGGCCGTACCGGGGGCACCTCCGGGGAACGGCTCCTCGGCCCGCGGTGAGAGAACTCGGCCACCCCCACGCTGAGCTCGCCCTCACACACATCCCTCTCTCTTCCCCCCCCCCCAGGAGCCTGGCGGAGCTGAGCCTGGACGAGGTCCTCGCTGCCGGCTCGGATTCGGAGCCTGACAGCGGCTGGGAGGAGGAGGAGGAGGAGAAGCCCGCCAAGGGGGCTGTGAGGCAGCGGAGGCCGAGCGGGAAGGAGGGGAAGGAGCCGCAGGCGCGGCCCGGCAGGTGAGGGATGGGGATGCACCGTGAGGGAGCTGGGGGGGCTCAGCTTGGAGAAAAAGAGGCTCAGGGGGGACCTTCTCGCTCTCTGCAACTCCCTGACAGGAGGGGGGAGCCGGGGGGGTCGGGCTCTACTCCCAGGGAACAAGGGACAGGATGAGAGGGAACGGCCTCAAGCTGTGCCAGGAGAGGTTCAGGTTGGACATCAAAAGGAATTTCTGTTGGAAAGGGTGGTCAGGCATTGGAAGGGGCTGCCCAGGGAGCTGGGGGAGGCCCCATCCCTGGAGGTGTCCAGGGAAGGACTGGCCAAGGCACTGAGTGCTCTGGCTGGGGGACAAGGTGAGGATGGAGCACAGGATGGGCTCCATGGGCTGGGAGGGCTTTTCCAACCTAAATGGTTGGATTCGTTGGAGCCTCTGCAGTAGATGCTATAGATTCATTATCACCTGGGTCAGAAGTGTCTGAAGGAGCACTGTTCAACACCTCAGTGAGATCACAGGGTACAGGACAGTCAGATTTTTTTATCGTGCCTGTGTCAAGTCAATAACTGCAGTGGAGAAAAGCTCCTGGATGCTTTTAGTCTTTTACAGGATATATTGGAGTCAGGTAAAACTTGCTTTGTTTTTCCTAAGTTTGTGTCTATTTACTCTCACTGAGAGAGACTGGACCATCTGCCAGATAGAAAATGATGAAGTAGTTCTTAAGCACGATAATCGTTATTAGAAAACAAAATCTTGAGTGTAACAAAACAAATTCTTGAGTGTAACAATTTTTACTGAGCTTTCATTATCAGGTTTTTCTGGTGGTACAGCTTTCAGTGTTCTTTACAAAAGTTCCTGAGAGTAATTGTGACAAACTGAGAAACGGATTTATTTTTGTTTTTCAAGGTGTTTTCATGACCTCTGGTCACTATCCAGATTCAGCCTGATGTCTCACTATCGAGATTTCTTAATGCTTAATGAAAAGAACCTTTTGCAAGTCCTCCAGGTGTTAAACAAGGCACAGAACTGTGGCCACAGCCCTGAGAAATCATGACCACTGAAATCAGCCCCAACTGTGCCTCAGTGGCTGCTTGTTTTCCTTACAGCGTCAGCAGTGAATAAAGTTAATAAATATCCATTAATAAAGTCTGAGTGGTGAATAAATACTAATTAATGTTAATCCTTATCACCCAGGAAGAAAGGAAAGGCATCTGAACACAAGGATCAGCTCTCCAGGCTGAAGGACAGAGATCCTGAGTTCTACAAGTTTTTGGAGGAAAATGATCGTGCGTTGCTGGATTTTGATGCCTCAGACAGTTCTGATGAGGAGGAGCCACTGCACAGACCCCCTGATACACTGGAGGTACCAGGGCATGTTTTGGAGTGCTGGAATCAATTAATTCAATTACTTTCATGTGAAGTTTTTAAGGTTATTCATAAATTGTAATCCAGAAATCAGCTGGAGGTTTGAACTGAGCACAAGAAGTTTGTTAAAGATTGTCAAAGCAGAGCCTTAGAGTGTATTTTCTTTTTAGTGAATGCTTTTGGTTTTAGGGTATTTTTTGTTTGTTTTTATGTCATCTTTCCAATAATAATTTTGCCTCAAGTGATGTGTTTTTTCCTTGATGTTTTAAGACATTGTATTTGTGTAGCAAAACTGCACAGCTTAAGGAGCTTTTTTTTTTAAAATTTTTAATACCTGTAATTTCATTTTTTCCTTACACAAAGTACTGATAACAGCATTGATAAAATCAGGGCTGCCTTCCTCTTCAGTAGCTGCTCAGCAAAAGAGGTGGGGCCAGAAGTGTATAAACCTCTTCTCAGTCTTGCTATGACTTCTCTAGGAAGCAAGTGATGAAGATGATGAAGAAGAGGAAGAACAAGAAAAAGTCAAAAGGAAGAGGGTTTCTTCCATCTCTGTGAGCCTGAAAATGGTTGAAGACTGGAAAAAAGCTGCACAGGTGAGCAGGGGAGTTGGACTACAAAGCTCTTGAGTGTCCTCCTTTAAACACAGTTCCACATATGTTATTAACAAATCACAAGTTGATCTTTTACAGGCAGTCTTGCACAAAAACCTACAGAGTAGATTTATGCCTCATGCTGCCAGAGCTCTTGTTTTTCACCATGACTTTCCAGTGCAATTTTTTCCTGTGCTGCAAGGTTGAAGTGCTTGCAGTCCATCTGAGGGAGAACCTGGAGAAACGTGTGGCTCAGGAGAGCTCAAAAATGATAAAATTTTGATTTTTCACCCTCTTGCATTGTGCATTTGGAGGCTCCAAGAGCTTTTGTGGTCACGTTTTGAGTAGTAGTGAAATGGCTTGTGCTTCTGACTAAGGGGAGGGAAGATCACAGTTGAATAATTACTTGGAGCTGATTGATTGCTTCTCAACCCTCAGCCAATTAAAAGCCAATTTTAGAGGAGGTGAAGGCCACTAGTGTTTATTAACACTGTCCTGACCTTTATCCTTCATATCAGAGCTATTTCTGCCATCAAACTTACAATGAATTTCAGTACTCAAGTGCTTCAGTGTTTCAGAAGATCTGTTGCTTTTTTTCTCCTCACAATCCTTTTCCTTCTTTCCCCAGAGAAATCTGACACCGAGGCTCTTCCATGAAATCACTCAGGCCTATAAAGCAGCTGTAGCAATCACCAAAGGAGACAGTGAGGGTGATTCCAGCAAGTTCCAAGTGACTGATACTGCAGGTGAGTTGTTCACTGCACTTGTGTGAGGGGAGGGAAATGATTTTATAGGGCAGTGTAGCTCTTGGAAGAGAGTGGAGATAAGCACTGGCAGGAGTTAACTTACCCTTTCACAGGCTTCATTTCACTTAAGTAGCTTATCTTCCTGGTGGTGAGTCTGTGCAGTGGGATCTTTTCTGGTCTCCCAGTGCTTGGTGCTGTTTGCTTGGAGAAGGGCCCCTGTGCCAAAAGCTGTCAGTTGTAATCTTATTCTTCAGATAAAAAAATTTTGGGGTAAGGCAAACTGGTGTTTTCTTGGAGCTTGAGGAAACACAGCAGTTCTGCTATGGAAATTACTGCTTCAGTTCCTTGGGGAGCTCTTTCCACACTAGCTGAGAAACCAGGAATATGTGGAAGATCATTTACAAGTGCTTTGCTGACTTTTGTTTTAACCAGTGTTCAATGCCCTTGTGTCCTTCTGTATCCGGGACCTCTTCCACTACTTGCAGGAGCTGCTGCTTCCCAGAGCCCCAAAGAAGAAAGCAAAGTAAGTGTGAGGGGATTTGGGAACTGCAGGGTCAGAGAAAGCTTGGAAGTTCTTTGAATTGAACTTTCTCCTGCTGTGCTCCAGGCGGTTTTTACAGAGTAGAAGTATTTCTTTTCGCCTGTGACATAATTTTTACTTCTCTCAGTTTGTGCTTTGAAAGCAGTTGTTACTCACTGGCAGTATCAAGGAATTGCACTCACTGCTCGTTTGGCTGCTGAAATCTGATTTATTTGGTGGGTTTTCTAAAGCTAAACCCAACTGTTGCTCGTTTCCAGGATGGTTCTCCCTTCCACCAGCCCACTCTGGGGCAAACTGCGACTGGACGTAAAAGTGTACCTTGGCTGCACCATACAAGTAAGAAATGTCATCATAATCTGTTCCTGGGGTCAGTCTGTGCATTGCTGGGCTGTTGTTTGGGATATTTTGGCATGAGGCAGATGGGATTTTGCCTATCTGAGATTTGTGTCCATCCAGTTCCCTCTCTTGTGGAAGCATTTGGTCTAATTAACGCTTGGGAGGTCTGTAGGATGGTTGGGTCAAAATAGGGAGCCAGTAAAGAAGGGTTGGATTAACATTCTGGCAGTTGTTTCTGTCCTAATTTGTCTGACAAATTAATATTTAATAGGCTTTAAAGTAGCTTGCAGTGCTGTGCTCCTGAATTCTGCATTGTTAATTCAGTTTTTGGCACTATGACCTTGCCAGTTCTTGAGGTAAATACTAAGAAGGTGTTATGTTGATAACCTCACATAAGACACATATATTAATGTCCCATCCCTCTAGGATATCCCCAGAATAGCTGATGTCTGGTGTTTCAGATACAATTCATGGATTATTTCTGAAGGAAACTCCTGCCCCCAGTTTATTGTTTGGTTTTTTTTTTTGAGATTGCTTCATCATGCATCCCCAAATTTAGAATATTAAAAGAATGTTGAAATACTCACTGTTCAGAAGCTGAGGGAAGGGGATGCAAGGAGAGAAAGCCAGTGCTGGTGTCTCCTAGCTATAAGCTGGAGAATGACTTAGCAGAAAGGACATTTTTTTTCTCTCAAGTCTTGGTGCCTCCTGCCAGCAGCAGAGGATTGCAGTAGACAAGGAAAAACTGGCAGTGCAGTGCCTTGGAGCAATCCCTGCTCCTGTGCTGACTCTGAGAGCCCTCAGTGCCAGCCTTCACCACAGGGCTTCTTCTGGCACAGTAGTTTGTCAACAATATCTCCTTTCCTTTCCTTTTGGTGCGTGAGGGACTTTGCAGAGGAGACCTGCTCAGTCCAGAATCTTTGCAGTGCAAGGAGGAGAGTGAGGAAGAAAATTCAAAGTAGACAATGTGCCTCTGCTTCCCAGCAACTGGGATTGCAGGCAGAGGGGCACTGCATCAGGCAGAACCTCTCTCAAAGTGACTTGGAGTTCAGGATGTCTTCACATTAGAAGCTGCAACACCTCTGGGTTTGGCTCCAGAAAGCTGGGCTGAGCAATCTGGAAATACAAAGATGCTGTTTCTTAATGGCTTGTTTTACCTTTTGCTTGAGGTAAACCTCTTGGAACCTAATAGTATTCCAGCTTCCTCTTAAGAAATCCAAGAGTAATGCAGTATGTTATCACCTCAGGTGGTTTGTTTCCAAGCCTTGTGTAGACTGAGGGCATCTGACCATTTGAGGTGAGATGACAGAGGTGTTGGTGTCATGCCATCTGCAAGGTGCCTTAAACTTCATATAGACTTAGGTTTTGCAATATACACAAATGAGGTTCTACGTGATGAGCTGAGCTCACATTTGCCAGGCTGATGTGCTTTCAGGGCAGTTTTTAACCCACCTTGTGTCTTCTCCTTTCCTGAGACAGCTCTTGTGGGTTTGTTGGAGCTCCTTCCTAGCAAAGCCTGGTCTTCCACTCCTTTGGTAACACAGAAATACTTGGAAGCAGCAAAATACAGATGGTGAAGGAAGAGGTGGTGAGGACTGCATGCTAAATGGGATTGTTACTTTGTTTTCCCTCCACAGCTCCTGTCCTGTTTGACAGAAGCCTCGGTGGGTGCAGCAGTGCTCCAGCACGTCAACTCCATAGTGCCTTATTATTTATCCTTCCCCAAGCAGTGCCGTGCCCTTCTCAAGGTGAGGGGATGTGCTGTGATGTGTCATTTGGATCCGAGGTACATTGTTTTCCCCTTCCAGACAAGCCTTTCGTGGTATTTGGGCTGGAATCCCGTGACAGTTCAGTCTCTTGTACTATTCCCTTGCTCTGCTTTTGGTTCTGGAGAGGATTCCTGCTTCTCTCACAGGCCTCTCAGGTGCCATGAGGTGATCTTAGGCTGAGGTGAGTGGGAGGTGGCTCTGTGTAGCTGCTCCTAAGTGGCAGGGAGGTGTTTTGGGAAGCTGTCTGCTGCCTCCTCACAGATGGAGTAATTGCTGCCTGTGTGCCAGGCGCTGGGAACGGCTGTGATTCCATTTCCCTCTCCGGAGCTGGGGGTGGAATATTTTTACAGAAACTTAGTCACAACTGCTGAGTATTAAGAACAACAAAGGAGGCGTGGAAGAGATGAAGAGGGCAACAGGGTGACATTTAAATGAAAAAAAACCTCAAGGCAACATTTAAATGAGGCTGGGAACCCTCTGGTGACAAAGATGACTGGTGTACAGGGGTGGGAGATTGGGACACCTCATAGCTGGAGGTGTAGGAATCTCCTCAGTGCTGCTGTGGGGATTTCTGAGGAGGCTTTTTCAGCCCTGCAGCTGAAATCTTTCTGATGTTCTGTGGAGTTCATTAGTTCACATGAGGTAACTGGTTCCTGGAGGCATCAGCAATGATCGTGGTCCTGCTGTACCAGGTTCTTCCTGACAGGGCCAGCCATGGCCAAGTGAATCTGTGAGAGATTGAGCCACATCCAAGGCTGGTGCCTGTGCTCAGAGTATTTAGCCACACAAATAAGTGCATGCATTTTTCAGAGGTGCTAGTTTTGGACAGTTTATTTATTGTGAAAACATCAGCCTTCTTCTGTGGTCTCACAGCTGGAGTATAAGGACAGAAGGGCTGCCAGTGCTATTGCTTTTGTGTGCAAGAGAGAAGCTCAGGCCTGTGTGTAACCAGGAAGGAGCTCTTTGTCCCTTCACTTATCTGTATCTTTCTGTTTTATCCCAGCAAACAATTACTTTGTGGAGCACAGGTGAGGAAACAGTGAGAGTCCTGGCCTTCCTTGTGCTGAACAAGTTCTGCCGCTACAAGAAGGAGGTTTACCTGAGTCCCTTGCTCAAGGTAAGCCTGGTACTGGCTCTAATTTCCAGCTTTTCTTTCTCATGTTATGTGCAAAATTAAAGCACTGAGCTGCAGCCTATTAGATGATACTGCCTATGTCCAGAAAATTAAACAAGGGAGAAATTCTGTTAGGTCAGAGTGATATCTGCTTCCTGCTGCTGCCCTTCCTGCTGGAGGCACAGAGACTCTGAGCAGGGGAGATCCCTGGTGCTGATCTATGTACTCATCTTCCAAATTCTTCAGGGCTCTCCTGAAGTGCTGCCATACAACTGAGCTGCTCTGATCTTTCACCTGAAGTTCCCAAGTGTAGTTTTTTGTGACAGTGGCAGCTGAGCAAGAGAACTGTGCCCAGCCATAAGCACGGATGGCTCAGACCATCCCGAGTGTGTCCTTACAAAGAAAACCAAGTGTTTTTTTCTTTCAGGCAAACAGTGGTGGGGAGATCTCTGAGCTCTGTGCTAAAGAGACTCTTTCCTGTCTCTCCTAAAGAAGGAGCAGGCTGGATTACTGCTTTTGCGGATTTCTTTGGAGTGACTTGTCTGATAACAGGAACACTTCCCCCCTAGTTTGGACGTATGTGGGTGGGGAGATTTTCATCTTGCAGACAAACAGTGGTGGGAGCTCTGTGCTAAACAAACTGTTTCCTGTCTCCCCCTAAAGAAGGAGCAGGCTGGATTATTACTTTTGCATATTTTTTTATAAAAGGGACATTTTTATAAGTGGTTTGGACACGCCTGGGTGGGGAAGGTCAGCGCAAGAACGTTTTTCACCGCGTTTTGACGTGGTCGTATCTCCTCCTCTTCCCTGCACAGCAAATGTACATTGCCTTTGTGAAGAACTCCAGGTTCACCTCTCCCAACGTCCTGCCCATGATCAACTTCATGCAGCGCACCCTGACAGAGATGTACGCCCTGGACACCCACACCTCCTACCAGCACGCCTTCATCTACATCCGCCAGCTCGCCATCCACCTGCGCAGCGCCATGACCATCAAGAAGAAGGTGGGTTACCTCTCACATGTGGAAGGAGTGTGTCCTCCTACAGGGAATGTGTGGAGAGGGGAAATTGGAGTCATCAGTTCCAGGCTTTTGGTGGTGTCTCTAAGGTGCCTGGCTTGCCTGACCCGTTTCATAACCCGCCAAAGGGGCCGGAGCTCCGGGGTTGCCCGTGGTAGAATTTCAGCAAGGAAGGAGAGAAGAGAGAAGGCTCTGGGGTGACCTAATTGTGGCCTTCCAGTACCTGAAGGGAACCTACAAGAAAGATGGAGAGGCTGTTACAAACTTGCAGAGAGGAGGTTTAGATTAGAGATTAGGAAGGAATCCTTCCCTGTGAGGGTGTTGAGGCTCTGGCACAAGTTGCCCAGAGAAGCTGTGGCTGCCCCATCCCTGAAGTGTCCCAGGCCAGGTTGGATGGGGCTTGGAGCAACCTAGTCTAGTGGAAGGTGTCCCTGCCCACAGCAGGGTGTTGTAACTAGAAGATCTTTAAGGTCCTTTCCAACCCAAACCATTCCATGATTCTGCGAACTGCAGGGTGGGAGTCACTTTTCTCTCCCCACCTGCAAGAGTTTGTGATGCACTTCCCATCTTGTGCCTTGGGCACCATTTTTCCACTCTGAAGCTGCTGTTTGGCAGCCTCTGTCACAAAACCTCAAGGTGTAAAGAAGATTAGGAACCACCCTGGTGTGTGCATCTCTCCAGCGAAGTCTGCACTATTTAAAGGACTTAATTGAACAAAGCAGCTCAGACCTTTTGGGAGCAGCCCTGGTTTCAGCCACCTCTAGTCTGACCTCGGAAATCTAAGTCAGATTGCTAATCCTGGCTTTATTCATGTTTAGCAAAACAGACCCCACTAGATTAATTGTTCAGCTGCCCCCAAACATGGCAGGATTGGTGACCAGCTAAATCTCCTGGCTGTTCAGACATGGGGATAAATAAGCAGAGATAAATGAAGTCTGGGCTGCATATCCCCTAATTGGATTGCACTGGCTTCTTACACCCTTAGTTCTGGTCCAGACAAGAACTAAATCCACTTGATTTCACAGCTGGGGAGGGCTGTGGAACTTTAAATGAGAACAGCACAACCAAACTGTACAAATCCAAGTAATAAGCCTATTTAAATGGAGCAGTGGATGGTTGTGGAAGGTGATTACAGGAGCAGATTGCTTGTCTGTCCTTGTGTGAGAGAAGCTGAGAAGAGCTTTTTGGTCCATCTCAGTGACCTGGTGAGAGCTGGCAGAGCTCTGCCATGTCCAGCTGTGGCTTGGCTTTAATCCCCCGTGCAAGGTTTGCTCCAGTGGCTGCAGTTGGGGGCTTCTGTCCTTGTTTCAAGCCTTGTGCATCTTCCTTATCCATTCAGAAGAGATGACCTGGGCCTTGAAAGTCTGGAACAAACAAGTGGGAGCTGAGGCACCTTGTTGAGTTTTATCTCTTCTCTTCTTTGTGCAGTTTTGGGGAATACATGCAGAACTCTTTGGAAAGGGTGTCTTTTAAAGACTCCTGCTCTATTCTGGGCTTTTATTTAATCTGGAATGGGGCAAGGCTTGACTCACTCTTAGCCATGCTACCGAGCCAGCCTGGAATGCTGGGTGAATGTGCCATTGCTGTCAGGCACACTCCTGGCCTGTTGCTTTGGTTTTTGCTGGTAACCAGAAGGACTGGCTGAAAAACAAAGCTGAAAGCTTGTTCTCAACTCTGCTCGCCTGTCGTTTTTACCCTGCAGTTTTAAAAAATGAAGCTGTGCTGGGGAGTGTCCTCTTCAAAAGCAGGGAAGGGAGTGATCATTTGGCAGTGAACAGCCAATATTTCCTGTGCTTGGCCACATCCCCCATCTACTGTGAGCTGGGTCATGAAATCACCCTTCTCAAAGGAGCCACAGTTGAGCAACACCCCCAGACTGCTTTTATTCACATTATTTCCTTCAGGCACTGACTTGTACCAAACCATAACGTTGCCATTGCAGCATCTGAACTTGGCTGGCTGGTGGCTCAGCCACTGCTCTCAGAGTGACAGTACAATGATGGTTATTCCTCCCTGAGCAGTGCAGAGTCCTGCATAAAATGAGTCTTGTGGAGAAACCAGGGTTGAGTTCCTCTCAAAATGCCACGTTTTCGAGCTTGTGCCTTTTATTTTTCCCTTTTCTGCAGGAGAACTTCCAGTCTGTTTATAACTGGCAATATATCCACTGCCTGTTTTTCTGGTGTCGTGTTCTCAGCACAATCTATCCCAGTGAGGTCATGGAGCCCTTGATCTATCCTCTGACACAGGTCATCATTGGCTGTATAAAGTAAGTAGAATTTTTTTCTTGTTGGCCATATTTGTCCATTCCTTGATGCAGAGCAGTTGCTGAGGGGTGTTACTGTTATGTGATTTGGATTTAACCTTGCATTTTAAGGAATTGAGTCAGAGCTGCTTTTGATTGAAGCATTGCAGCCAAAGATGTGTTGTGAGCGTGTTTAGGTGGTGAGAAAGTTGCTGTGTAGGTTATTCTTCCCTAGGCTAAATTCTGTGTGTAAGAGAAGTGTCAGTCTGAACAGCCTGGACAGTTATTTTCCCAACTGTACATAGTGGCAAGGAAAATGTTCTGTCTTGCTTCAGGATCTTAACTGCAGAATCAAGACCTCACCTCCAGCTCTGCAAACACAGTTAAAAGATGCATTTTTGGTGCATCTTTGTTAGAATTCGAAGAACTAGGACTCGGCTGCTATTTTTAGTGTGTCTGCTGAGAATTTCTTTCTCAGTTCATACACGAAATTTCCGTGCTTTGAAAGGGCTGTTAATAACGAGCATTGAGGGAATTTCAGAATCTCTGGTGATCTCCAAAATCCTGTTAGCTCTGTTAACCAGATTCTCAGCTTTAAAACACCACCCGCCTGCTCTTGGAAAAACTCCCAAGTGGTGGTGAAGATAAGCAGATTTAAACGATCGTTAGAGTAGGCAAACATCCCTCTTCCCATCCCCCCCTTGTCCACAGGCTGCTTCCCACTGCTCCTCAGGAGCTCTGGTTGTCCTGGGGATGAATCTGGGCAGTTTTCTACCTCTCCAGGCAGATAAATCAGGTATCTGGGGCCAAGGGGAGGTGAGTTGGGTGAATCTCAGCAAGAGCAGCAGTTTTGTTGGAATCAGTGATGGGCAGGGCTGCTTGGCATGAGCTGCAGGTACTGTGTGACAAGGCTTTAGAGGTTTGGGGTGACCTAATTGTGGCCTTCCAGTGCTTGAAGGGAACCTACAAGAAAGATGGAGAGAGACTTTTTGCAAGAGCCTGGAGTGCCAGGACAAGGGGGAGTGGCTTCAAACTGGCAGAGAGGAGGTTTAGATTAGAGATTAGGAAGGAATCCTTCCCCGTGAGGGTGGGGAGGCCCTGGCACAGGTTGCCCAGAGAAGCTCTGGCTGCCCCTGGATCCCTAGAAGTGTCCAAGGCCAGGTTGGAGCAACCTGGGCTAGTGGAAGGTGTTCCTGCCCATGGCAGGGGGTGGGACTGGATGATCTTTAAGGTCCCTTCCAACCCAAACCATCCTGCTCAGGAAAGTAGAAGTAGATCCCACCCTGGTTTCCTTACTGAGCCGACCGAGTGTCTGGGATGTATAAAAATGGAGTAGGTTAGAAGATGTGGGAATGATGTGGCTCCATGGGGCAGGATGCTGTGTAACATCTGGAATACCTTCTTTCCCTTGTGCTCCTGGTGTGGGGTAGTGATTTATCCAGAGGGATGGGAGGAGAGTCCCCTTCCCCACTGCCCTTCGTGCCGGGAGGTGGCGCTTGGCTCCTGCACAAGGACAGTGACCACGGGCTGTGTCTGTCTGTCCGTGGGACCTGATCCCTCCATGTGCCACCCTGGCCCTTTGTGTGCCTCCTCAGTCCCTAAGTTCCTCCTCCTGTTCTGTGTGCTTGCATCTGTCCAAGTTCTTGGTTGTTTTTTTTGCAGCAGAATCTCCCTTTCTGGTATCCCTTTTCCATAAACTTGTTTTCTGCCCATAGCTGCTTGCATTTTTACCTTGCTCCCAGCCCAAGCTATAAAAAGGAACTTCCTCCCTGGTGTATAGTTAAATGAGGATTTTTGGTGCCTGTTAAATTCCAGCCTCTCAGCACACACAGGGTAGAAAGCAGGTACAACTTCCTCCACAGGGAAGCAAGCACAGCTTTAGTGTCCCTGAGCAACTTCCCTTGATGTCCTGTCCTGGTGGGGCAGAGGCTGATGTTGAAAGAAGCTTCATCTGTGGGCACCAAGAGTGTAACAGAAGGAGCTGTAGCAAGTAAAAATAAGCCTTGAGTTGTTTTAAGCTGTTCCAACCCCACAGCCTGTGTCCTGGCTGCATGGGAGAAGTACAGGAGGCATTCCAAGACACGGTGATGGAAAGAGATTGGAGGCACTCTCCACTGAGATGAAATGTGAGTCAGTTTGATCCCCCTGGAGTGACAAGGCAGTGGGACCTCCCTCAGGAGAGCTGGGACCCAGCTGTGTTTTGTATTCCCTGTGCATCCCACCACTGGGATGTTGAGCAGATTGTTGCATCGCCACGCACTCTAAAATTAATGGTCTTGGTTTACAGTAAATCTATACACTTAACAGGTTTATTCCTCGATCAATTAATTCCTGAGAATGGCTTTCGTCATCTCCAGTGGTGCCAGATCAGGGGTGCAAAGTAGATTTATTTCTATAATGGATCCAATGATAATTATTTCACTATTTGGAGGGGGGGGAGATGCAGGTGATTTATGGTGCCTGGTCAAGCATTTTCTTTTTCTTTTTTTTTTTTGTGCTCTCTTGGATTGCTCAGCAAGCCCTTTGGGGAGGGGAGGGGTTCATTTATCAGCTTGAACCTGTCATCTGTGAACTGTGTTTTAAAAAAATAAAATTCTTGTTAGTGCTGGTGGCACCCAAGTGCAGGTCATTCAGAGTGAGAGGCTTCCAGAGTGGTACAGTAATGAGGTCTGGTGTGTTTTAGGGGTTGCTCTCCATTCTCCCCTCTGCTCCTGGCTTATGTGGTGCTGGGGGAGCTGATCCTTCTCAGTCCCAGCCTGACAAAGGGAGTTGGCTCAACTTTTGTCTTAATTAGCTGAGTGTGTAGTGATTTGAAATGTGGGTGAAAGTAAGTCTGGCCTCTTCTTCCCCCTCCTCCATGCCGATTCCTGGCTGTTCAAATGTACATGTTGCCTCTCTGAAGGAGGTGGGAATAGCTCAGGAGGGTTGGAGAGAGCTGAACAGATCCGGCTGTGGGAGGTCACTCATTCCCACTCTGTCCTTCCAGATGTGCTGGTCACTGCTAGTCCAGCTCCTGCCCCAGTGACCTTCTACACTGAGAGGGTCACTGTTCAAGTGTCAGCATGAACTCTGTGAGCACAAAGCCTGAGAAGGGAAACCTCTTCCTCCTCTGGTGTGCTGGGGGAGCTCTTTCCTTGGTCAGACTTGCTGCTTTAGACGATCATTTCACTGCTGGTTCCTGCCACTTGCCCCGTGCTGGGAGCTTGAGAGCCAGAAGTGTTGAACCTGACTAAACAGCATCCTGATAAAACTTCATCTGCAAAGCTCTTGTAGCACTTTCTCCCAGCAGAAGCTGTGGGAAACCTGTGCTTTGGTCGGAGGAATTTGTGTGTTAGTGTTACAGTGTTAGTGTTACATGTGAGTTTTATTTCCCACTGTGGGATAGCTCAGTTTGCTGTGCAGTACTGAAGCTGTCTTTCTTCAGCAGAGCAGGAAAGGCTCTTGAGTGCCACTGAAGGCTGCAGGTGCAGTTCCTGGATAAACTTGGCCTAATATCCTTTCTTTTTCCCCCCCTTCTCTAGGTTGGTACCAACGAACCGTTTCTACCCTCTGCGCATGCACTGCATCCGTGCCCTTACCCTGCTGTCTGAGAACACCAGGACCTTCATCCCAGTGTTGCCATTTATCCTGGAGGTTAGTTTGGTTCCTGCTGACACCTTCTGCCTAATAAACACACTCACTACACCCACCAACAGCTCCCAAGATTTCCCACTTCTCTTACTGCCCTAAAATCCCTGGCAAACATCATCAGACAATGTACTGTTTGGTGGGCAAATAGGATTAAACTTTTATTGGCCTGTGAGTTGCACCTGAGATCAGCTGGGTGCAAAAATATGTTCCTTGGTGGTTTCACTGATGCAGCTGGAGTGGGAAACAGGGATTGCCAAAGAAGAGATTCAGAGGCTCAGCTGGTTGAGCTGGTTGCAGTGACTCCCCAAGCTGATGTGTTCATGCCTTAGCAAAAAGGAAGAGTTCCTCCTAACTGCAGACAAAGGGAATAGGAAGAAAAAAGCCCTTCAGGAATTTAAAAATTGTTTAGAAAGATCTCTGTGAGCGTAACCTGGCAAAATTGAGTACATTTGGTGAAACACTGCTATTAAGGGAACATCCAGCTTTCCCACGTGTCAGACATTTGACATCTCTCCACATCAATCTTTCTAGTTTTGCTGCTGTGAGAAGGTAACACAGAAGTTTTGCAGCCAAATTTCACTGAAGAAGTGTGAGCAAGGCGGGGTGAGGAATGCAGGGAGCCCCGGGAGGTCGGCATGAGGCTGGACACTGAGGAGGAGGAGGGAGGGAGGGAGGAAGGGAGGGAGGCTTCTATAATAAGAGCCCTGAGTCAGCCAGGCTCATTCCTAATCAGGTTTTGTTGAAGCAGAGGCCTTTGTGGTTTGGGGTTGTTGTAAATGTCCCTTGCAAACCACATCCTCAGCCTGTGGAAGGCAACGATGTTTATAAACCTCCTCCCGACCTGTGTGGCTTTGCCATTCCCCTGCTTCCTTCCCCTTGGTCATGCGTGTTTGAAACTCTGCCAGCCAGATTTTGTGACAGAGCCATCTCCCCTCTGGGGTCCTGGTGAGGATTCTCTCTCTGCTTTTTACTTTTTAGTGCTGTAAAGGTAAAACTTTTTCCCCTCGGGGTCTTCCCCCCCCCCCTTCGTGTCTGGCCCCGACACCTCGTCTCTAATCTGAGTGTCGGGCCCCAGCCAGATGTTCCCACACTGCACTCAGAGCTTCCTCCCAGCTTCCTCCAGCCCCCAACCACATCCCATCCTGCTGGGTGTGTTTGTGAGGCATTGCTGGGCTCTGCTTGTCCAGGTGTTGTGACAAGGGACAGAAGGGGGCAGGGTAAATGTGTGCCTTGATTTCTGTAACCTTATAACAACTGTCACAATGTTAAACTCTCAAATCTCCCTGCAGCTGTCAGCCTTTCCCTTCTTCTTGTCTGTCTCCTGCAAGGGATCCCCCAAATAGTCTGTGGAGTTCCCAGGAGCATTCAGGACTGTTCCCTTTGTACTTCTGTCTCTTCCCAACTCCCTCCTCCTCTCTGTCGCAGAGGTAGGTGAACACTCTTAGAACCCTTAGAGTGTCTCCACAAGCTGTCTTCAGGCAGGAATTGTATTCCAGCTGTGCAGATGAGATGGCAGGAAGTGGGAGGTGACCTGTCACAAAGTCTGAGGGTGGCTGTGGTGATGCTGAGAGGAGAATCTGCATTCTGATGCCCAGCCATAGTGCTTTGACTATGAACCTGTTTGTGCCAGCTCACAACTTGAGCAGTGACTAAGTCAATAGACACTAGTCATATTCTCTACACCATGCCATGACCCAAAATCCATTTTAAGCCCATTATCCAAACCATCATGGGATGGAAGGATATGATCAGGATGTTGGTGCTAAACAGGAGTGCACTTGGGGAGCATGATTTGGATCTGGAAAGCCTTCCCAGCATAGGGTATGCTCCATTTGATGGGAAGGAGGAAAACTACCCTGTCACTCTTTCAGCTGAATCCAAGTGCTGTGGAGTTCCTGACCCTGTGTTTTGTGCACTTTTTGGAGAGAGCTCTACATGGCCTGAGAGTGTAGATTCTGTGAAGCTGCCTGTGTAAGAAGTGACTGTGTAACTCAGCGTTTCCCTTCTCCACCAAGGAAACCAAGTCCTTGCTGCCTCTTGTCTCAGCCCTCAGCAGCCCTGAATTGCTGCTGCACATTCAGGAGGCACAGATTGAGCATTTGTGCGTTCCCAGAGGGACAGGAATTCCCCAAGCCCCTGCCAATGGAAATGAGAGCTGGCTGCTTGATGCATCTTGACAAGGGCTGATGCTCCCCAGCGTGGGCATCCAATGCCATCTCCCCTCTGACTCTGCTTTCCAAGATGGAGCAAAAAAACGCAGCAGCTTTGCTAAAATTACCTCTTAGATAGGAAAAGGTGGCTTGGGAGAGAGTGGAGAGCAGGCAGGGGTTTATTTTTGTGCTGTTACTCCCTTTGAAAGGCCCATGAGATCCCAATCTTCCTTTTTTCATCACTTCGCTTATTGTGTGACAGCCACTGGCTTCTGCAGCAGGAAAATTGGTGGCTCATCTGCTGGAAGGCAGGTGTGGATAAGACAAGGTAGAAATCTCCCCCCAGGCAGACTTTGCATGCCAATTTAAACCTGGCTTCCCCTGCAGAGGGATGGCAGAGTAGGTTAACCCTGACATGCTTAGGAAGGCCAGGAGTGTTTCACTTTGACACTTAAATGGCTGGAGTCTTGTTTTGGAGAAAATTCCCAGGGGCTTGGAGAGCAACATATTATGGGAGTGGGCAGTGGAATGTGTTGCAGAAAATCAGCTGATGTGAAGATTGGAGAATGGATAAAGCTGGACATTGCCATACATTTAAACACTGGTCTGTTTAAAACACAGATCTCGTGTTTTCTACAAGACATGGCCTCTGTCTCCTTTACACTGAGAGGAAAAACTGGAACTTTAGACAAAGCTGCACCAACTGAAGACTTATTTTTCCTTTTCCCTCATTCTCTTTCCTCCACCCTTGTATTGCAGCTCTTAAATTCTGGATCACAGCCCTGCAGGTACCAGGGCTGTCGAGGGAAATCATGCCTGACCAATCTAATGGGCTTCTGCACTGAGAGGATTGGCTCAGTGCATGAGGGGAGAGCAGTGCATGCTGTTTATCTTCTCTTTGTCAAGGTTTTTTTGGATACCATCTCCCAGAACTTCCTCACAAGACAAGCTGATGAATTGCAGGCTGGATAAGCAGACAGGTGTATTGACAGCTGAATTTCCTGGCTGAACTTCCAGGCTCCTGCTCTGATCAGTGGCATGAAATCCAGCCAGAGGCCAACCAACCCACCCCAGGGGTTGATGGTGGGGCTGATACTGGTTATCTTATTCATTAAGGGTTTGAATAGTGGGGCAGAGTGGCACCATCAGCAAGCTTGCAGATGATGTGAAGTTTGGAGGAGTTGATGCACCAGATAAGTGTCCTGCACTACACAGAAAATTAAATACAGGAGGCCTGACTTAGACACTGGAGGGGAAAAAACTACACAAAAAACCCAAGAAATCCCCCAACAATTTTATATGGTGATGTTAGAACAGGTTGCCTAGATAAATAATGGAGTGTCTGTCCTTGGAGACATCCAGATCTGGCTGGACATGGCCCTGAGGTACCTGTTTGAGGTGACTTGCAGGGTGACTTCCAGCCTTTTAATGTTTGTGATCAGCTTCTGCAGAAATTTGGGCAGCTTGGCTGAACCTGACAATAAAATTGGACTTTGCCTAAGCAGCTTAATTGGACTGAGCCCTTCCCTCAGTGAAGTGGGAGACAGAAGTGACTGACAGACCTGAGAGACAGCTGCAGGCCCAGCAATGTCCCTGCTGTGAGCTGGTCCGGGGCATCCAGCTTTGGGGTGATCAAAGCAGATGCCAGGAGGCTTTTCCTGGAGCCTGAGAGAAGGAGAAGGGATGGGGTGACAGAGTGGCAGTGCTGTGGTGCAGAGCTGGTTCTCTGGTTTGCACTCTGGCAGTGTAAACTGTGTATCCCAACTGCCTTCCCACTGCCCACATGGAAGTCATCTGTGAGCCTGGGAGTGCCAAAAATCCTCCTCCTTCCTGCCTGTGCTGCCCTGTCCTTTCCTCTGTCTGCTAGTGGTTATCACTTCAGCCAAACTGCTGGCTTGTGACGTTCTGTGGCTCTCTAGTCCCTCATTATCACCTTCCCACCCTGCCACAGGATTCCTAGACATCAGTCATGCTCTCCCTCAGTCTCCCTGGTAGCTGATCCATTCTGCACAGTCTTTTAAGATGGGAACCACATTTTTTTTTCCCCTTCCCTACATGTCCTGACCCTGCTCCCCAGCTCCTCCTGGGTGAGTTCCAAAGCCTCTGGTTGCATTTCCCTGCTTGCCTGGAGGCATGTTGGGATCCCACCGAGCCCGACTCCTCTCGCTGTAATGTGTCTGACCTCGGGGATCAATACTCCTGTTTTGGCCAAAGAAATAACGGTGCATAACGAGGTTTATAGCATCGATTCCCTAGGCAAGGGCTCTTTGTTTTCACAAGCCACCAAGCTTGTCCCTCCCTTCCAAATAACCTGGATTGACAAATAAAATGTAAAAAAATCAATAGTCGTCTCCATGCTTTTCTGGCCCGGGGGCACCGGTGTGACCTGAACACCCTCCCTTTCCTTCTCACCTCACCCTGGAGCAATCAGTGTGTGCTGCATCCCCACCTTGCTGGGCTGCTTGGGGTCTGATGATGGATGTGTTGCTGCTGCATAGAGGGAATGGAAATTATTTCCTGCTCAGGAGTGCAATTTAAAAGCGTTGGGCACAGGGAGAGGAGCTGTCAGCTGCTCTTGAGGTGTGCTTGGAACTGTGGGTGGACAGGATGTGCTCCTCCTTCCCTCAATGGTTGTCATCAGATATGCAAATGTTGGCTCATTTTTTATTTTTATTAGTTCCTATTGCCAGTGAACACCTCCCTTGATTGCAAGTTGTAATCCCCTGATGGGATCTCTGGGAATCTGTTTTTTTTACGTTCTTACCATCTTTCCCTCTGTCCCTGACAGGCTGGGAAAGGGCATATTTGTATTGCTGCTCGTTTTATAACCCTTTTACTCATCCCTGTATCCCACCTTCAGAGGAAGAACTGCACAACACACAGGATATTGGGGCAGTGTGCCCTGCTGTCTGCCCAGGGACCTGGGCAGATCCTGGCTCTACCTGACCCATGCTGCCATTCCCCCAGTGAAGTTGGGAAACTCCCCCAAAAAGAATTTGAGAAAACGCTTTTGTAGTTGTTGCTCTTGATTGCAATTTGTTGAAGTTTTAAGGCAAGAATGGCATTGAGTGAAAATCAAATTTGAGATGCCACCCTGGAGAAACAGTCACACACATATATGTGAACTTCTCTCTTTTCTGCTTTTTACCATGACCTTCTGTTCCACAAATCCTCCTCTCCCCAGCCATTATCATTAAACAAGCTCTGGAAAAACACAAAAGCAAAGGTGTAGGTCTACCTTTGGACATTATATACGAGTCTGCTGGGCAT
The DNA here is from genome assembly GCF_003984885.1 of Neopelma chrysocephalum. NCBI lineage: Eukaryota > Metazoa > Chordata > Aves > Passeriformes > Pipridae > Neopelma > Neopelma chrysocephalum. The sequence goes on from NW_020897858.1 coordinate 512,506, forward strand.
CCAGCTGTGCCCTGGAGCTTGTGTCATCATTTTGATGGGAAGGGTGCAGGGTCTCCTCTCAAACTCGGGGAGGAGGCTCTTTTTACTCCAAGTCTCTTGCTATAAAATGGAATTTATCCATGGAGAGTAAAATGCATGTATTGAAAGGCTGTTCAGCCATAATTGGTGCAGGGGGTGTTTGTGAAAAGGGCTTACTGGTCTTTGCTTCCTGGGACACTTTTTTCAGTGATAGTGGCAGGGTAATGGATTTGGTGTAAGCAGTGTTTGGTCTCGCTGTTGAAACATCTTCTTACCTTAAGGGACAGCTCCAAAATCCACCCAGGCATCGAGGTCTGATCTTTCTGACTGTTAGAAACGTGAGGCTGAGGAACAAACCTCCAGTTTCTTGCGCTGTTGCTTGTGTTTGTCTCCTTTTACCTCACACTTCTGTGACATCTTTCTCACTTGGGTCTCTGAAGCTCCAAGTGTGGTTGGTGTCTGCTCCCTAACTGTCCCCTAAATATCTCTTGGATATTTAGGAAAGCTGTGGGTCGGTGATCAGAGCAGGTGAGCAGGAATCAGGGTTTCTGGATTGTCTTCTCAGCTCTGCCACCAACTGCAATGATCTCAGTTGAGTCCTTTGGTATTTGTTTTGTGGTGTGATTGTCTTTACAGTAATTTTTTCTCCTCTAGGTCTTTCAACAAGTGGATTTCAACAAGAAGCCAGGGCGAATGAGTTCTAAGCCCATAAACTTCGCCGTGATCTTGAAGCTTTCCAATGCCAACCTGCAGGAAAAGGCCTTCAGAGTAAGTGGGACCTCAGCAGCTTCTCTGGGACCCACAGAGCTGCACACAATGACCTCTGTGCCCTGTCCCATAAAGCTGGAGACTCCTTTCCCAGCCTGAGCACTGTAGGGTTTGGTTCCTATCCAATATCTTTATTTCTGTTTCTCCTGCTTAGGATGGACTCATTGACCAGCTCTATGACCTGATGCTTGAGTATCTCCACAGCCAAGCCCACAGCATTGGGTTCCCAGAGCTGGTTCTGCCCACTGTCATTCAGGTAAGGTGTGAAACACTTCTTGGTCATGCCATGAGTGTGCACAGGGCAGGGATAAAGTCACTGAAGCTGACAGTGAACTCAAGATGGCCCTCAAAATGAGGGGAGAGACGTTTACCTTTTAATCTTAATTTTTATTTGTGTTTTGGGGAGCTCTTGGGGAGGAATAGAGGCATCACATCTAAGTAGGAGGCTGAAGGTAGGTGAAAGTGGCTGTGGAGTTTGCCACTCTGTTGGGAACCAAACTGGAGCAGAGGCTGCATGACTGCTGTGGAGATGGGGTTTGGGAGGGGGAACTCAGGTGAGTTCTTGGCATTCAGAGTTGTCTGAATTGCTGTGTGGTCTCAGAGCAGTACCTGTGCTCTGAGCCCGTGCTTTTCCTTGCCTTCAACCTCCCTGAGGTGCTCTCCACAAGATGGCAATGTTCCCTCCTTTCTCCAGCCACCGGGGCACTTTCTCCCGAGTCCCTCCACACAACACAGTGCAGTTCTTGTCTCCATCCCTCCTCCTTGCTGCCCCTCACAGCAGAGCTGCACAGCAGTCCCCTTTGCCTCTCCCCTGGCATTCCATGGTGCAGGGTGCTCTTCCTGGCCACTTCCATGGGTTTGTACCTTACTGTCCACAATAAAACAGCCCAGTAGTGCAGTGCATCCCTACTGTGCATCATCTTTCCCTGATACCTTGCTGGCTGAGTGACTCCAGTTTTGAATGAGCCGTGACCTCTCTGCTTTGAACAGTAAGATTATTATTGAATCAGAGAATATTGTGATTTGGATCCATGAGGATCAACAATCCCACCCTGTCCCTCAGAGCATTGTCCAAACTCTCTGGCTGCTCTGGCAGCCTTGGGGCCGTGCCCACTGCCCTGGGGAGCCTGTTCAGTGCCCTCTGGGGGAAGAACCTTTTCCTGGAATCCAACCTAACCCTGCCCTGGCACAGCTCCAGCCGTTCCCTCGGGTCCTGTCACTGGCCACACAGAGCAGGGATCCAGTGCACTGCAAACAGCACTGTTCAGTGTAAATATTTTGGAACATGTTGCCTCCCTTCCTCCAGCCCTCTCTATTCTCCCTCAGGAGTGGCAGGTGCCACACAGCTCTGGCAGAGGGCTGCTGTCCTGTCCTCCACGGGGACACGAACCCCAGCTTGTTCGGTGCCTGCCACGAGCCCCTGTGTGCCTGCACACCTTGTTGCTGTCATACCTCAGGTTGGCATGGGAGCAATGGTTGTGCCCCTCGGGCTGCTTGGGAGGCAGATCTCCGTGTGTGCAGCAGCCTGGCATCTGTCAGGCACACGGCTCTTGGCCGGGGCCGCCAGCCTGGCACAGCCCAGTGCTGGCTGGCAGGGGCTGCCTTGGCTAATGTGAGCTGACAGGCCCTCTCTGTGCATCAGAGCAGCTCCTGTGCTCGCTGGCTGTGCGTGCTCCTCACTTTTTTGGCAGCAAGCAAGGCCCTCTCCTCCCAGCCAGCAGCTATGGGGAGCATCGGAGCTGTCGGAGCCGATGTTCTGGCTGCAGTGAGAAGCGGCTGACGGGCCTCTGGCACCGAGCACCTCGTGGCTTCCAAACACACCCTGGGACCAGCCTGGGTTCCTGCAGAGGATTGATGCTATCGGGTTCCTCTCTGGCTGCCACTAACCGCAGCCTCGTGGCGTCTGCCGGGCTGGGGTGCTTGAGGTTTAGCTTCCCAAAATCTCGGAGCCTTCGGGAAGGCGTGGGGAGGGGGGGGAGAGGCTTTTCTCCTGGAGCTGTTCCAGTTAACTGTAAAAATCCATCTGTCCTGACGCTCCCTCCCTGGTGAGCTCACGCTTCTCTCAGCGCCGTCGCCGCGCGGGGGCTGTGTTCCAGCTGGCCAGGGCTGCCTTCATCCTCCTCCTCCTCCTCTTCCTCCTCCTCTGGTCAGCAGCTCTGGGAGAAGCTGGGCTGAACTGCCTTCAGACTCAACTTTCCAACCTCCTCTTTGCCTGGAAGGCAGGAAGCACCCCCGGCAGATCAAAGGAAAGGAGAGCCAGGGGGGACAGGAGATGGTTCAAAGCTGCCGTTCTTGCCCCAGGGGTGACCCCGTGGTGGTCACTGCCTCCATGGGCTGGTGAGGAGCTCAGTGCAGAGCCTCTGGATGCTTGGAAGAGCCTCCTCCCTCCTCTAGAGCCCTGACAGGCATCACAGAGCAGAGGTGGGAGGTTAGAGGGGGGGAAAACTGGCACTGCTGAGGGGTAGGCAGTGCTGGTGGAGGCAGGAGATGGCACCATCCAGGCTTGGCTTGCAGCGAGACAGAAGGGCAGGAGGTGCTGGGTTGCCTTGCCAGCAGCCACTCCTGCTGCTGCTCACTCTGTCCCCAGTTCAATACTCCTGCTTTTTGGGGTTTGGGCATGATTTGGGTTCCCTGCAGGACATGCCCAGCCGCTTCAGATCATTTCTAGTTTCCTGCATCACTTACAGTAAGAGGAGCTGGGGTTTTGCTGTGGTCTCTGCTGGTGTAAACCTTTGGTTGGCAGTTAGACAGAATCAATCCCACTAATCACAGAGCTGCTTAGCTGGGGTGGGAGATCTTAATGACATATATCCACACACATTTGTGTCCTGATTGCTTTTATTCTGGAAAGATATGACTTATATTTGGCAGAGCAGGAAAAGGCATACACAGACCCTTTTTCTCTCTCTGTCCTTTATCTTCTTTTACCTCCCTGGTTGTGTTCCCTGCCTCTTAACACAGGACTGAGATCTCATTACGTTTCATTAATATCTGTGGCAGATAGTGGTGGGACTGTGAGGGATTGCAAGGCTGGGAGAGAGGAGGGGGGGGGGAAGCAGGAATGAAGCACAGGGGCTGTGAGAGCAAACACACAGCACCAAACTGCACTGATAGAGCCTGAGATTTCGCAGGATTTCTGGTGACACTTCTGCAAGGGAAGAAAAATGATAATGTATGTGGCAGCGGATGAAATGGATCTGGGGCTGCAGCTGTGGGGATCAAGTGAGATAAATCGAATGACAAATGCATCTCTCAGTGGAGATAAATATGCAGCACCTATAAAAAATAAATATTTTAGAAAGGGGGGGTGAGGGTAGGACAGGCTTCGTCAGCAGAAGAATAGTTTTGCTGATGGTTTCTTTGTACTGGTTTGATGGGCTGTGTGCTTTGTGGAAAGCTGGGAAGGTCTCTGTTTTAATTCCCATTTTTCTGAGGTGGTTGTGTGATGGCAGGTGGGTGTGTGCTGGGGATAAAGGGACAAGGGAAGCCCCTGCTGCTGGTTAATGGGGGAGATCCTCCATGTGTGTCACAGACAGCAGAAACCCATCAGGAGAGCAGTGCCCTGGCAGAGAGGGGCTGGGTGTGACTGTCACCTCTTGATTAACATTTAATACCTCCCCATTTGGCATGTAAGATCAAGCTAAGGCTTCACAGGAGGGAGACATCTTCATCCTTCCCCCAGTTCCATCTTTTGAGGCAGAACATTTGAAGCCATGAGTAGGGGAGGCAGTAATGTATTTGCTGACTGGAAACCCTTTATCTCTATCATGATAGCATCTGCAGGCCCCAGCTGAGATGAAGGTTCCATTGTGGTTAACCATTTTCTTTTGCCGTATTGGATCTCTTTCTCTAAATCAAGTGTCTGTGTAGTGTGTATGTGTGTGTGTGTATTTATATATGGGTCTAGCAAAGAGCTTGACCTGCAGAATTTGGACAGCACTCCAGAGGCTTGTCTTGGAGTTGGTGAAAACTGTTAGCAGACAGAGTAGTAAACTGGAATTCAAGGCATGAGTCAATGTGGACACCCCCATCTTTCATTCTGTCATCAGGAGCATCCACTGCTGCCTCAGCTTTTAGCTTGGAGGTGTCAGAGCAGTGCAGTGGTGTTGGAGAGTTATTTTGTAGATTTTTATGTGGTGGGGGTGTGGGTTTGAACCCTTGAGTGGTGCCAGTTGGAGCCAGGTCGGTGCACTCAGACATGGAGCCAATCTCACCCTGCTGACTCTGTCCTCACCCACTTGGAGCAGCACCAAGTTTTCCCACCAAACAATGCTAAAGGCCCTTACTCCCAGCTCACACACACCCCCACCCCAATTTTAAATCTCTTTTCAAACTCTGCCTTCAATCCCAGCCATCAGCCTCACCCACAGCCCACTGTATTTGATACTCCCATCCCAATATCGACTGATGTTCCCCACAGACAGCTTTCCCCACTCCAGTCCTGGCTTCCCTGGGCCTCTGGCCATTTAATATCCACTATTATTCCTGGTCTTCATGCATCTGGTCCACAGTCCTCCTCATTATTTGACAGAGCAGGAGACAGAGCTATTGTGACTGCAACAGCAGCTGGAAGTTGAAGCCCCAAGAGCACAGACTTTTTCCTCCTGACTGCTTGAACTCCACTGATTTATCTTTTTCAGAACAAAGTAGTGTTAAAGGGTGCAAAAGAGCTGGTTTTGAGCAAGGCCCCTGCTCTGGGTAACATAGAAACATCTGGCCCATCACTGCAGCTCTTTGCACCCTCCCAACCCAGGGAGGCAGGACCCCCAGGTCTGATATGGGCGATACCCTGGAATATGGGATGAATTAAAGGGAAAAGATGCCCCATGCTGTCACTGCGGGTGGGAAATGCTTTTTCTTTTTGCTGTTTATGGAAACTCTCACATTGCTTTCATTCTTCCTTTCCTTTTCCTCCTCCCAGCTGAAATCCTTCCTGAAGGAGTGCAAGGTTGCCAACTACTGCAAGCCCATCCGGCAGCTCCTGGAGAAGCTGCAGGAAAACTCTGCCTACATCTCCAGCAAGCGCCAGAGAGCCGCCTTCGGCGTGGCCAGCAGGGAGGCTGTGGTGAGTCCTGCTGCTTCCATGTGGCCTTCCTGGAAAGGCAGCCAGGCTCTGGATGCTGGGCTGAGCTTGTGGCAGCGGGGGGAGGAGGAGGAGGAGGAGATCCTGGAAACGGGAGCATGTGAGGTGGGGCAGATGTTCACAAACAACCCGAGCCCCGGCAAGACCGAGCAGCCAAGAGCCTCATGGAAAACACAGCCCATAAATTGTATCCTTCTGTTGTTTGTAAAGCACACACATGCATGGAAATGCCTTGCTTTGCTGGGGCATTGCCTTTGCTGGGAAGTTTTCTTTCATCATCCCGTTCCTGATGAGGAAGGTGCCCGAAGTGATGGGGGGATTCTGCCACCTTTGCAAGCCTGATAACGGGTGAGCTGTGGGCGTCCTCTCTGTGAGAGGAACTAGGGAGACTGATTCTTCCTTGCCTGGCAGGAGAGAGGTGAAAATATCTCTGTCTGCAAGGTGATTGACGGGTCAGAGCAGCCTCTGTGGCCACATGGTTTATTGGAAAGTCTGGAGTTCTGCATCGTTGGAAGCTCCACCCGTTGGCATGGAGCTGAGCACGGAGCAGCAGTGCAGTGCAGACTAATGTGTCCGCAGACACTGAGGGGCAGAGACTGCAGGAAAATCAGCCGCTGAAATCCTGGCATGTCAGTGCCAGGACACAGCAGTGCTATTCTGGGATTAAGGGGTTTGGTGGGACTGGGCTTGACGTGACTAAGCAGTCTTTGGTTCTGTAAATGCCAGTCTGGGTTGGGCTGGTTTGTGTCCCGTCTGGAGCGAGGCAGTCTGGGGTTTGTTGGTTTGTATTTTTGTGGGCAGTGCTGTGACCACCCACCCACTGCAGAGGCAGAGATTTCAACCTCCCAGGCTCTCCATGAAATGGATGAGCTGGGGAAGGTCTTTAGCTAAACAAAAACAGGGTTTCCAACAACTCTGCCACTGTCTGCTTTTCCCAGCAGCTCTGGCTGCAGTCCCTTGGGTAAGAACCAAATGATTATTTTAACATCTTGCTGCCTGGGTGTCTCCTGGTTGGTGCACCTGCTTTCCCAGGGATGTCTGGGTGACATCAGTGTGAATCAGGAGGGGCTGGCTCTGGAGTGGCATCAACAGGCACCTGGTTAAGGGAAGGACACCAGTTTGCCAGGCAGGTTCGGGGACTGCTGTTCTGCCATTTCAGGGGATAGAGCGAAGTGTGAAGTGCTGCTCATGGAGAACACCAGGATTGCCCCGTGCAAACTGCATTTCTGCACCACTGTGGTGGTGTCCTGTGGGAGGAGGGAGCCTTCCCTTCATTTACTGGGATATCAGTGCTCCTGGGAGCAGAGGAAACAGCCCACTCAGCACTTCTGTGGGGTGGAAAAGCCATAGTGGCTTATCTTTTGTGCCCAGAACCCAGGCTGGGCCTGTGTTTTCCCCTTACACCTTTGCAAGCAGATGGTGTAGATTCCCAAGAAGGGCCAAAGCTCCTATGGAGGGCTGGGCTTCCCAAAAGAATTTGGAGTGTCCCTCGAAGTCTGGGTTGTTTCCAAGCTGTGTGGGGCATTGGCACCTCTCCTGAGCAAACACTGCCAGAGAAGGGAAGGGAAGGAGGGCTGAGGGAAGGGGAGGTATGTGCATGTCCCCCTTGCCAGCAGGAGCAATTGAAAGCAAATGCTCTCTGGTTTTCCCATGCATTTGTCCTTGTTCCACCGTGGAAGCCCAAATTCTAAGCTAATTCTTTCGGCAATGTGCCAAAATGTGGCTGTCATGGGGAATTACAGAGTGGTGGGTGTGCTTTGGAAAGGGGGATTTTACCTGAGGGACTGTTTCAAAGAAGAAATGGCCTGGGGATTGAACTTAATGCTGTGGGGTTGCAATGTTTAACTCAACATGGAGGGACTGTGGAAGGATCCCCCCTCACATCCCAGGAACTGTGGTATGGAGGGACATGCACACCAGATGTGTTCAGCCTGACTTCTTCCTTATTATTTTGAGAGCTTTACTTTTTTATTGTCATTGTTAAGAATGAAGAGCCAGTGCCTTTTTTTTTGAGAGCACGGTGCTAATAGGTTACTATAATAATTAAGGTCTTTATGAGGGGGGAGCCAAGAAAAGTGGAGCCTGCAGCTGAAGTTGGATCCAGATGCTTAATGTGCTGCTGTGATTTTTGGTTCCTCTGCACTGCTGTGGGCCCTGGATTGGCAGGGGAAGATGCAGGGAAGGAGAAGGACCTGCAGTGTGTGCTGGGCTCCCCATCAGACCCCTGTGCTGAGAGCATTTTGAGAGCAGTGCTGCCCCTCAGGCTGTCACGCTTCATGAAAGGGGAGGTGAGGGAGTGAGCTGGTGGAAAGCTTTACCTCCTTTCCATGGGATTTCCAGACGTTTTTTGTTCATCCCCATCTCACATTTCAGATTGAAAGCTTTTCTGGAGGGTGGAGGATGATATTTTTGTTGCTGTGCAGGTACCAGCACCGTGGGCTTGGTCCGTGCTGGGTGTTCCCTGACAGCACAGTGATACAAAAGCTGCAATAGAAGGAGAATTCCAAAAGGTTAAAGTGGGTGGGATGGCATCCCCTCTCTCAAAATTCCCAGTGAGGTGTTCTGACTAGACAAATGCCATTGTTTTAATGGTCTTCTTTATCTCTGGGTTCCAGCACACTTGCAAACCAAAAGAGCTGTATCAGGCAGAACAAACACTTCCCTCTCTGTAAGAAGAGCCTTTCTCAGAAGCTGTCCATACCAAGCAGCATCAACAAATCACCTGATTACAGCTGGCAGCACGAGCCGAGCCCGATCTATAAGTGGGGTGCCTTTGTGCTGCTCAGGAATTGCTGCTCTGGCCAGAGGGGTGGGTTGGGTGGGCAGGGAGGCCGTGCTGGGTCTGCAGGCTGGCGTCAGCACATCAGCTTTGCTGCCGGGGAGGAGGCACAAGCTCCAGCCCTGCAGAACTGGATTGGGAGTCTGGGATTGAGATTCCCAGAAAGGGTGTGTTTGGCTCTGTGCAGTGTGGATGGTGCCTGTTGGAGCTGGGCGCTGTTGGATTGCCCAGCTCAGTGCCTGGTACCAGCAGCAGAGACCACAGGTCACCTCCACTTCCCTCCCAGGGATGGGCCAAATCAGGACCTGGTGTAGGCTGGTGCATTTCCCTTCACAGCACAGACTGAGTGCTTGGTTCCTGGCGTGAGCTGGGGGCTCTGTGCTGCTGTCCATGCACGGTCCTGCTCTTCAGCCAACCCTCTCCCCATGCCTTGGCTCACAGCCTGCAGCCTCCACCCCACAGCTCCCTCCTTTTGGGGCTCAGCTCCCCAGGAGCAGTTGATTTGAGATCTGCTGAAGAATATTTAGGCTGCTGCTGTGTTTTCTGCTGTGAAGATGGTCTGGCTTTTCATTCTCACCCTTGGTCAGGAGCATTGTGTACACACAGCTGCCCTTACAGAGCTCTGGAGTTTTCCCAGCCCTGGATTCAGGATACTCCTTTTGGATCTGTGCTGACCTTTGGGCGTATCTATGCTAAGCTTTATTCCTGTTGCTCATTCCCTTCCTCCTCTGCCTGTTTCAATTTCTGCTTACTATATGTCATGTCTTTCTGCTTAGATTAGGTTGACTTTTTTTACTGTGGGGTAATGCAAAGCCTCTGGGCTCTGTGGTGATCCAGGTAACAGTTCTGTGGGGGTTTTTAGTAAAGGGATGTTGGCAGGTTAAGAAGAATGTTTCTAATATGAGATAGCAGCACCCCCTTTCAGCACTGACATGCCAAATGATTGAAGCATAAAAGAATTTTTAACCATTTAATTGGCTTCCCACCATTTAGGGTGTTTGCACCTCCTTATTCTCCCCACTTGGGCAGCAGAAAACAGGCTCTGCACTTCTTCATGCTCTGCTCTCTCCAGGCTGGGATGAGTCCAAGACCCTGCAGGGGAATGTTTGTTTCAAAAATAAACACTTGGCTGTGGAACAGGGGGAACAGGCAATCAGACATTTTTGGTACTTAGAGCTTGTAAAGTGCTCGTGTGATGTTTTCCTGAATTAAAAGCAAGGACTGAGCAGGTGATCAAATGCCTTCATTGAAGGAGCAGGGAATAGAGATTTTGTCCTGATAGATCCTCTGGTCTGTCCCTTTTTTATTCCTCCCTTCAAGTTTCAGTTGAAGTAATTCCCTTCCCATTACAGCAGCTGCATCATCTACCTTGACTTCTTTGTTGGCATCTCCCTGCAGCCAGAGCAGAAGTGAATGTTCAAGGCCAGGAGAGTAACAGTGGATCCCAGGGGGCATTGACTCATTTTAGGAGAACCTCTTGTGAGTTCTCAGCAGTTCTGAGAATCAGGCCTCGCCTAGAAGGCAGAAATAGGAATCTGGGAACCCACATTTCATGCTGAAACAGTCTGATCTCCCATAAGTTAATACATCTTATAAACCACCATGGATGCTCCTTTGTAAGGACTTCATGCTGTCCTTCAGTGCCACTGGTGTCCTGTGCTTTGGCATCACATCATTAAGCTGTTTCATTGTCCAACCTGTCCATTTCAGCTTTTGGCTTCCTCTGGTTTCCCTGCAGTGCTCAGGCATTGCTTTGCCTAAGGAGAGCTGTCAGTCACAACCACTTCTGACTCAGTGGTTGCTTAAATAACTGTGGCTGAAGTCACACTTGGCCCTCCTTGCATTCTTAGTTGTGGTTGCCAACTTCTACCCATAAGCTGAGAAAATGTGGTTTGGGAAAGGGTCTTAACCTTGTGCTCTTGACTCCCTGTGTCTGCCAAAATGGAAAAGTGCTTTGAAAACCTTTAAATTTGTACCCCCTTCTCTCCCCAGGAACAATGGGAGAAGCAGGTCAAAGAGGAGGGGACACCTCTGACCAAATATTACACTCAGTGGAAGAAGCTGAGAGAGAAGGAGATACAACTAGAAATCAGTGGCAAAGAAAGGGTAAGTGCTAAATCCCTGGTTTACTGGGCATCATCTGTGCCATGGGAAGACAAGAGCCATGGTGGTAAGCACCCATGGTGGGGGTGGCTGGTTGTGAGGTGGGCTTTGCTGTCTGGACAGAAGCGCCCAGACAACCATTTCCCACATCTCCTGCCCAAGGGAAGGCTCCTTGGCCACTCCAGGATGCAGGAGGAGGGGGTGGGAGCTCCATTAGGAGTCCAAAGGAAAGCTGTCTCGATGCTAATGCAATGAAAGTGGCTGAGCCAGGCTCCTGGCCAGGCAGCAGGAAACAGATATAATTGGTGTCTCCAGTGTATGCTGGGGAACAATTAAAATAATCGATGGGACATGAGGATGATTGGCTCCCAGACGAGTCCCAGGGTGTGGTAGGAGACCTGGGAGATCCTACAAATGCTCAGTACTGTAGAGCAGGCTGAGAGAAGGGCAGGAGGCTGAAAATCCCCGGGGCAGCCATGCAGAGGGAACAAAAAGCACGCTGTGTGCTGGGCAAAGAAGGTGGCCTTTGCAGAGAGGAAACTGGGAGGGAGGGCTAAGAAACAGCGAGAAGTGATGGCTGTGAGTGGGGTTAATCTCCTGCCCAAAACTGGCCCTGCTGGTGTGATTAGACACCTTCCTGGTACTGAAGCAGCTTTCACAAGGAGAGAGATCAGCCCTCAGCCCCTGTGTTCTATTAAGTGGAGGAGGGGAGCTGGAGCTCCTTGGGGTGTCCAGGACAAGCTGAGGTGGAGAAGGACATTGCTTTCATATAGCAAGACTCAAGAAACCAGGGGAAGCATGAAAGGCAACGACAGGGGCTTGTTTTCTGTTGCAGAAAGTGGGCTGAGCAGATAGACTGCAGAGAGAGGCAGAATTTGGAGTCAGAGTCTTGGAAAGGCCCGTGGCTGCCTGGCATCTCTGCTTGGTGAATGGGGCTGTTGTGTGCCTCGGTGGGGACTGGTAGTTTAATGATGCAGCATTGTGAGCCCCAGCAGGAGAGTGAACACCATGAGGCCCATTAGGGCTGGGAAAATCCATGTCCCATTAGCAGCCATTGGGGGGAAAAAATAATAACAGGGAGAAAAAAAAAAAGATCAGGCTGTCTCTCAGCTGCTCTGAGCTGCAGCCCTGCCTTATATAACAACGCTGACCCTGTCTGCCCATTCCATTTGCTTTTCCCAATGGTTTTTAATGGGATGTGGACTAATCGGCTTCGTGAGACTCAGTAGATAGTAACCCTCTAGCTGGGGATTAAAAGACTGGCCCCCAAATTACCTAATTACTGCTTGTGTGTGATGAACACAGCCCGTATCTGTGAGCTGTGGCTCAGTACAAGTCTCATTCCTTTGCTTTGTGATCACACCATGGCAAGCAGGGGTTTGGGTGCCTTTATTTTGAGGTGCAGTCCTGTGGTGTCTCAAAGCTGGAGGTAGCACAACTTAGTAGGATTCAACACCAGGTCCTTTGTAATATGCTCAGGTTGAGTTCAGCCAGTACTGATGCTCACCCAAAACTGTAGGGTGCCTCTGGAAATGGGGACTTTTCCTAGGCAGAAAATACAAATACTAATACAGGACTAACAGCCTCTGCTCCCTGCTGAACATGCTGCCAGCACATGAGGCTGTTGTGTCCACCAGAATAACGGGGTCTATGGAAAATGTTTTCACCCCCCTGGTGAGGCTTGCTGGACTTGAGGACTCCCCATCCCTGGAAGTGTTCAAGGCCAGCTTGGAGCAACCTGGGATAGTGGAAGGTGTCCCTGCCCATGGCAGGGGGTGGAATGAGATCTTTTAGGTCCCTTCCAGCCCAGACCATTCTGTGATTCTGTAGAGGATGGTGGCAGTCTGTCACTGGGTCAGCTGAGGGCAGCTGGTTGGCAGTGCCTTTGGATCGCTGCCCTTGCTGCATTTTGCTTCCCAAGTCTCCTCTCTGGCATGGAATGACTGCAGTTTGGAAAGCCAGCCCTGTGCTGCTCCCTTCACCCACCCAGCACAGACAGCCCAGCAGGGCCAGCGGGAGCAGAGGCCTCTCACAGTGGGGGGAAAAAAAGAGCAGGTGGGAAGATGATTTAAAATTAGGCCCCTGCAAATGGTGGTCGGTGATTTGTTCCCCTCTCCCCTTCTCTGACCAGCTCCTGACTTTCCATCCCGGTGCTGCAGGTTATTGCTTGTAAGTGCTCAGCTCCCAGGATCAATATTGCCCAGCTGGGGACCATAACCGTGAAACAGGCTGGGAGAAATTGCTGGAATTGGCTGCGGGAGCAAATGCACATCTCCATCTCCCTTGTCTCCCCTCCCCATCCCCGTCCTCCCTCTCTCTCTCTCTCTCTCTCTCTCTCTCTCTCTCTCTCTCTCTCTC